>NC_057802.1:36263886-36566204 GCF_018294505.1 Triticum aestivum
AGGGGGAGGGGGCGGCCGGAGGAGGAGGAGGAAGGTGGCGGCCGGAGGAGGGCGGCCGGAGGAGGGAGGGGAGGAGGGAGGAGGAGGGAGGGGAGGAGGGAGGAGGGAGCAGGAGGGACGGAGGGAGTACCTCGGTGGAGGAGCAGCGCGGCGGTGGCGGCAGACGACGGGTTTGGCGCGGGCGAGAGTGAGTGAGAGGGTCAGGCGCGTGGTGAGGATAAGGTAAGTAAGTAGTAGCGCGTTTCCGAGATATGCGCTACTGCAATGGAACATAGCAGTAGCGGTGGTTTCAGATACGCGCTACTGCTAAGTGGGGCTAGCCATCTGTGCCCAGTACAAACATAGCAGCAGCGCGTTTTCCTAGAATGTGCTACTGCTAAAGTTGTAGCAGTAGCGCGGTTTATTTAAACATGCTACTACTCAGTAGCAGCAGCGCACTATTTTGTCCAGCGCTACTGCTAAGATGCTGTGTATAAGGTTTTCCCTAGTAGTGGACAGAGTTCTTTAATCACTGCCACCAAGCTACGAAAGCTTCGTGATGAACTATAATATGCGCGGGATGGATAAGACAATTCCCGAGCTCTTCGCGATGCTAAAGGCTGCGGAGGTAGAAATGAAGAAGGAGCAGCAAGTGTTGATGGTCAACAAGACCACTAGTTTCAATAAAAAGGGCAAAGGTAAGAAGGGGAACTTCAAGAAGAACGGCAAGCAAGTTGCTGCTCAAGTGAAGAAGCCCAAGTCTGGACCTAAGCTTGAGACTGAGTGCTTCTACTACAAAGGGACTGGTCACTGGAAGCAAAACTGCCCCAAGTATTTGGCAGATAAGAAGGACGGCAAAGTGAAAGGTATATTTGATATACATGTTATTGATGTGTACCTTACTAATGCTCGTAGTAGCGCCTGGGTATTTGATACTGGTTCTGTTGCTCATATTTGCAACTCGAAACAGGGGCTACGGATTAAGCGAAGATTGGCTAAAGACGAGGTGATGATGCGCGTGGGAAATGGTTCCAAAGTCGATGTGATCGCCATCGGCATGCTACATCTACCTTCGGGATTAGTTTTAGACCTGAATAATTGTTATTTGGTGCCAGCGTTAAGCATGAACATTATATCTAGATCTTTTTTGATGCGAGACGCATATTCATTTAAATCGGAGAATAATGGTTGTTATATTTATATTAGTAATATCTTTTATGGTCATGCACCCTTGATGAGTGGTCTATTTTTATTGAATCTCGATAGTAGTGATACACATATTCATAGTATTGAAACCAAAAGATATAAGTTTAATAATGATAGTGCAACTTATTTGTGGCACTGCCATTTAGGTCATATTGGTGTAAAGCGCATGAAGAAACTCCATGCTGATGGGCTTTTGGAATCACTTGATTATGAATCACTTGATGCTTGCGGACCATGCCTGATAGGCAAGATGACTAAGACTCCATTCTCCAGAACAATGGAGTGAGCAACAGACTTGTTGGAAATAATACATACTGATGTATGCGGTCCGATGAGTTTTGATGCTCACAGCGGGTATCATTATTTTCTGACCTTCACAGATGATTTGAGCAGATATGGGTATATCTAATTGATGAAACATAAGTATGAAACATTTGAAAAGTTCAAAGAATTTCAGAGTGAAGTGGAAAATCATCGCAACAAGAAAAAAGTTTCTACGATCTGATCGTGGAGGTGAATATTTGAGTTATGAGTTTGGTCTTCATTTGAAATAGTGCGGAATAGTTTCACAACTCACGCCACCCGGAACACCCCAACGTAATGGCGTGTCCGAACGTCGTAACCGCACTTTATTAGATATGGTGCGACCTATGATGTCTCTTACTGATTTACCACTATCGTTTTGGGGTTATGCTTTAGAGACGGCTACATTCACGTTAAATAGGGCACCATCTAAATCCGTTGAGACGACACCATATGAACTGTGGTTTGGCAAGAAACCCACATTTCTTAAATTTGGGACTATGATGCTTATGTCAAAAAGCTTCAACCTGATAAGCTCGAACCCAAATCGGAGAAATGTGTCTTCATAGGATACCCAAAGGAGACTATTGGGTACACCTTCTATTACAGATCCGAAGGCAAGATATTCGTTACTAAGAATGGATCCTTTCTAGAGAAGGAGTTTCTCTAAAAAGAAGTGAGTGGGAGGAATGTAGAACTTGACGAGGTAATTGTACCTGCTCCCTTAATGGAAAGTAGTTCATCACAGATATCAGTTCCTGTGATTCCTACACCAATTAGTGAGGAAGCTAATGATGATGATCATGAAACTTCTGATCAAGTTACTACCGAACCTCGTAGGTCAACCAGAGTAAGATACGCACCAGGGTGGTACGGTAATCCTGTTCTGGAAGTCATGTTACTTGACCATGACGAACCTACGAGCTATGAGTAAGCGATGATGAGCCCAGATTCCACGAAATGGCTCGAGCCATGAAATCTGAGATGGGATCCATGTATGAGAACAAAGCGTGGACTTTGGTTGACTTGCCCGATGATCGGCAAGACATAGAGAATAAATGGATCTTTAAGAAGAAGACTGACGTTGACGGTAATGTTACTGTCTACAAAGCTCGACTTGTTGCGCAAGGTTTTTGACAAGTTCAAGGATTTGACTATGATGAGACCTTCTCACCCGTAGCGATGCTTAAGTCTGTCTGAATCATGTTAGCAACTGCCGCATTTTATTATTATGAAATTTGGCAAATGGATGTCAAAACTGCATTCCTTAATGGAAGAGTTGTATATGATGCAACCAGAAGGTTTTGTCAATCCAAAAGGTGCTAACAACGTGTGCAAGCTCCAGCGATCCATTTATGGACTGGTGCAAGCATCTCGGAGTTGGAATATACGCTTTGATAGTGTGATGAAAGCATATGCTTTCATACAGACTTTTGGAGAAGCCTGTATTTACAAGAAAGTGAGTGGGAGCTCTGTAGCATTTCTGATATTGTAAGTAGATGACATATTCTTAATCAGAAATGATACTGAATTTTTGGATAGCATAAAAGGATACTTGAATAAGAATTTTTCAATGAGAAACCTCGGTGAAGCTGCTTATATATTGGGCATCAAGATCTATAGATCAAGACGCTTAATTGGACTTTCACAAAGCACATACCTTGAAAAGTTTTGAAGAAGTTCAAAATGGATCAAGCAAAGAAAGGGTTCTTGCCTGCGTTACAAGGTGTGAAGTTGAGTCAGACTTAATGCCCGACCACTGCAGAAGATAGAGAGAAAATGAAAGTCATTCCCTGTGCTTCAGCCATGGTTCTATCATGTATGCAATGTTGTGTACCAGACATGATGTGTGTCTTGCTATTAATTTAGCAGGGAGGTACCAAAGTAATCCAGGAGTGGATCACTGGACAGTGGTCAAGAACATCCTTAAATACCTGAAAAGGACTAAGGATATGTTTCTCGTGTATGGAGGTGACAAAGAGCTCGTCGTAAATGGTTACGTCGATGCAAGCTTTGACACCGATCCGGATGACTCTAAGTCACAAACCGGATACGTATTTATATTAAATGGAGGAGTTGTAAGTTGGTGCAGTTCCAAGAAGAGCGTCATGGCGGGATCTACGTGTGAAGCGGAGTACATAGCTGCTTCGGAAGCATTAAATGAAGGAGTCTGGATGAAGGAGTTCATATCCGATCTAGGTGTCATACCTAGCGCATCAGGTCCAATGAAAATCTTTTGTGACAATACTGGTGCAATTGCCTTGACAAAGGAATCCAGATTTCACAAGAGAACCAAGCACTTCAAGAGACGCTTCAATTCCATCTGCGATCAAGTCAAGGAGGCAGACATAGAGATTTGCAAGATACATACAGATCTGAATGTTGCAGACCCATTGACTAAGCCTCTCTCACGAGCAAAACATGATCAGCACCAAGACTCCATGGGTGTTAGAATCATTACTATGTAATCTAGATTATTGACTCTAGTGCAAGTGGGAGACTGAAGGAAATATGCCCTAGAGGCAATAATAAAGTTGTTATTTATATTTCCTTATATCACGATAAATGTTTATTATTCATCCTAGAATTGTATTAACCGGAAACATAGAAGTATGCAAAAGATGCACGGATGCCGTAATAGTAAAAAATCTTACCATGACATCTCCATGGATGTTACCGTGGTTCAACATACACGTGCACTAGTGGCACGTATTGACCATAATGTGGAGGAGTTTTATAATAAATATTGTAATTCTCAAGTTCAGTACAAAATGCGATCAGATGATTTTTCTCCTGATAAGTTAATTCAGAGCCATCGGTGTAGTAGGTTCTGTCTACCATCTTCCGCACATTGTTTGAAGAATGAAAATAAGCTATCAATGGAAATAAGCTATCAACTATTTTGAAATAAAAAAATTAAATTAGTTAATAACTATGTTTGAGAAACTCACATGGCGGTAGAATTGGAAGCGTATCAACAAGGACCCAAATGTCCATATTGTCTTGCTCGATGTCAGGATCACCAAGATCCATGGTGACAATCATATCCTCATAAAAACCATACATCTTGCAAAGTGCTTCCCAATTTGTGCAACCAAAATGGGTTACGCTCTGACAATTGTACTGATTTACTTCAAAATCCATACCATGATGGTCCTTAGGTGAATTTTCTCTGTTTCAAAACTTTCATGGTCTTCAAAACCCATCCTCTCCAAGACATAGCGTCTTGCATGGCATGGGATAAGCTAGTTGAATTGTAAAAGATGAAAATTACATGTTGAAATAGTTGAAGTCATTCTTAATTGCGAAAAAACACTTGTCATCGTTGCGTACCGTTTCAACATCGAAGGTCTCCTGGAGCTTAATGCTGAAGCGCCGATCTTCGTCCAGGTGAGGCCTGTCGCACTGACCTCGGTTGTCGTTGCACCAGTTCACTCCCCTGGGAGACTTTCGTCGTCCGAGTACGACATTTCCTATGTTCATAATTCAAAGATTAAACTTGTACAATTAAATATATGTACTACAAAAACTAAATTAGATCATTATTATTCATCACGGGTTGACTATCGGTCTGCCGAGTCTTTTCTTGAAAACTCTCAGCTCACGTGGTGTATACATGGTGGAGACTCTCCCTCACTGATTCCTCTCTGACATTTGCGACCGTCGGTGATGGTTGTTACTCCTTCTTCCCCTAGTGCATAACAATGGTCTAGCACAAGGAGAAGAAGGAGAAACGACCCCCACGACAACAGGCGGGATTCTTCATCCTCTCATATATGGTGGAGCCTCGACAGACTTAAAGTCAACCCGGAATATCGTTTAATTATCTTTCTAGAAAATCCAGGCCACTCGATATTTCCTACATATTCTAGCACAAGTCATGCCAAAATTCATGGAAAAATCCGGCATGACCTTTGCTAAAAAAGGACATATCGAGCGCCTGAAATTTGCCAGAATGGAAATTAATCAACACTCCGGCAAAACATAGGCCACTCGGAAGTGTAACCTGCAAACATGACCGGCCACTTGGGCAAGCACATATCCTATTTGAGCAACACAAGATATACATGTTTTTATCTACATCATATGAGCATTCAAACTTGATGGTCATTGCATTTCAATGGTTGAAAATATGAGCAAAAACATTTCAAAATATCTTATAGGACTCATATTGACATGGAGATTTGGCTGGTCTCACCTCGAGGTTGGAGGGGTCGGTGACGGGGACGACGGCGGGGATGATGGAGGGGCTCCTAGATTTCTGCAAAACCAAAAACCCTATAAGCTATCAATTAATCAAATGCATACGCCTTGCATAGTGGGGTCCAATTTGAGCATTCAAAATAGGAGTACTTCTCTAATTTGAGCATTCAATAAGCAAAACCAAATCGTAAAATAAATAAGTATTCAAATTAGCATGCATTCAGTAAGCAAAAGTAAATCATCTCTTGCGTCCGTACATCATCAAATATTATCACTAATACATCCCGAATAGTATCATACATATAACATCACTAATACAACTAAAACCCTAGCGCATGACGGGTATCAGCGCGGGCGGTGGACACCCAAAGAGAAGGAACCATCACAGGATCATAGCTCCAGTGAGATCCCTGGAGAACCTACCAGGTATTGGAGAACCTGTGCTCCAACACAAACAAGTAGTGACGGACGTGTGCGGCCTCCTCGCTGACACAGTGACGTACCACCTCCGCGGGGTCCTCAAGCCTCTGCACCGTCACTGGCCCACGCGACCGCCACCAAAGAAGGTTCGGGTCAACGACGGGCTGGCTCCTCACCAAGCTGCGCCCCCCGGTAGGTAGCGCCTCCCAGTACCAGCCCGGCGGAGCCCAGTCCCGAATATGGCCCATTTGGTTTAGCAGGTGTCCTTCGCCGAGTCGACGACGAGGATGCGGGATAGGCATCGTCGACGTCGATGCGGGAATAATTGCTTTAACTAAAAAAATAACAACAAATGTGACATGTTCAACTAGTTCTATTAATTCAACTAGTTTTTACTAAAAAATAACTTACTGTAAATAAAAATAAACTAGTTCAACTAGTTATATTAATTTTATTACTAAAAATACACTTGTTCTATTAATTCAACTAGTTCTTACTAAAAAACGAGTTCAACTAGTTCTATTATATTTCTTACTTATTCTATTAAACACTACTACCCTAGTTCTTACTAACTAATTAGTACCTAGGAACTACTGCCCTGATTACCATCTAATTTGATGAACCCTAACTAATTTGATGCAATCTAAAATTTGAAGAACCCTAGGAAATTTAGCTAGGCAGAGATAGGGGAGGGGAAGGAGGAGGCGTGCTCACCTCGGGTGCCTGCGGCGAGGGAGGGACAGGCGGCGTCGAGGTCGAGGTCGGGGCTCGGGTGCGCGGCGGAGGGTGGCGTCGAGGTCGGGGTCGGGGCGGCGTCAAGGTCGGGGTCGGGGGCGGCGTCGAGGGTGTGCAGAGAGCGACGGGGGAGCGCGCGGCGGCCAACGGCGATGCAGGGCGGTGACAGCGAAGGAGTTGGGATTTGGGGGAAGTGGCCGCGGGGAAGAACGAACTGTGCGGTTAAGTCAAAAGTAGCAATAGCGCGTTCCAGGAAAAGCGCTACTGCTATGTTAGCTATAGCGCGTTTCTGAACATGCGCTACTACTATTCCTTTCTGTTTTTTATTTCCTTTCCATTTAATTTTATTTTCGTTAGCAGTAGCGCCTTTCTTCTCAAACGCGCTGCTACAAAACAAGTAGTAGTAGGGCTGTTCCTATAAGATCGCTACTACTATGTGTAGCCTATCGGCTTAGCAATGGGAATTTTAGTAGTAGTGCTTTTATTGTTAGACGCGCTACTGCTAAATATGAATCTATAGCGCGGTTTTCGCCAACGCGCTACTGCTAGTTAGCACTAGCGTGCTTTTTTAACAAGCGCTACTGCTAAAGTTCTGTGTATAACGTTTCCCCTAGTAGTGTTATTCCGTTTGGACCCTGTTTGATATTCCTTTTGTGTAAAACTCAAAAACAAGGAAAAAACAGAAACTGGCAGTGGGCTTGGGTTAATAAGTTAGTCCCAAAAATAATATAAAATAGCATATTAATGCATATAAAACATCCAAATAATATAATAGCATGGAACAATAAAAATTATAGATACATTGGAGACGTATCAAGGACCAGGCTTTCTTGGTACTCACGCATTTATCATTGAGTGCTAGGCTCAGTGCGTAACCGAGATTAAAAATCCTAGCACTCATACTTAAAAAGATCGTATGCATCCCTAGTTGGTGCAGAGGCCGGGAAAGTGAAATTCTCCCCCAATTTTAGAGACCGCTCCCTCCCCCTCGTATTGGTCCCTCCAAGGCGATCAGGGGGCCAACCCCAGTGCCCCTTCCCCCTCTCCTCCACCTAGTATTCCCTAGAGACGTGCGCCGGCTAAGCCCGGCCGCCGTCGGTGATGGGGACCGCGGGGATCTAGGCTGCAGCCCCGTGGTCTGGAGGGACCGGTGACGCGAGATCGCCCTTCGATCTTCATCTTTCCTGGCGGCTCGGCTCTGCTCTAGCGGCTTCATGGGGAGGGAGGATCAGGAGGGGATGTGGCCATGGTTGACTGGTGGGCAGCACCTCCGTTCAGATCTGATCTGGCCGGTGCCGTTGGCGGTGGTGCCTATCTCCTCTGTCGGAGGTGGTCGGCCTGAGGCTGGATGGTCAGATCTCGAGAACCACCATCTAGTTTCAACTGCGAGTCGGGAAGTCATAGTTGCCAGTGAAAACCGAGCCGTGGCAGGCGATGGCGGCGTTCTGCGTCGTTACCTTGATAAAGGCATGGCCATGTAACTAATGTCGACCCACTCATGCTGCTCCGGGGGAAACCCTAGGATCTGGTCTTCTAGATCGGATGATGGCGGTACCGCGGTGTCATTTTCTCTCTTGGGAGCATCATTTGTGGAGCAGAGCTGGAAGACAGAGGTAGGAGGTGGAGGGGCTTCGTCTTGCATGGAGCTTTCGGTGGAGATGTCAAGTCATGCTTGGCCAACAGGTGCTACGTTGTGTGATGCCTGATCGGCAGATGCTACGCACGCCAGATCTTCTAGAATCTTCGCATCTGGACGGGCGAGCGTGGGGCGGTGGCGCCTTTGGGCGCTGTGGTGGCGTCGACGGATGGATGGACTGGCAAGGATGATGCAGATCTCTCTCCTAAAGATGGGTCAGCAGTTCGATGATGATGGCGGCGTCTAAAACGTGTGCATGTGGTGTACGCTTTAGGTCTGCTGGACCGACTGTGGGTTCGGATACGTTATGTGGATGGATCGGCGACGGCGCCGGTTTTAGATATGGGGAGTAAGAGCACTCCCTATTATCGAGTTTTGTAGGTGTGAGTGGTGGCTTCTGGTGGCTTGACGTATGTTCTTGTTAGACCTATGTTGAATAATAAATAAAGATGGACGTATGCATCGATTGATGCAGAGGCCGGGGGTCTTAACCTCCTTTTCCAAAAAAAACTCATGATGTGGGTTGTACTCCTGATGTAAGATAATATAGAGGTGTCTGGATGTTGATGAGATATGCCAAATCAATAGACTATTCTCATAGCATTCTCTGATTTCTCAGCCCTCAACATATCATCAAATTCCCCTTTTAAACCTTTCCTGAATTTGCGATAAGAGAGCATGTTTTTTAGGTGGGCTGCCAATGGATCCACATATCTGTCTATTACCTGCATATTTGTACAATGTTGTCAAAATCTTTCTTCCGGAATCTAAAGCCCTTTGGGTGTAACCCAACATACTCATGATGTGGATTACTACTCCTGATGTAAGATAACATAAAGGTGCATGGATGTTCATGAGATATGCCAAAACAATATACTATTCTCATAAGATTCTTCAATTTCTCAGCCCTCAACATATCATCAACTTCCCCTTTTAACCCTTTCCTGAATTTGCAATAAGAGAGCATGATTTCTAGGTGGCCTACCAATGGATATACATATTTGTCTATTACTTGCATATTTGTATAATGATGTCAAAATCTTTCTTCCGAAATCTAAAGCCCTTTGGGTACATATAACCCAACATACTCATGATGTCGGTTTGTACTCCTGATGTAAGATAATATAAAGGCGCCTGGATGTTCATGAGATATGCCAAAACAATAAACTATTCTCATAGGATTCCCTGATTTCTCAGCCCTCAACATATCATCAACTTCCCCTTTTAACCATTTCCTGAATTTGCGATAAGGGAGCATGCTTTTCAGGTGGGCTACCAATGGGCGATCCACATATCTGTCCATTACCTGCATATTTGTACAAGGAAAGAAACATACATTTACCAAAAATTAAAACAGATGCCAATCTTGCCAGTTAATACATCGCCTTCATGTAACTGCAGTGTCATGGTATTCTCACGGAGGAGGTACGAGGCGACAGATGCCACAAGGGCTTAGTGTGAGGGTAAGACTGCTGCTGATAGGACCGGGAGCGGGTATGCGAGTAGCACGCGCTAGTTTACCCAGGTTCGGGGCTCTCCGGAGAGATAAGACCCCTACTCCTGCATGTCTGAGCATATATCTGAAGTGTACATCGGGAAGTACAAAGTGCTCCTGGAGCTGTATCTGAAGTCAGTGCCATAGGCATCTGACTTGGTATATATGTGTATGAGCTAGCGGCTGCATGTGCCTGAGCGTGCATGCGTGAGTGGCCTTGTGGCCGGCCAAGTGCATGTGGCGTGCTGTGGGTGTTCTCTTTTCCTTTGTGGATGGATGGATGCCTATATAAATAGGCATGGATAGCTTAGCATGGGTGGTGGTGGCGTTGGTTGTAAGCTACCTTGGGTAGCTTACAAACCAAGCCATGTAGTAGTATGGGCAAGGCATGATGGGTGTCATGCTTGTCCCCTGGGCACTTTATAAAGTAGTTCCAAGGGGACAGGTACACTGTAGATGATGTCACGGTGTGGCTGTCCCGTCAGGGTCTTGTCGGTGTCGGGTCGAGCTGCAGTTGGCAGCCGGCTGATTGGCGCAGTCGGCAGCCGGCTGGTCGGCGCAGTCGGACGGGGAGCCGGCAGGAGCGGCCGGGCAGTCGGACTGAGGGGCTTTGCTAGCCCCGATGTCTTGAATTATTGTCTCGCCGTCTTCGGGGTACCCGTGGTCAATTACTCCGTCAGTAGCCTCCAAGCCTCCGGGCAACTTGGCAAAGTTGGGCGGAGGTTTTTTTGGCGGGTGTTGATGTAGAAAATGTCGATGACGGCCGGCTGCAGGCCGCAGCCGTCGTAGCTTGCTTCGGGCGGGGGCGCGCCAGCGCACCCGCTGGGTGTAGCCTCCGAGCCTCCGGGCAACTTGGAAAAGTTGGGCGGAGGCTTTTTGCGGTAGTTGGTGCAGATGATGGCGTCGTGGGTGCCGGGCGCGGACGCAAAGTCGCGGGATCCGCCGACTGATGGTGTCGGGCGCGGACGCGGGGGTCCGCCGACTGATGCTGTTGCTGACAGCCGGCTGCGGGCTGCAGCCGGCGCGTCTTGCTTCTAGTGGGGGCGCGCCAGCTCACCCACTTGGTGTAGCCTCCGAGCCTCCGGGCGAGGAGGGGGTTCCCCACGAAAATGATCATGCAAAAGACAAAGTTAGTCCACGCAGATATATCAAATGTTTGCTTTTAGCACTGCAAGTTTTATGCGGAGGGTGCCGACTCGGGTTCGTCTGAACCCCCTTCAATCCTTTTCATGTTCCCTCCACTCTTTGGCTTGTGCTCTCGCTTGCCGGACAGCCGCTCTGCGGTCTGTGGCTGAGAGTGGGCCGCGGAGTGGAGTGTACAGTACTCAGACTCTGGGAGCAGATTTGACCGAGCAGATACTCGTAAAAGAAATGACCGGGTCGCCCGAACCGTTTTTTCTTCATGGACGTTTTTCGCGTGGGTGGCCTCCAGCGTTCACTCTTGCTAGCCGGACAGCCGCTCTACGGTCTGTGACTAAGAGTGGGCCTTTGGTACCGCGCACGCTACTAAGCCGCCTGCGGGAACTAACGTCTCAGGCCAAGCGGCCAGCCTCCGGGCCAACTCTGGCTGGCGCCGGGGCGAACAGTGATGCAACTGTAATAAAAACGGAGGCGGTCCCCGAGCGTCGCTCGAGGTTACCCGTGTTTGCGTGCTGCAAAAATAAGCGGGTGAGGAGCTCACATTGATTTTCGTGTAGCCGAGGCGGAGGTCGTCGAAGACAGCCGACGCGGCTCGGCGCTCGCGGAGCGCGTTGGCGCACCCGCTGGGTGTAGCCCTCGAGCCTCTAGGCGCTCGAGGAGGGTCCAGCCGGTCGGGCCTGACCGGCCAGGCGGCAAGCAGAACGCAGCCGAGCCGGCCTGGCACAGCCGGCCAGGTGGCGAGGCGTTTGGCAGCGCCCTTTTCTTCTTTCTTCTCTTGTTTTTGTTTCTTGCAATCTTTCGTGGGGCCGCGCTAGCGCACCCACTGGGTGTAGTCCCCGAGATTCGAGTCGATTGCTGAGCAGTCAGGCTGGATCTCCCGGCAACTACTTTGTCTTCTTCCTCGCGGGGCGCGTCAGCGCACCCGCTGGGTGTAGCCCCCGAGATTCGGGCCGACTGCTGAGCAATCGGGCCAGATCTCCCGGCAACTACTTTGTCTTCTTTTTCGCGGGGGCGCGTCAGCGCACCCGCTGGGTGTAGCCCCCGAGATTCAGGCCAACTGCTGAGCAGTCGGGCCGGATCTCCCGGCGACTACTTTGTCTTCTTCTTCGCGGGGGCACGTCAGGCTGCGGACTGCCCGGAGCCGCGCGATGCGGGCGCAAGGAGCCGGACCCGGCGATGGAGCGTGAGCGCGTCCTGGCCAGGCGCACGCGGCGGGGTGGCGACGAGGAGGACCTCTGCGGCCGGGTACGGGGCGGCCGCTCGGAGCCGGCGCGGAGGACCCGGCACGCGCGCAATGCGGAGACGGTCAGGCCCGACCGGGTGTCAGCGGGCGACCTGGCGGGGAGCTAGCGGAGCGCACGGGCGCAGAGGAGGCAGCCACGGACAGCGCGGACCCGGCGGGCGGAGCAGCCGGCGTGGGACGGAGTGGCTCACCGGCGCGGCTGTGGCCGGCAGCGGCGGCAACCCAGCGGCGCGGTGCGGAAGCCGCGGAGGCAGGGCGCATAAGGACGAGGCGCGAGGAGCGGCTGCGGTAGTGGGGCTCGCCGGCCTGCGAAAAGACAGCGGCGGTGGCGGACGCCCGAACGGGCACGAGGAAATCCTCTCCTGCTAGTGCTGCGTGTGTGTGTATGTTCGCGCGCGCTGCGGCGGCGCTGTCGGGCGGAGTAGCGTGCCTGAGCTGCATAAAGTGGTCGTGGGGATCTGCGCAAGGCCTCGGCCTCCATGTGTGTGTTCTTGGACGAGAGGAAGCCAGCCTGGGTGGTGTACGAGTATGGTAGTATATGAGCAGTGCATGACCACCATATGAGTAGTATACGGGAAGCATCCAACCATTGTCTAGGTAGTGTGTTTGGCTAATGGTTTGACCATTGTTGACTTGCATCTAGCTAGCTTGCGTAGATGAAATATGGAGAATCGAAGGCGCGTTCCGGCCGGAACAAGGCGCAACGCGAAGGGGAGCAGACGCGAGCGGCGCGTGGATGAATGCGGCCGACCGAAGCGAGCCCCCGTGCGCAGCGCGCGCGTGGATGGATGGCCAGCGTTGAAGTGGTGATGACGAAGATGGTGAGGCCGACGGCGAAGACGCGCCGCCCCTCGCGGCCGCTCCGGGGGCATGTCGATGTCGAGCCCCCGACCGCTATCGGAGAGACGGCGTGACGCCACGGTGATGACGAAGATGGTCCCGGCCGGACTGCGAAACCAGCAGCAGCGTGGTAGCATAGTACCACACCACGGTGGGCGCCAACTGTCGTGGTATTCTTACGGGGGAGGTGCGAGGCGACAGATGCCACAAGGGCTTAGTGTGAGGGTAAGACTGCTGCTGATAGGACCGGGAGCGGGTATGCGAGTAGCACGCGCTAGTTTACCCAGGTTCGGGGCTCTCCGAAGAGATAAGACCCCTACTCCTGCATGCCTGAGCATATATCTGAAGTGTACATCAGGCAGTACAAAGTGCTCTGGAGCTGTATCTGAAGTCAGTGCCATAGGCATCCGACTTGGTATATATGCGTATGAGCTAGTGGCTGCATGTGCCTGAGTGTGCATGCGTGAGTGGCCTTGTGGCCGGCCAAGTGCAGGTGGCGTGGCTGTGGGTGTTCTCTTTTCCTTGGTGGATGGATGGATGCCCATATAAATAGGCATGGCTAGCTTAGCATGAGTGGTGGTGGCGTTGGTTGTAAGCTACCTTGGGTAGCTTACAAACCAAGCCATGTAGTAGTATGGGCAAGGCATGATGGGTATCATGCTTGTCCCCTGAGCACTTTATAAAATAGTGCCAAGGGGACAGGTACACTGTAGATGATGACGCGATGTGGTTGTCCCTTCAGGGTCTTGTCGGTGTCGGGTCGAGCTGCAGTCGGCAGCCGGTTGATTGGCCCAGTCGGCAGCCGGCTGGTCGGTGCAGTCGGACGGGGAGCCGGGAGGAGCGGCCGGGCAGTCGGACTGAGGGGCTTTGCTAGCCCCGATGTCTTGAATTATTGTCTCGCCATCTTCGGGGTACCCGTGGTCAATTACTCCGTCATACAGTGATTCTAGATGAAAGCCATCATCGGAGTATTTGTGGAGCATAACTATGGCTTTCAACCCAGAATCAAAGATGCAAATTATTCGGTTATCTCGTATATGCCAAACAATTACTTGAACAATCCTACCATCTTATATGTTGTCCTCAGTTTCACCAGAAAAGCAACTAGAACTCCTCTCATCTGGACTTGGCTCGGCATAAGGGGTCCTCCGATTAGAGAAACCACACAGTAGGGGTGGAATCTTGCAAAACTTGGGACTGAAATCACTACAACTGGTGAGGGTGTATGACCTATGCCTGTCAACCTCAAGCGGCTTATCTGGAATGTTCAGAAGACATTCATATTTTGTTTGGACATAATTGCATCGATTAACTCCTCTGTATAATTAAAATACTAAAAGGACAGGAATAATTGAAAATTCATAACTTAATAAATATTTATTCAAAAACCATGTTTCAAATGCCAAAATGCCCTAGCGTTATGGTTGGATTCCAACGCTCCGGAGTCCACCTAGGAACACCCAAAACACATACATACCCTAACTCTTACAAAGATTCCCTCTGGTTTGTCTGAAGTGATGACGGTGAAGCCGGTGACATCCCAGAGTGGGATCTTGGGGTATAAAGCTTTTTCTTCGCGTGTGTCCCTTGCTTATTGCACCCTAACCATGGAGAATCTTCATCATTTAACAGGATGCTTGGGTCAGTCTTCACTATGAAGGGAGGAATTTCATCAAAATTTTCATAATCTTCTGACATGTTTGTCTTGTCCTCCACTCCCATGATGTTTCTTTTCCCTGAAAGAACTATGTGGAGCTTTGGCTCATCGTATGATGTATTCGCTTCCTTATCTTATCTTTTTCTCGGTTTGGTAGACATGTCCTTCACATAGAAAACATGCGCCACATCATTGGTTAGGACGAATGGTTCATCTATGTACCCAAGATTGTTGAGATCCACTGTTGTCATTCCGTACTCTGGGTCTACCTTTACCCCGCCTCGTGTCAGATTGACCCATTTTCACCGAAACAAAGGGACCTTAAAATCACGTCCGTAGTCAAGGTCCCATATCTCCTCTATGTAACCATAATATGTGTCCTTTTCCCTATTGGTGTTTGCTACATCAAAGCGGACACCACTGTCTTGATTGGTGCTCTTTTTTATCGTGGCGATCGTGTAAAACGTATTCAAATTTATCTCACACCCTTGGAAAGTCAATACAGTCAAAGATGGTCTCCTGGCCAACAAGTACAGCTCATCTCCAACAATGGTGTTATTCGCGAGATGCGTTTGCAACAAACCGCCGAAAATCGCCATGTGTGCACGTGTTATCCAGTCGTCAGACTACCCCGTGTGTTGGGAGCGTACAATATTCTTGTGTTCATTGATATACGGGGCCACCAAGGTAGAATTTTATAGAACTGTGTAGTGTGCTTGTGCCCAAGAATGCCCGTCCCTACATATTATTGCTTTCGGTCCTAGCGTGCCTTTTCCACTCAGTCTCCCCTCATGCTGCGATTGAAGAACACCAATTGGCTTAAGGTCAGGAATGAAGTCAACACAAAACGCAATAACCTCCTCTATTTCATGGCCCTTGGAGATGCTTCCTTCTGGCCTAGCACGGTTATGAACATATTTCTTTAAGACTCCCATGAACATCTCAAAGGTGAACATATTGTGTAGAAATATAGCACGCAGAATGGCAATCTCTTCGACTAGGTAAACTAGGACGTGCGTCATAATATTGAAGAAGGATGGTGGGAACACCAACTCGAAACTGACAAGACATTGGACCAAATCATTCTGTAACCTTGGTAAGATTTCTGGATCGATTACCTTCGGAGAAATTGCATTGAGGAATGCACCTAGCTTCACAATGGCTAATCGAACATTTTATGGTAGAAGCCCCCTTAAAGCAACCAGAAGCAATTGCGTCATAATCACGTGGTAGTCATGAGACTTTAGGTTTTGGAATTTTTTATTTGCCATATATATTATTCTCTTTATGTTCGATGAGAAGCCAGACGGGACCTTGATGCCGAGCAGGCATTCAAAAAAGATTTCCTTCTCTGCTTTGGTAAGAGCGTAGCTAGCAGGACCTTGATACTACTTTGGATGCATGCCGACTTTTTCGTTCATACGTTGTTGGTCCTCCCGTGCCTTCGGTGTATCTTTTGTCTTCCCATACACACCCAATAAGGCTAGCAGCTTCACGCAAAGATTCTTCGTCACATGCATCACGTCGATTACAGAGCGGACATCTAGGACTTTCCAATAGGGTAGCTCCCAAAATATAGATTTCTTCTTCCACATGGGTGTGTGTCCGTCAGCGTCATTCGGAAGTGTCCGCTAGGACCCTTTCCAAATATTACTTTTAAATCTTGACCATATCAAACATATCATCACTAGTATGGGGGACAGGCTTCTTCCGGTGATCCGGCTCACCTTTGAAATGCTTGCCTTTCTTAAGGGATGCCTGATCGGAAGAAATCGACGATGTTCCAGGTACACATTTTTCTTACATTTGTCCAAATATATACTTTCAGTCTCATCTAAACAGTGCATGCATGCATTGTATCCCTTGTTTGTCTGTCCCGAAAGGTTAGTAAGAGCAGGCCAATCATTGATGGTTACAAAACATCAACGCTTGTAGGTCAAATTCCTGATGTTTGTGCTCATCCCACACACTTACACCTTTTATATCCCACAAGTATAAAAGTTCTTCAACTAATGGCCTTAGGTACACATCAATGTCGTTGCCAGGTTGCTTAGGGCCTTGGATGAGCACTGAAATCATAATGAACTTCCACTTCATGCACAACCAAGGAGGAAGGTTATATATACATAGAGTCATAGACCAGGTGCTATGATTGCTGCTCTGCTCCCCAAAAGGATTAATGCCATCTGCACTTATACCAAACCATAAGTTCCTTGCGTCATAGGCAATCTCCGGCCACTTTCTCTAGATTTTTCTCCACTGAGACCCATTAGCGAGTACTCTCAACATCCCGTATTTTTACGGTCTTCTTTGTGCCATCATAACAACTTGGCATGCTCTTTGTTTCTGAACAAACGTTTCAATCGTGGTATTATAGAAGCGTACCACATCACTTGGCAGGAACCCTCTTCCTAGGGCGCTTGCCCTCAACATCACCAGGATCATCTCGTCTGATCTTATACCGCAATGCACCGCATACCGGGCATGCATTCAAGTTCTCATACTCCTCACCGCGGTAGAGGATGCAGTTATTAGGGCAAGCATGTATCTTCTGCACCTCTAATCCTAGAGGGCAGAGAACCTTCTTTGCTTAGTAGATACTGTCAGGAAATTCGTTATCCTTTGGAAGCTTCTTCTTCATTATTTTCAGTAACTTCTCAAATCCCATGTCAGATAAATCATTCTCTGCCTTCCATTGCAGCAATTCTAGTGTGGTACCGAGGTTTGTGTTGCCATCTTCGCAATTTGGGTACAACCATTTTTTGTGATCCTCTAACATTCGACTTCAACTTCTTCTTTTCACTTTCGCATTCTCTCTGTGCATCAACAATGACCCGACGAAGATCATCAGCGGGCACATCTGGTGCCTCTTGATCTTCAGCTTCCCCCGTTGCAGTATCACCGTATTCAGGGAACATAGGATAGTTGTCGTCATCATCCTCTTCTTCTTCATTGTCTTCCATCAGAACTCCTCTTTCTCCATGCTTGGTCCAACAATTATAGTGGGGCATGAAACTGGACTTAAGCAGGTGGGTGTGAAGGATTTTCGAGGAAGAGTAATCCGCATTCTCACAGACAACACATGGACAATACATAAAACCATTCAGACTATTTGCTTTAGCCACATCGATAAAATTATGCAGGCCCATAATGTACTCGAAAGTGCGTCGGTCACCGTACATCCATTGTCGGTTCATCCACATTATGTAATCACGTATATCAAAAACCATTATAGAACATCATGAATAGATAAATGACCAAATTAATACAAGTTCATCATATTAAAACCAAAGTACAGTAGTGATCAAATGTTATTACTGCAAAAATAAATACATAAAGTTCATACATAGTTCTCATAAAACAACATACAACTATCTAGAGCATCTAAAACATACATTAAAACTAAATGAAACAACAAATGCGATCAAAATCGCAACTAAGGTAACAATTGATCCAACAACACATATTTGACCCCAAAAATGAATAAAGTAGCATGTCAATTATTAGGTACCAAACTCCTCGTAAACGTCTTGTGTATTCCAGATTTTCCTCTCTGCATATAGCTAATAGTAAAGTTCATTATAAAGATATTTATATACCACACACTTATTAAGATAGTTAACGACACACACATACATATACGCTACATTAATACAAGATTCACAAATTAATTCAAGAATACATGGAATTTTGTCATTTCTTATTTGATCACATTTAAGTTCGATTGATTTAAACATGTTTTAAGGCATATTTTATTATAAATGTATTTTATTACAAAAAATTGCTTAAATGTATCATAATGATTAGCTATCATTATGATTTGAAAAAATGACTTCTAAACATGTATTAAAATTTAGTATAAATATTAATATTTATTTAAGTCGCACTGGTGCCCAATATTGGTTGAACCGGCCTTGTAATCCACAACATGGTCTAGCCCCACAAATATTGAAGGAGACGCTTGAGTGAAGGAGACGCTTGAGTTTGCATCTTCCTGGCTTTTATGGCTTAGGTTAGTACTATTTCCGTTCCAAGCAAGGCATCATCTCATCAAATTTAGAGGAAATTTACTCTATTTTCAAAAACATTATCTTGAAAATGAACTTCATTCACTTGTTGTGGCACTGCTTGCATACAAGTATAACACATTTCTGATATTGTATCCTACCGGTATCCTTAGCAAAGTCGGTCTAATCTACATTGCTCCGCCTTACATTAAGGTAATTAGAATAACTAAAGAGGAAAAAAGAACTCCATCTTATTCATTTGATAACAATCTTGTCTAACTATTTTTATCTTTTGAGTGACCAGGTATCCGAGAAATACTTTGTTAAGATGCCAAACAAATGAAATTTCTCCTTTGACTACTTTTACACATGTTCTATTGCCATCGGTGTCTATGTTCCAGGTGCATAACCCCTCTTACCACGCTTTGCCCTTCACATTTGTAGCGATTGTCATACTTTGACATTAATAAAGCGATACTATAAGCAAAGTAGGACCTCACGGAACATTTTGTTGGTTAACTTGGATGACTGCAGGTGGGCCGCACATGTTCACTTATATGCTTGCCCAGAGGAAGAAGGTCCTGTCAAAGGCAAAGACTGAATGAAGTTGTTGTGAGCCTTGTAGCAGGAGCATGCAATGCAAACCCTACAGTCTCATGTTGTAAAGTAATTGGTGTGACTTGTCATTGTTAGACATGATTTAAACTGACATGTGTTGTAACAATGATGATCATTGATCAAAGTTGCTCTTCCACGTCAGCTTCTTCTCTTGCATTAAACCTGATATCTTTTCTCTTGAGTAGTGACAAAAAAACAGCGATATTTGCAGAGC
This sequence comes from Triticum aestivum, assembly GCF_018294505.1. NCBI lineage: Eukaryota > Viridiplantae > Streptophyta > Magnoliopsida > Poales > Poaceae > Triticum > Triticum aestivum. Next base: position 36,283,583 of record NC_057802.1, read on the forward strand.
TCGCCATATAAAAGCAATATTCATCTTTGGAAGTGCTCATCCATTACGAGCCAATGATTAGAAACTTAACAAGGAAACCTTTGTGGATCAAATGACAGACTAATTATTGTAGAGGACAAGTGTTGTGTTTATTCTAGTCCATGTGCATCTACAATCTTATTACAAGATCCTTAACTTTACACACGGGCAATATAGAGTGGATACATCATTGTGTATTTGGGGGTGCAAGCTAATTATATGTATAGAGATCTGCACCTAAAAGAGAAAATCTGTCAATTCATTGAATGTACAACATTCTGAACTGGAACGAAATGAGGGCTTCCTTCAATGTCCAAAAGATTATTCCTCAAGAGCCCCCTTCTGATTTACTGTTCCTGTTGAACAACCATGTTCATTAGTGTATAAAGCAAACAAGAAAACAAAAAGCAGAGACTCACACTAGCCTAGGTGTGTTTAGGGGTTTCCACCTTAGGACTTTATCTAAAGCAAAACCAGGCAATATCGTGTACACAGAAACCGGTTATCTTGTGAGTATGTCATATAAGATACTATAACTTATGCAAGTAAGCACAATATGATTTCAAATGATTGGGGGCATATCTGAAGAGAGTGCAACACTCTGAATAACCACACTCTGACGCACCAAGCCACACGACACTCTTCATGTTAGCTTCTTGTCTGAATTTTCTAAATACTACTCCCTCCGTTACAAAATAGATGACTCAACTTTATACTAACTTTGTATTAAAGTTAGTATAAAGTTGAGTCATCTATTTTAGAACGGAGGGAGTAGCATGGAACAATTCCTCGCCAAGTCGCATCAGCTCTTAACCATAGCCCACAAAAGTAATCAAACTAACATCTGATACTCCCTCCGTTCGAAAATACTTGTCTTAGAAAAAGTCCAAAACAAACCTTCAATTTATAGGCGAAAGCTAAATCAAACCCCTAACTCTCAATCCCTGAAATGAGCACACCAAACTCTCTAATCCCGGTCTATTTTAAACCTTGACAGGACATAGCCGGGATATGCTGAATTGGGCCGGCCCAGTAGCACAATTACTCGCGCGCGCACTAATATGGTTTTTCTTAGTTTTCTTTCTTTTTCGTTTTCTTTTCCTTTTTCATTTTTACACATGTCTAATTTTTCTCAGTATCCAATGTACATTTTTAACGCACACATTAAATGTATTTGGATAAACTTCTAAAATTTTCAAATACATTATGTAAATTTTTTAATTAAATGTTTTCAAAACTTTTTGAATACAAGGTAATATTTTACCAAATACATGTTTTAAATTTTCTTAATGACAATAAACATTTTATACAAGAAAATGTTTATGCATCAAAAAGTGTCCGCACTTTAACAATTTGTTCAGGTTGCAGAAAAAAATTATGTTTCAAAAAGTGTTTGCACTTTAAAATTTTGGTCAGGTTTCAAAAAATGTTTATAAGGGTGTTTGATTTTTCAAAGTTGTTGGTTTTTTAAAAGTATTCAAATTTTTCAAAAAGTACTCGCACTTTATAAAATGTTCAAAGATTTCATAAATAAATACGTTTTCAATACTTGTTTGCCCCTAAAAATATTTTCAAAGTTCGACGCTTTGGTTTCTGATTAAATATTTCGGGCCTCTGACTATGTTAGTCATAGTCGTCTGCTGTAGTAGCTACCAGGTCCCAAGTTCGACTCCACGGCATGTTTTTTGGTTTTGGAATTATTACGTCGCCCGTTAAGAAAAAGAAAGAAAGAATTTTTACGTCGCATGTTAGGGAAAAAAAACTCGCTTTGTATCTGGTGGGCTGACCCAGTCGAGTCCACTGCCAACAATCCAAAAAAATCTAAATACATTATTTATGAAATAATTCGCGAAATTCCAAAAATGTTATTTTAAAAATGTGACACAATTTTGAAAATACGAAACATTTTTCAAAGCATGTGAAAAACTGTTGGAATTCTGAGCATTTCTTGACAAATGTGATTTTTTTGAAGTCGTGAACAGTTTTTTCAAAATGATAACTGAGTTTCAAAATTCCAAACAGTTTTTAAAAAACATAAAACGAATTTAATTTGTGCAAAAAATAGAAAACAGGAACATTTTTAACTTTTGAACAATTTTAGAAATGTGCGGACATTTTTTAAACCTCACGAATTCCTGTTGTGTTATAGTGGACCGGCCCAAATTCTTGTCCACGAGAGTAACTGGTAATCCCGGCCGGGACTGTATTATTCCCGGTGTGCCAACAGGTATAGGGTCCAAAATAGACCGGGATTACAAGTTCAGAGTGCCAATTTCCGGGATTCAAAGTTCAGAGTTTGATTTAGCTTTCGTCTATAACGTCAAGGTTTATTTTGGACTTTTTCCTCTTAGAAATGGATAAAATGGATGTATCTATAACTAAAATAAGTCTAGATATAATCATTTCTAGGACAAGTATTTCCGGACGGAGGAAGTATCAAACTGGTTGTCACAGAAGCTAGCTAGCTAGGTATTAGTCACCCCCAATATCAACAAACTCAGCACCATTTTGGTAAAACAATGATGTGCCACTCTTATATTCAAAGCAGTGCTCTTGCTTAAATCATTACTCTTCATTCTCCCGTGCTTTAGCAATTGCGCTCCCTAGACCACTACCATTTAGTTAGTTAGGGACAATCAATCCATAGTTACTGGAATAACCGAGTGTGTAGGGATATTTTTTTTAGAAAAATACAGCAGGCAATAATAACAAAAGAAAAAGAAAACTGAACACTATTAAAGTACAACTGAAAGTGAAGTAATTTCCGATGTTGGTGTACGCATGAAACTGAAAACAGCAACTTATAAGCCACTTGCTCTATACGGATAAAATGCCTGAATTAACAACCACACTTATCGTGTTCAATTTTCAGTTAACACTTGACAGTGATAAAAACCAGAAAAAAATTACAGCCACTTTTAATCATAACTCTCTGTGAACAATAAGGATTTATGGATATTTTTCTTGTGTTGAAGTATACATGGATTTGCCCAACCTTACATCGGTTCAGAATTTTGGTTACTGGTCGGTCGGTGCATGAGACTCAATATACTCCTTGGGGGACATCCGAGAAATCTAATCTCGGTTAGAATTGAGCAAGTGTGTGAATTGCCGCAGAATCCAAATGGGGGCACAGAGAAGAGGCTTCGTTCACCTCTGCGCTTGCGCTTGCGCTTGCGACTGGTAGAACCTGCCGATGCGGCCGCGGTTGGGAGGCTTGGGCTTGGCGGGCTTCTTGTTCCGGCGCAGGCCGGCGACCTCCTGCACGAGCGGGACGTGCGCCAGCACCGTCCTCCACGCCACATACCAGCCTGGGGGATCTCAATCAGGAAACCAGCCAGACGAGAGAAAAAAAAGGGGGGTTGGCCGCCGTACGTACTCAGGAGGATGAATGAGAGGGCAAAGAAGATGGCGAGGACGGGGCGGAGGACGAATAGTTCGGCGAGCTCCCACGCCGTCTCGGCCATGGCGCCACCGGCCTTCCTTGGGGAGGGAGGGAGGGAGAGGAGAGGATCGAAGGGGCAACAGAGAAGAAAGAATCTCGTTCCGTGCGAGGAGAGGTCCATGAGTCCATGACATGCGGGTCCGTCATAGGCTAAGAGATTGCTCCCCCTTTTACTACTCGTTGAAGCAAAGGACTTGTATTCACAAATCGAATCGAAAATCAACCCTCGTTCTGATTTCGCAAGCGCCACCGAAATCAACTCTCAATTCTGAGGTGCCTCTATTCCCCGCGCGCCCCTTGTTTCCCCGCGCTGGCACGATGTCCTCACCGACCGTGAAGCGTTGGCAATATAAACAAATTACTACGAGATTTAATCCGAATAAACAGAAGATAAATTATGACAGCACTAGTAAAGATTAAACTAATGAAAACACTAACGCCTATACGTGTGGGCGTTAGCCAACTCGTCCACACGCCTCGATCGCCACCCAGCGTCTTTTGCACGAATCTTGGCAAGAGAGGGCTGATTTTGTGTGCCACGTAGGACAACTCGCGTGTGTGGCGTATGAGGGAGTTCGCCCGCACGCTGTTTTCCCTCCGAGGTCAGCGGTTGCGACTCGGGGCGTGCGGTGGAACTGCCGTCGCGCCCGCACGCCCCGCACGACTTCTGTCCGCCATCTCCCACGACTGCCCATTTTCTCACTCTCCCACACCCAAGTGTCATTTGCCATGTTTTTTGCAGGTTACATGGTAACCGCCCTATTCGTGATTGTAAGCAGATGGCAACTCTGTTTTACCCCGAACATGTTATTGTTGCCACGTCTGTTTTTGTAACGCTACATGACAACTGTCTAGTGTTAGTAGGTGGCAACTCCTAAAGATATCACCGTAGTCCACATGCCCGTCTCCTCTCCCACACACCAAAAGCTATTAGTTTGCCATGTGTTTTTGTAGGGTACATGGCAACTGCCCTAGTGTGCTTGTAAGCATATGGCAACTCTCTTTTACCCCGGACATGTTTTTTGCCATGTTTTGTAGTGCTACATGGCAACTGTCTAGTGTTAGTAGGTGGCAACTCCTAAAGTTTTCAAATCATGGCAACTGTAGTAGACCAGACCATACATGGCAACAGCTGCAGTTGCCCGAAAATGGCATCCGGCACTTGACCTGAGATGGCAACTGTAGTTGAGCAACCATGGCAACTGCAGTTCAGCGACATGGCAACTGCAGTTGTCCGACATGGCAACTGCAGTTCAGCGACATGGCAACTGGAGTTACGAGCAACCATGGCAACTGTAGTTGTCCGACATGGCAACTGTAGTTCAGCGACATGGCAACTGCAGTTGTCCGACATGGCAACTGCAGTTCAGCGACATGGCAACTGGAGTTACACGTACATGGAACAGGGTCCGGACCATAGCAATCGCGGCGGGACGCGTGGTTACTGCCACGCGGGGCGTGTGGCTCGCAGGCGGGGAGGGGCGATGGCCGAGACGGGTTGTGCGGGCCGCGTGGTCGCTCGCCCGGACGTGCTCATGCGGGCGATCGCGCCGAAAACCGAACGTGCGGGCTGTGGCGGGGTGCGCCCGGACGTGCTCGTGCGGGCAGGCCTGTGTCGATGCCCCACGGGGCGTGCGGCAGATACCCCCTAGATGCCACACGTGTGGCAGTTATCGACGTCCTAAACTAATCGTACGAACTAGCATAGTAGATGAACAGATCACATACTAGAAACATGAATTCTACCACGATCTCGAACAAGAAGGATAGGATCACATACGGTGCAGCGGGATAAGCACCACCAGTGGTGATGTTGTCGCCCATGTCGTCGAGGATGAGGTTGCCGAGGTCGGGGAAGAAGACAACGTGCATAGCTCTGTCCTCGGCTCGGCTCAATCCCGCAACCCGCGGTGCGTCGTGACGAGGCGTGGCAAGCGAGGAGGAGGAGCGCGCGTGTAGGTCTCTTCTTCTCATGCTCATACAAGTGGTAGAAGAGCTCACCTTATAAAGAGGTGCAACTCTCTCTCAACTTCCGGGGTGAGACTAAACTTCCGGGGTGAGACTAAACTTGACCTCGTTAAGATGGTCTGCTTGCAGGACTTCCAGGAAACAGCGCCACCATCAAGTGTAAAAACATAACCACTTGTGGCCTTAATCTCATCAGCATCAGATATCCAGTTCGAGTCACTATAACCCTCCAGTACCCTTGGATACCCGGTGTAGTGAATCCCATAGCTCGCAATGCCTTTCAAGTAGCGCATAACTCTCTCAAGCGCACGCCAATGATCATCTCCCGGTTTTGACACAAACCGACTCAGGTTGCTAACAGCAAAAGAGATGTCAGGCCTCGTGGCACTCGCCAAATACATAAGCGAGCCAATAATCTGAGAATACCTCAGTTGATCTCTGGCAATCCGTCGATTATTTCGAAGCAACACACTAGCATCATATGGAGTTGGAGAAGGCGTGCAGTCGCTATACCCAAAACGACTCAAGATCTTTTCCACATAGTGAGACGGAAGCAGTGTGATCCCACTATTCTCATCTCTCAAAAGCTTGATGTTTAAGATAACATCAGCTACTCCTAGATCCTTCATCTCAAAGCAACGAGATAAGAAATCCTTAACCTCCTTGATTAAATCAAGTTTGGTTCCAAAGATCAGTATGTCGTCGACATACAGACAAAGAATAACTCCTTCGCCCCCACCATGGCGATAACACACACTTGTCACCATTGTTTACTACAAAGCCGGCAGCAGTTAATGTTCTTTCAAACTTCTCATGCCACTCCTTAGGAGCTTGTTTAAGGCCATATAAAGACTTTAATAACTTGCACACCTTTCCTTCCTGACCAGGTACTACAAAACCATCTGGTTGATCCATGTAAATTTCCTCCTTCAACTCTTCATTGAGGAAAGCGTCTTAACGTCCATTTGATGAACGAGAAGACCATGCGAGGCAGCCAGTGATAGTAGCACCCGAATTGTGGCCAGTCTACCCACGGGTGAGTAAGTATCAAAGAAGTCTTCACCTTCTTTCTAGGTATAACCCTTAGCCACAAGCCGTGCCTTGTACTTTTCAATCGTACCATCAGGTCTAAGCTTTTTCTTGAACACCCACTTAAATCCTACCGGTTTGCACCCATAAGGACGGTCAGTGATCTCCCAAGTTCCGCTAGCTAAGATGGAATCCATCTCGCTACGAACAGCTTCCTTCCAGTAGTCAGCATCAGGAGATGCATAGGCTTCTGAAATAGTCCTGGGTGTGTCATCCACAAGGTACACAATGAAATCATCACCAAAGGACTTTGAAGTCCTCTGTCTCTTACTCCTCACAGGAGTTCCATTGTTACCCTCAACGGGATTCTCAACGTGTTCCATCGCAATGGTGGGTTCAGGAATTACAACAAATTCCTCACTAGATGGAGTAGGTATCTCCAGATTTGATGAACTCGACATATCCTTCATAGGAAATATGTCCTCAAAGAAAGTTGCACCATTAGACTCCATAATCGTACCAACATGCATGTCGGATACCTCAGATTTTATTATCAAAAATCTATAACCAATGCTATGAAAAGCATAGCCCAGAAGAACACAATCCACGGTTTTTGGTCCAAACGTCTGCTTCTTGGGAATTGGTATATTGACTTCCGCCAAACAACCCCAAGTACGTAGGTAAGAGAGTTTCAATCTTTTCCTTTCCCATTCCTCAAATGGAGTCATGGTCTTATGCTTTGTGGGAACTCGGTTTAGGACATGACACGCAGTCATTAGCGCCTCCCCCCACCATTCCTTGGAGAGACCCGATGTGTCTAACATGGTGTTAACCATATCAGTTAGAGTTCGGTTCTTTCTTTCGGCTACCCCATTTGACTGAGGTGAGTAGGGAGGCGTCCTTTCATGGATTAAACCATGTTCCGCACAAAACAAATCAAATTCATTGGAAAAGTACTCTCCACCATGATCAGACCTAAGCCGTTTAATTTTTGATCAAGTTGGTTCTCTGCCTCAGCTTTATAGTTTTTGAAGAAAGTTAAAGCCTCATCTTTTGATTTCAGAAGATACACATAACAATATCTAGTGGAGTCATCAATCAACGTCATGAAGTATCTCTTTCCACCTTTTGTCAACATGCCACTCATCTCACAAAGATCAGAATGTATAAGCTCTAGTGGCGCCAAGTCTCTTGCCTCTGCAGTCTTATGGGACTTGCGAGGTTGCTTAGCTTGCACACATACTTGGCACTTGGAGCCTTTGACAGTAGAGATTTTTGCAATTAAATTCATATTGTCTAGCTGCGTCATGCAACCAAAGTTAATGTGGCAAAGTTGTGAATGCCAAATATCAGACTCATTATTGTGGCAAACATTATTAATAACTTTAGTGCAAATATCTGACAAAGATAGGCGGAACAAGCCTCCGCACTCATATATAGCCTTTTCCAACAAATTGTCCACACTTAGAAATTACAACTTTATTGGATTCGAAAACCAACTTAAAACCATCTCGACATAAACGGGAACTGCAAACGAGTTTTTTATTGATGGACGACACATGATGAACGTTCTTCAGACGCACGGTCTTCCCCGAAGTAAACTTCAGATCGACCGTACCAACACCTCGAACGATGGCATGTGACCCGTTCCCCATCATCACGGGAGAAGTCCCTGTGACCTGGTAAGAAGAAAACATGGAGGCATCAGCACAAACATGTACATTGGCACCGGTGTCAATTAACTAATCAGGAGATTGAAATACTGAAAGGATGGTAGGAAGAATACCGTACCCAGATTCCTTCATATCAGTATCACCGATGACAACATTAGCGAACTTGCCGCTCTTCTCATGTTCGCGCTCCTCAAAGCGGTTAGGACACTTCGAAGCCCAGTGATTAGGATCACCGCAGACATGGCAAAGTCCCTTCCCCTTCTTATGAGAATTCTTCTTGAAGTTGGTAGAATGTGACGGCTTGTTCTTTGTATCAAACTTACCTTTGCCCTGAGTTTTGTTCTTGTTGTTTTTGAACTTGTTGGGCTGGAAGTTCTTCTTCTGTACCATGTGGGCACTAGAAGCTCCCTCAGCAACTCGAGCACGTGTGTCCTTTGATCTCGCCTTCTCTTCAACATCAAGAGTACTAATGAGATCTGCAACGGAAAACTCCTGTCTCTTGTGTTTCAGGGAAGTAGCAAAATTGTTCCACGAAGGTGGAAGCTTGGCAATGATGCCTTCGGCAACAAATTTGTCCGGCAACACACACTTGCAGAACTCAAGTTCTTTTGCGAGCGACTGTATCTCATGAGTCTGTTGTACAACAGAGCGCTCATCAGTCATCTTGTAGTCATAGAATTGCTCCATGACGTACAACTCGCTGCCGGCGTCCGAGGCACCAAACTTGGCCTCGAGCGCAGCCCACATGTCCTTGCCGTTGTCAAACGACATATAAGAATCCACATTGGAGTCATCAAGAACACTCAGAAGAGCCCCTTTAAAGAGAGTATCGATCTTCTCAAAAGCTTCCAGCTGTGCTGGATTAAGATCGCCCTCAGGCTTGCCCTTGGTGGCGTCATAGCGGCCCATGGTCTGAAACCAGTAAACTGCTCTCGTGCTCCACCTCTTATATTGCGCCCCCTTAAAGGCAGGCGGCTTCAGATGCGCAGCAAAACCACTCAGAGTAAATTCCTATAATCAGGTTTTTGGATTGTTGGAAATATGAGCAAATTACTACGAGATTTAATCCGAATAAATAGAAGATAAATCATGACAGCACTAGTAGAGATTAAACTAATCATGCAAACTAGCATAGTAGATGAACAGATCACATCTAGAGCACATACTAGAAACATGAATTCTACCACAATCTCGAACAAGAAGGATAGGATCACATACGGTGCAGCGGGAGCAGCATCGCCGGCGTTGACGTTGTCGCCCATGTCGTCGAGGATGAGGTTGCCGAGGTCGGGGAAGAAGTCGTCGTTGGCGAAGTCGTCGCTGCCAGCAGTCGCGCGAGTGCGCTCCCCAAAAACCTGATCGCCCCTCTCCCGTACAGGATCACGAGAGGCGGGGTTCCGGAGGCTTGTTGTCCCTTCTTGCGGTGCACGCCGAAAGGAGGGATGGAGAAGACTTGCGTGGCGGCGCAATGATCTGGAACGGTGGTGCGAAACCATACGAAGTGGCGGCGGCTAGGGTAGACGTCTGCCTGGCTATATAGTGCGGGCCGGGTAGGTCGTGGGAGTAAACCCCACGTCCGAGTCGTCACGATCCAAAAGAATTGAAAACGGTTCAGTAATTAACGCGTCTGTTAATTATTAATTAATGACTCATTAATTTTTTCCGAGCAGCAAAAATATAGACAACGTGCATAGCTCTGTCCTCGGCTCGGCTCAATCCCACAACCCACGTCGTGACGAGGCGTGGCGTGGCGTGGCGAGCGAGCGTGTAGGTCTCTTCTTCTCATGTTCATACAAGTGGTAGAAGAGCTCACCTTATAAAGAGGTGCAACTCTCTCTCAACTTCCGGGGAGGGACTAAACTTTAATCTCACTCACTCCACTCACATGTGTGCATGAATGGGCCAAGAGAATTTCAGAATTTTAGTTGGGCTTTGGGCCAAAGGCCTACTAGCAAAATTCCAACAGCAAGTTCCTCTGCCGCTTTCACAAGCACCACCGAAAACCCCCATCTGCTTGGCTTCTTCGCGAGGTGTTTACTCACTAGTGTGACTGTCTTCACTTCTGTCCTTGACTTGCCTGACCGCATCCCTGCCGCCAGCTTTCTTGTGCCGCACAACCCCAACCCCAACGGGAAGTTGCGCTTCATGGGCTGCCGCCATCGCCTCGCCGTCCATCTTGGGTATACAGGTGCATCTTGCCATTACAAATAATGTTGCTAAATAGTAAATTTCCATCTTTTTGTACAAAACGATCAGTTTTCTAAGTACCAAAAATGTTTTTTTTTTCTCTGAAGCAACTACAAAAAAAATATGGTGAGAAATGGCACCACTCCAATTTTCACATACAGTAGATCATAATTTATAAACAATTCCCAAGTTTTATGAATTTTCTAGATTTCTAGCTACTTTTGCACATTTAAATGACTTTATGCTGATTTTCTAAAAGTAATTCAATTTTGAACTGCAGTTGTGTGGTATCTTGCTCCGAAAACTTTCTAACATCAGTCGTAAGAGCATCCACTAGTCCATTTAGGTGGGCATTTAGACAAACCCCTGAGTTAGAGGATAGAATAGAACCTGCTCGAACACCTTGAATAGATGACTACATTCTTCGAAAACATATTTGTGGGTATGTAGCATAGCATCATTCTAAAAAACATTGATGTTGAAAATAAAGTTCAAAAACAGAAAAAAAAATTGTAACAAAATAATTGAAGAAAACGGGTACTAAAGGGAACCTAATTGCGGGAATATAATTCATTTTTATGATAGATAACCAAGAGATAACATCTAATGCTCTAAATCTGTTGGTTTCCCTATATTTAAGTCCATCCAGATGACCAGATGTATTTTTATGTCCAAGTTCATTCAGCAAAGTTCAACTCCACTTAAATGAAAATTCGAAAATGCAAATAACCAAGAAGATCTTAGTAACCTTTGAATTAACGAAATTGTTTTAATAAATAACAAAAATATGCTAGAGATGTCTTTTAAATATGTTTCAAACTCCTACAAATTTATAGATTTTCTTTCACATGTGACGTGCTTTTTAATAGCTTTTTTGTTTAGAATGCACGAGTTGATGACCAGTTAAATTAGTTAGCTAACAGCTGGAAGAGACCGGCGTAGCCAGCGATGCTACAGTTCTACTGGTTGAGCCACATATACTCATTCTATAACCAAGGTTTTTTAGATACCTCAACAAAGTTGGTGCGCATTTTCTTTTCGCGAATGGACAACAAAATACTTCCTTCCTCTCATAATATAAGATTTTATTACATTCGATGTACGGAGTATTTAGCTAGCTTGAAATGTTTTTCTTTACGCATCGCCTCAACTCTGATACGTATTGATTACAATACTATTGGTTCAAAGCGAACTTCCGTAAGTTGCATTCTACTACTGGAGCACTTGATTATATTAACAGAGCTGCATATATACTACCACTGATGCTCATTCGAGAAGTAATTTTCGTCTTACACGTACGGAGTAATAGAATCACTGTCAACTCCGCCACGGGCGACCTGCTCAGTTGCCATTCGCTCTGGAATTACCGCTCCAACACTTAGCGACACCATCAAATCCAAACGCATCGTCATTACACAAGCACAAGTGACCCCAAAACAAGCCGTTAATTAATCCCATATCGAGCACACCGGCCGGGAATAGACTAGCCAGTGACGCAGTTCCGAAACAAGAACCAATGCAAGAAAGACAGCGGTGCACACGAGACAGTGATGGTTGTCTATATAAACCGCCGGAATCCAACGCCATAAGCACCCCACGAGCAAGCCGATCCAGCGCATGCAAGCCTAAGCGAGCAAGAGCTTCACATAGGCTTAGCAATGGCGTACGCCAAGCTCGCAGCCCTGGCCGTGCTCGTGGTCCTACTGTGGGCGTCAACCGGCACCGTCGCCCGCTCGTCGCCGGCCGTTTCGACGTCCAAGGTCGACGGCATGCCGGGGGTGATGACGGTCAACGGGTTCGAGCGCGGCGAGGACGGCGGCGGGCCGGCGGAGTGCGACGGCAAGTTCCACAGCGACGACGACATGCTGGTGGCGCTGCCGACGGGGTTGTACCAGGGCGGGGCCCGGTGCTTCAAGATGATCCGCATCACCAGCGCGGGCACCGGGCGGAGCGTGGAGGCCGTGGTGGTGGACGAGTGCGACTCCAGGAAGGGCTGCAAGAACAACATCGTCGACACCTCCAAGGCCGTGTGGAAGGCGCTTGGGCTCGACACCAACGTCGGCGAGGTGCCCGTCACATGGTCCGACGTCTGAGTTAACCGCGCGTCGGTCGATCGCTGAATAATTGGCAGCTGTGGGCATTCGCAAATCGAAATGTCTGTTCTGTTTTCTGTTTCTACGTGCACCTAGTATGGACGTATGCGTAATAAGACGAGGTTTTCTGCCGCAAGGTCGACGGGTGAAGTGTGATCATATTTCCTACAATGTATGAATGCAAGGATATGTAAGATCAATCCAGTTATCGAAAAGCTGAGTTGAGTCAGTTGTCTTACAAAATTATGACCATCTGTTGGTGTGGGTGGGGGTGGGGCCGGCGGGGCAGTGACGACAATAAGGACGAATGACAATGTCCAGGAGGTCGGCAGCATATACTCCCTCCATTTCTGAATATAAGTATTTTTAAATATTTCAATATGGCCTACATATAAATGTTTATAGATGTATTTTAGAGTGTAGATTAATTTATTTTGCTTCGTATGTAGTCTACATTGTAATCTCTAAAAAGACTAACGGAGGGAGTAGATGAGTAGATGGATGAGAGTACTTGTAAAATTCCTCACCAAACGCAATGTAGATTTGCGACGGTCGGTATAGATTGAAAGGCAAAATTTATTCTTCATGATGCAAGCTCGAGCTATTCCTTCACTGCCCGGAAAAACCCTATAGTGTGACAGCCTGGTTTTTGCCCTTTCTTATTTGCTTGAAATTTCATTTGAAAGTTTTTGAAACTTGGAGTTTCTGAATCTTTTCATTTGGACTTAAACACTTGGGCATCCTTGGCTTTCACCCAAGTGTTCACTTCTCTCCCAAACCATCACTTCACTTCTGATCCACCACAAAATAATCTTTGGAATATTTTTCTTAAATGAAAAATATTCATTTTCTCTCAAAAACCCTAAGCCAGATCTGTTTGCTTCAAGGCAACCCTAATTTTTATGGCTCAGAAAATTCTAAGATAATTCACAAATATTCTAGGGACCCTAGGGCACCTACTGAGCAAAAATATTTCATCACTTTTTGGAATATTTTTGCTACAGAAAATCATTTCTGTTCTGGACAGAAATGGTGGTTTCTACAGCAACTACCATTTTACTTGCTCCATTTGACCTGAACTTTCTTGTGCATCTTTACCTTAGTAACTTATAACTAGCCTCCAAAGCACATCCCCAAACTCCCAGCCATTTGACCACAGTAACATCACAAAGTTACTGACCAGAAACTTACCTGGCTTGTAAAATCTTCTCTACTGCACTTGGATCCAAACCAACCCGTGGTAAACTTCAAAACTACCACGAACAACATGCCAGACATGATTTTTGGACGAAGGCTGGCCTGAGGAGAGAGTTCGCGCGGTGACCACGCGTGTCCACGATGCCAGGCATGCGTGTCGACGCACTCTGGGTGACGCCGAGCGCTCTGTTCGAGCGTGCTCGCTTCCCCCGCCTGCCCAACCATGCCAAACCCAGCCACCATCATCGTCTCGACGTCCTTAACTCCTCCCTGGCACTCGCCGACGCCGGAGCTCGCCGCAGCGAGCACGGGCAAGGTCCGGCCAGCCCAACAGTGCGGAGCGCACTGTGCTCGTCGCCATCCCACTACTAGGAAAAGGCCTACTAATGGCACCTAATTTGGCCATTAATGGCGCATTAGTGGTGCGCCATTAGTGCCACGCCATTAGTATATTTTACTAATGGCGCACCACTGGTGCGCCATTAGTATCTGGTATACTAATGGCGCACCCCAGATGCGCCATTAGTATATACAACAGTGCGCCATTAGTATGCCTCCCAGGGGGCCATCTATACCCAGGTGCTTTGGCATACTAATGGCGCACAACAACAGGATGTGCCATTAGTAACTTCGGCATACTAATGGCGCACTGTTTAGTGATGCGCCATTAATATCCTTTGGCATACTAATGGCGCACTATGATGTGATGCGCCATTAGTATGAATATTAGGTTTTTTTTTTAATTTTCTGTTTTTTGCATCTCCAAGCAGTATCATTCAACATTTTGGACAAAACACTACAAGCAACATGAGACACTGAAAACAATTGCTACCAATGAATCTACACTTCTATAACGAAATAAATCAGAAACTTAGTCTGTCATCATTAGGCAGCCACCATTAGTTATTCCGTTATGTTAAAGCAGAAATAGAAAAATAGACTGAAAACACTAAAATCAGAAACAAATCCAACTGTACAGGCCAATGCATATAGGAAAAGTGAGGGGTTGAACTTCATTTTTTTCAGGTTTTCTTGGGTGTATGAGGTCTGCTCTAATTTGTTTTGAAAAGTGAACCTGCTGTACTGGCCAATGCATATAGGAAAAGTGAACCTGCTGTACAGGCCAATGCATATAGGAAAATTAAGTCATGGAGAGTTGTTCATGATGTTCCTTGCCTTTTTTTGTGATACATAAGGTAAGGTTCAACAGCTTCAGAACTTTTTCTGTGATACAAATACTGCTTCAGTTTAAGAACATGTCTTAGTTTTGAATTCTCTTAGTGAAAACCTACTTCAGAGCATCAACACAAGTTGGGATACACAGCCAGACAGACGCACATGAACATAAATAAATTCAGATCTAAAAACCTCATACAAAATTCGTTTTGCAGGAATTCGTTTACTCCCTATGCACACTCTATCAGTATAACAAACTTCCAACTAAACAAAGAAAGAAACTACGGGTGTTGGTAGCAAGAAACAATGCATCCACCTGAAAACTTCTTATGTTTCAGTCAATCATCACAACCAATATGATTTGCTTGGAGATTCAGAGCACAACCATGATACTGAGGATATCAGAGTGGTGGAGACATTGACTGCAATAAAGATGACTAAAAGAGAACTTTTCTGCCTCCTTAGATCTATCAAACGAAAAAGTGTACAAAATGGGCTGTCTTTGAGTGGAATGCATTTTCTCAAGGTAAAACAATCCAAGGTAAACCAGATATAAAGTTGTATTCCTTTATGCTGATCTTGACCATCAAAACTACTCCTCGAAAACAATTATAATGACCTGGTGTTTATAGTGATTCCATCAGGACTCATGCATAAGCTACTCATAGTGTACAAGCTGATTTCTCTTGCTAACCCCATTCTCTTTAAAAGGCAACCGAAACAAACAAGACAAGAAACACAATTATGTTCCTGAGCTTTCTTAGTTTTCCCATGAGCACAAGAAATGAGACGCTACTAAATCAAACAAGAATTAGCAATTGTCATAATGAACATGAAGCAATAGACAAGTCCGGGTGGTGGTGGAGCTCACGGGGGCGGTGGTGTGGACGGGGCGACGAGGTCGGGGCGACGAGGTCCGGGTGGTGGTGGTGCGACGAGGTCCGGGAGGCGACGAGGTCCGGGTGGTGGTGGTGCTCCGAGGAGACGAGGAGAGCGGCGCCGAGGAGACGAGGACGACGGGGCGGCGGCGTCGGGAGAGGAGAGGGCGGCGTCGCGGCGTCGAGGCGTCGGGGCGGAGACGAGGACGACGGGGCGACGTCGAGGCGGCGGGGCAGCGGCGTCGGGAGAGGAGAGGGGAAGGGGATTGAGGGCGAGGGCGAGGGAGAGAGAGGGGATAGGTTTGGGCCGGGGATAGGAGAGGGGAAGGGGATCGAGGGCGAGGACACAATACTAATGGCGCACCACCCCTCGGTGCGCCATAAGTACATCCATACTAATGGCGCACCTCACCCTGGTGCGCCATTAGTATTGTTTTTTTGATTTCTGCTCGAGCCAACAGGTTATCTTCCACCTGACCTGATCCACACCAAGTTCCCTCTACTAGCTCGATTGGTCAGCAGCCAATTCTCACACCAGGAGGTCTTGGGTTCGATTCCCAGGCTCCACAATTTTTTTATGCATTTAAAATGCTGTTTGATATTTATTTGTGTTTAAATATGTTCAAACTTGTTTAAATCATAACAGTAATATTTTTTTATAAGACAGTAATAATTTTTTAAAAAATATCATCAAACAGTAATGCTGGTGGAGCGGGGGAGGGTGCGCGGGGTGCGGGGGGCCGGTGGACCGGGGGGTGCTCGGCGGCGAGGGGGACCGGATCTGGCGAGGTGGGATAGCGATCGAGATGGAGGGGGATCGAGATCGAGTGTCCATGAAATTTAAAAATATTCATGATAGTTCAAAAAGTGCCCATGAAATACAATCGAGAAATGAAGACTACGATTTAAATACAATCGATCTTAGCTAGCTATCTGTTCACAATCTTCTTGCCCTTCTTTTTCGCAAATGGAGTTCTTCTGTGGAACGGACGTCCTTTAGGTAGGGTGGTCCTGCTTCTTCTTGTGGTGTATGCTGCTACTTCATCATCGTCGTCATGTTCGATTCTCGGGTCGCCGTACTTGTCGAAGTCTTGCTCATTGGCTACTCCATCCATTCCGATGATCTTCCTTTTGCCTCTCCTCACGACAACACGACTGGGCTTTGACGGGTCGGTAATGAAGAAGCATTGGTCCACTTGGGAAGCCAGTACCCATGGCTCATTTTTCGCGGTGACGTTTGCGCCTGCGGTCTTGGATTTGGCTTCGGGTATAACCATGGTGGTGAAATATCGGTCTTCTTTTAGGACGCTCTTGGCCCATCTGACACGGAACATCGGGACCTTCTCTCCAGCGTAGCTCAGCTCCCAGATCTCCTCGATCCTTCCGTAGTATCTGTCCTTGTCGTTACCGGTGTAGGATTCCATCGTTACCCCGGAGTTCTGATAACCATCGCTCTTCATGTCCTTGGCCTCGGTGTAGAATGTGTAGCCGTTGATATCGTATGCCTCATAGGTCATCAGGTTGTGCTCGGCGCCCTGTGACAAGGCGAATATGAGTTGTTCTTCCGCGGAAGAATCCTCATGTAAAGGGTACGACAGAAGCTTCTGCTTGAACCAACGCGTGAAACATGAGTTGTGCTCTTTGAGTATATCTCCGTCCGTCCTCTGTTGGCCTCGGTCATTGTACGTCTTCTTAATAAAGGTTTTGTGCTCTACCACCCAAGGATCGACCACGTCTATGTGTTGTAGCGCGACTAGGTTTGCTCTTTCAAAGTCGGCGAGTCGACCCTCGAAGTCGACATGCATTTCGCGGCGACCCTCACGGTGACCCCATCCAGCGAGCCTGCCGAGGTGCCTGATGACGGGCAGACCAACGGGGTTCTCGATGCCTAGATAATTCGTGCAGTAGGAGATGCACTCTTCGGTCAGAAAGCCCCTGGCTATGCTTCCCTCTGGACGTGACATGTTGCGAACGTATCCTTTGATGAGACCATTCATCCTTTCGAACGGCATCATGCTGTGCAGGAACGTCGGCCCGAGTTGGATGATATCATCCATGATATGGACCAGCAGATGCACCATAACGTCGAAGAATGTGGGCGGGAAGTACATCTCAAGCTCGCATAGTATCACCACGATCTCTTCCTGTAGCCTTCTGAGTTGCCTCACGCCAACAGACTTCCGAGAGATGACGTCGAAAAAGTTGCATAGGCCAAATAGCGTTTCACGGACGTGCGCGTCCATGATCCCACGGATTGCAACTGGAAGTATCTGCGTCATCAGCACGTGACAGTCGTGAGACTTCATCCCGCTGAACTTCAGCTTCGCTAGGTCTAGGTATCTGCTTATCTTCCCCGCGTAACCGTAAGGAAGTTTTACTCCTACGAGGCAGGTGAAAAACTGCTCGATCTCCTCCTGACTTAGAGTGAAGCACGCGGGAGGGTAGTCATTTCCGGTCTTCTTGGCCTTTTTGCCTTTGCGACGACTTTCCGTGTCCTGCTTCGCCTCATCATCATCATCATCATCATCATCATCATCATCATCATCATCATCATATATAGCATGAAGCTCCTGTCTGATGCCCATTGATTTCAAGTCTGCCCTTGCTTTCGGCCCATCTTTGGTCCTCTCTGGCATGTTGAGTAGGGTACCAAGCAGACTCTCGCACACGTTCTTCGTGATATGCATGACATCAAGGCTGTGAGGCACACGGTGGATCTTCCAGTACGGCAAGTCCCAGAAAACAGACCTCGTTTTCCATACCTTCAGCAGCGGCTCTGGCGCCTTTCGCTTCTTTCCCGGCTCTGGCGCCTTTTGCTTCTTTCCCGGCAGTGGGCAGTCTTTCCAATTTTTCAACAGCTCGTCTATTTCCTCACCGCTCCTCGTACGCGGGCGTCCTCGGGGTTCGGTTTCACCATCGAATAGATCCTTGCGTTTTCTCCACGGGTCATCGTCGCGAAGCCACCTTCGATGTCCCATGAACACGGTTTTCGAAGACCCGGGATCTCTATCTAGCTGGCGATATGTTGTGTCATCCATGCACCTGACGCATCCAGAAAATCCGTGGTCCACCTGCCCCGCGACATATCCGTAACCGAGATAGTCGTCCACCGTCGTGAGCAGCGCGGCTCTGATAGGGAAATATTCTTTCTCTGCGGCGTCCCACGTATTGGCTGGCATTTTCCACAGCGTGTCAAGCTCCTCTTTCAGCAGCCCCAGATACAGATTGATGTCGTTCCCTGGTTGTTTCGGTCCTTCAATTAGCATACTCATGTGAATGTACTTCCTCTTCATGCACAACCAGGGGGAAGGTTGTACATCCACACAAACACAGGCCAGGTGCTATGTGTGCTTCTCTGGCTGCCAAACGGATTGACTCCATCGGTGCTCGCGCCCAGCACAATGTTCCTTGGATCGTTCCCAAATTCTAGGTCTTCGAAGTTCAACACTTGCCACTGGCTCGCATCCTTAGGGTGACTCAACATCTTGTCTTTTTTATCTATCTCCGGATCATTTGCGTCATCTTCTCGCTTCTTCTCCTCCCTATCCGCGTGCCAACGCAGGAGCTTTGCTACCTTAGGGTCCCCGAAATACCGCTGTAGACGAGGAGTGATCGGAAAGTACCACACCACTTTTCGAGGAGCTTTCTTCCTCTTCTTGTATCGAGTGACGCCGCACACCGGACATATGGTAGACTCCGCGTGCTCGTCCCGATAAATGATGCAATTGTTCATGCACACATGGTATTTCACGTGCGGTAAATCCAGAGGACACATGATTTTCTTCGCCTCCTCCAAACTGGTCGGGCACTTGTTCCCCTTGGGAAGACATTCGTGCCAGAATGACATGTTCTCGTCGAAGCATGCGTCGGTCATTTTGTGTTTTACCTTCATCTCCAGAGCCATGAGCGTTACTTTCAGGCGGGTATCCTCGGGCCTGCATCCTTCATACAATGGAGTAACCGCATCTAACTCAAGTTGACCCATCTTGGCTTTCTCTCGGGCGGCAGCTCTTGCGTTATCCGTCTGCTTGAGAAGCAGCTCTTGAATATGAGGGTCCTGCACCCAGCCCATCGATGGTCCAGCGTCGTCTGCTCCGCCGGCATCATCATCTTCATGATCATGCCCGTCGTCTGCTCCGGCATCTTCCTCATCATCATGTCCTGCATCTTCTACATGATGACTGTGTACAACATCACCGTCGTGATCATCTCCTGGGGATTCTTCGTCTTCTCGCCCGCCCGAGCCGCGGTGGTTGTCTTGCTGCCCTTCCTCATTTCTTGCCCGGCCCCCATGGACGACTTCATAGTCATCTTCATCACCTTGCCACCGATAGCCATCCATGAAACCACGCAAGAGCAGGTGGTCCCGCACCTGCCCGGATTCCGGGTCCGCAATAAGGCTCTTCAGCTTGCATCTTCGACACGGACATCTTATCTCCGTCTCGTTCTTTTGAAGCATCTCGGCCTTCGCGGACCTCAAAAACCTATTCACGATGCCTTCGGTCATCATGCGGACCATGGTCGCCTGCGGGGTAGAGCAAAACGATATTTTAGAACCAAGAAAAAATTTGGCATGACTTTCCCTAAAAATAGGACCAAAAAGAATGCTTAATGCCAAAATTCTCGCCGAAACGGAAATGAATCAACATTCCGGCAAAATATTGGCAACTATCGCATTTCAAATACCGGTACACCTCCAAACACAAACACATATGCAACACCACAAATATATGCAACACCACGAACATACATAGATCTAGCTAGGCCATAAAAAGTGCATGTGCACATTGTTGTAGGGAGAACAACATAAATATAGCTTCCCCCCTTACTTACCTATCAAAACAAGGTAATTTAACCACTTAAATTGAATGAATCTATGGTGGAAATGAGGTGAAAAAGAGGAGGCACCCGAGACAAGGAGGAGGTGGAGAGAATGAAGTGGGGAGAAAGTGAGTGTGGGTAGGAGAGGCTGTCCAAAATATCTTGTTGCTGCCCACTTACTAATGGCGCACCAACTCTAAATGCGCCATTAGTAATCCAGGTTACTAATGGCGCACCTTCTGGTGGTGCGCCATTAGTAGTTTTGCAAAAAAAAACATACTAATGGCGCACTGTTCCACAGTGCGCCATTACTAGTTTAAACTAGTAATGGCGCACGGTGGAAAAGTGCGCCATTAGTAGTTTTGCAAAAAAGGGAATAAAAAATATAATAGAAAAAACAACATTAGTGGCGCACTTTCCGGCAGGTGCGCCATTACTAGTTACAACTAGTAATGGCGCACTGTGTCTGGATGCGCCATTAGTATGTTTGGACACGCACACTAGTTAATTTTTTTTTATACTAATGGCCCACCCTGGGCCAGGTGCGCCATTAGTAGTTTCAACTCTAATGGCGTATCAGAAGGTGGTGCGCCATTAGTATATACTAATGGCGCACTGCTTGTCTGGTGCGCCATTAGTGTCAATCCCATCTATAGCCCTTTTTCTAGTAGTGTCCCCTTGATCCTGTGCTCGTCTTCGCTCGCCCACAGTGGCCGCGTGACCTCCGTCGCCTTCTCCCCCTCTCACTGACGCCGCTCGTCGCCGGGCGCCGTGGACAGGTGTCCACCGGCGGAGCCCGAAGCACCCTCGCCGCTCGCCTATAAATAGAGCCACCCCCAGCCTCCTCGAGCACCATCCAGCACTCACACACACCCCACGATCGAGTAGGAAGCCGTAGCCCGGCCGGGCAGGCCTCGGGCCGCCGTCCCCGAGCTCGAGCTCACCGGCAATCCCCTCTTGTCACCGCGGTAGCTCCAGCCCTCCCAGGCCTGGGCGACCCCTCCAAGACCTCCGCCTCTCTCCGGTGAGGCCATCTCGCCCACTTGGAGCCTCTGGAGTGACCTCTGCTCGCCGTCTTCCTCAACTCCGGCGACCTCCACGTTCTGCCTCCGCTTGCGAGCTAGTTTCCGACGCCGTCCGACCACCCCTAGCCACGCTACGGGTACGGGCAGGTGCGCCATCGTCCCCTCTCTCAATCCCTCCCTCTCGTTTGGACCAAGGAGCCCTCGTCGCCGGCGAGAGCTCCGGCGAAGCCGCGGCCCTCTCTGTTTCTCTCTCCCTCTTCCCCCACCTGACTAGCGGGGCCCGCTAGTCTGCCACTCAGTACACGCGCGAAGCGGTACGAGTGGTGGCGCCCCTGGGCTTTACGCCTTCGACGTCACCCCCCCGCCCCAGCTGTTTCTTTTTATTCAAATTCATTTATATTCCAGAGAGCTTCAAACAATTTTACCTTTTTAACCATAAGTCCAAATGAGATGATTCTTTTTGCATTGTGTTCTTTGAAAGGAAATCTAACAGCTCACCAAAGATGAGATTTTTCGGAGCTGTTTAGAATTTCTGGTGAATTTCAGAAGTGTTCTTGATATTTTTCTGAGCTGTTTAGAGTAATATGAGTTGTTGACGTTTATGCTTGGTGTGCATATGGATGACGTCGGTCATTTTTATCAATATGTGATGCATGTGTTGTTTTGCATTTCATGGCATGCTATGACACCGGTCATTTTTAGTTAAAAGTTAATCCTGAATATAACTCAACTTGAATATACCGTTGACTGGGTCATGGTGCCGCTGAATCGAGTTTCTTTCCAGTGCAACCACATTTGCCTTGTGGGAAGGCCTTGATTCGGTCCATTGACACGGCCTCTGGTCGGTGCCTCCATCTAGGGAAGATTATGTCGTGTTTGCCCTGGCCCGGTAAGCACACATAATCTTGTGTGCTCGTTGATGAGATTATGGTACCGAGTCCCCGAGTGGGAGTGTTTTGACCACGACGATGGTCGGGGTGTCTTTGGTAGACACGGGGCCACCCAGGACCAGCCCGTTGGGGATTTGGGTCGGAGTGGCCGGGAGAGTGCTGTGGCAATGGAGGGGTTTTGTCGGAATGCCGTTGGTCCACCCGAATGGGAATGCGAGGCCATGGGTTCCGTGGTGTGGGTACAGTGTGCTACCTCTGCAGAGTGTATAATCTATCGATAGCCGAGTCCACGGTCACTGACACCTCGTACTAGGTCCCACCATGAGTCAACATTTAATAAAAATTGCACACTAAGCTATGAACTTTGCATTGTCAATGGATGGCAGAAAGGCCATCGAGGTATTTGGGACCAAATGATGGTCGTGGTTGTGATCGCCGTAAGGATCACGAGTTGTTCTTGAGAAAGACCACTATGGTGGTGTGTTTGTGGTCCAGAGATGATCACAGTTGGTAAGCTGTCCTGAGGGACTTTCGGGCTTGATCACAGCATGTTGACATAAAATGTTGCATTATTAATAATTGGTTAAATATCATGATATTGTTTGTCATTATGATTATGCTTGTTGTGAGCTTGGAAGTGCATTCAATGTACGGACCTGGCGTGTCATGCCAGATTTCAGGAAAGTCTCGTTGGAAAGGAGCGCTATTCGAGTCTAGATCGTGTCCACATCAGTGTCCCTGTGATATGGAGCTTCCGCTATGACGTTATTCCGCTGCCACGTAGTTGTTCGAGTCGAGGCCCCTTTATGTTCACTAAATAATGTACATATTATTCCGCCGCACCGAGTGTGCCGCTTGGCCTCGTCCACTGTTGTAATACGAACTCTGTTCCGCTAGCATCAATAAAGCGGTTGTTTTCTGTACCAATATGTTGTGTGTTGCCAGAAGACATGATCTCTGGGCTGGCAATGCAGGGTAAACCGGTCGCTCTGAGCCGGGGTGCCACAACGGTTGGTATCAGAGCTGCGCTAACTGTAGGCCACGCTAGACTACGACGTGTTAACTGGACACTAGACAAGAGTAAATGTGAGTGTCGGTAGCAGTTATAGCTGGTTGTTGCATTGTAGTCATTTGATTATTATTTTTATGCTAACCTGTTAATGGTTGTGAGTGTAGATGGCTCTGGTGCCGTATCCGTGCCAGTTGCAGTTGATGCCGTACACGTCACCGCACCTTCTCCGCAACGTGTGGCGTCGGCTGTACCCTCACGGAGACGAACCCGTCTACCGTGTGTACCGGGAGCGTCTAGCAGACTCAGTGTACGAGTATCACGCAGTGGTTACTCTACGCACCAGTTCCGATTACGGCTCTTACACTCGCACTTCTCGGAGCGGTTACGCCTCCACCGCTTCTCAGGCTGTCCAGTTTGCCGCATTTGAGGTCCTTGTCCAGCTTCGTTATACCGAGGTTCAAATGCAGCATCACCCAGGATTCTATTACTACCCATCTCTGCACGACAACGGTCATGTCCATTTTCCTCTCGTTAACCCGGAGTCTAATAGTGTTGCTAGCCATCTTGCTTGCTATATCACTGCTAGCTATCTGATGATCCACGAGCTGGCTCAAGAGCTGACTCGTGCCCGTACTGCTTTAGCCGCTACCTTGGTCACTACTAGATCCACCACTACTCCATCCTCACTGGGATTTACCCCTTATGTCCCAGTTAGCTCTAGCTCCCCTATTTCGCCGGTTATTTCCCCGAGTAGCACAGGCGTTCCGGCCATGAACCCTCTCAGTACTCCTGCCGAGTGGGTCTCACTTCTTGCTACTCCTGCAGCCCCGATGCTTCATCCTACCCCTGCCCCTGAGGGAGAGCCCTCGAGGCAGCGTCGTCGTGTTACCTTTAACCCGGAGGTTTCCGTTAACCACGTCAGTTCGGGATCTGAGACCGCTTCAGGGGAGGACACCGCAGCACCAGCAGAGCAGTAGTGTCTTTGAGTATTCGCAGTCGTCTAGATGGTGTACGGATGTAGTTGTACGAGTCATGATGCTTCATGTATGAGAGTAGTGGAACCAGTCAGGTTGTTAGATTTTCATGTATGAGTCTATGTATAATTATGATGGGACTTTAATCGCCATATTCTCTTTGCTCTTTTGTCCTTTTCGAGAATTGTTGCTGGCTTTTCCCCAATTTTATTCTTGGATGTCTCTCATCTCGATTTCGTTGCCTTGGGAAAAATACTCAATAGGATGAAGCGGGGAGGCGGCAGTAGCAACGTTCGTGAGGGAACTCCTGTTCGTCGTTCCGCACGACAGGCAGGATATTCTCCCGAGCCGTACATCAGCCACCACCTCCTCCGCGTGATCCTCCCTCCACCGAGCAAGTTCTGCGTATGTTTGAAGAAAAAAGGAACAATGATCTGATTGAAATATTGAGAAGTGTGCAAGCTATAGTTGGACAAAATGGAAATCAGAATGGTCATCACTCAAAGCTGTCAGATTTTCAGAGGACCAATCCACCCAATTTCAGTCAGGTTGTTGACCCATTGGATGCAGACGATTGGTTGCGCACCATGGAGAAAAAGCTTGAGATCGCCCGTACTGAAGGAAATGATAAAGTCCCATTTGCAACCCATTACCTTGAAGGCGCAGCTGCCATATGGTGGGAAAATACAAAAGCCATGTGGCCAATTGATGAGGAAGTCATCTGGGAAAAATTCAAGGACAAGTTCCGCAAATAACACATCCCTACTGGAGTTATGAAGGCCAAGCAGCGTGAATTTCTTGCG
This sequence comes from Triticum aestivum, assembly GCF_018294505.1. Classification (NCBI taxonomy): domain Eukaryota; kingdom Viridiplantae; phylum Streptophyta; class Magnoliopsida; order Poales; family Poaceae; genus Triticum; species Triticum aestivum. The sequence goes on from NC_057802.1 coordinate 36,308,772, forward strand.
CTTGTCCAAGGAAATCAATCTGTGGCTGAGTATCTGCAAAAATTCAATCATCTGGCCCGTTACTCTCTGTATGACGTAGCCACCGAAGAAAGGAAGATGGACAGATTTCTTGGAGGTTTAAATCCGCAACTTCGGTGTGCTCTCAGTATGTTTGATTTCACGGATTTCCAAACTCTGGTAGACAAGGCATTCATTGCTGAACGGGAACACAAGCTTATATCAAATAATAGGCCTGTTAACGACAACAAGCGCAAGTTTGAGCCAAAGAAGGATGGGCAACCTATGCAAAGGCTCGTACCTGGCAGCAGACTCAGGTGGAATACCGGCCAAATTGGCAGCAGAATGTTAACAAGACCACCACTCAAGTCAAGAATGTTGGGGCCAACCCAATGCATGAGGAGCGGCAGCGCAATAATTCTTGTTTCACTTGCGGGCAGCCCGGACATTATGCCAAACAGTGCCCCAAGAACCACAAGGTGAATGCGCTGAGCAGGCCACAAGTCAACTTTATGGAGTCAGGGCCAACCCAGCAAAACTTCACTACGCACGTGAATCATATCTCCGCCGATGAATCCCAAGAGAAGCCAGAAGTCATCATTGGTATGTTTTCTGTTAATGACATACCTGCAGTAATTTTATTTGACTCTAGGGCTTCCCATTCTTTTATTTCTCAGAGTTTTGCCACCCAAAACAATTTTCCTTGCACAATTTTGGGCAAAAATATGCTGGTACAAACCCGGGATCTATAATCAAGAGCAATCTAGTCTGCCGTGATCTGGAGATCAATATCAACGGGGTCCACTTTCCAACATCTCTGATAATCATTGAGTCTGAACAGTTGGATATTATATTGGGAATGAATTGGCTGACCAAATATCAAGTTTGTATAAACTGCGCAACCCGAGAAGTCAATTTAACCAGTCTGAATGGGCAGCTCACCAAATTCTATGCTCGCAAGCATATACCCAAGCCAGAACTAGTGTGCACTGCTGTGGTCGAATTGGAATTTATTCCTGTGCACTGATGTGTTTCCAGAAGAACTGCCAGGCATGCCACCAGATCGGGAACTGGAATTTGCCATAGATCTTGTGCCCGGAACCGCACCATTATACAAGAAGTATTACCGGATGCCCTCATCAAAATTAGTGGAACTAAAGAAACAACTTGACAAATTACTCCGGAAAGGTTATATTCGTCCTAGCTCTTCACCGTGGGGGTCACCTGCAATCTTCGTGGGTAAAAAGGATGGCAGTCTCCGTGTGTGCTTAGATTATCACCAGCTGAATGAGGTCACCATCAAAAATAAATACCCACTGCCAAGGATTGATGATCTGTTCGATCAGCTCAGTGGGGCTAAAGTATTCTCAAAAATCGATTTACGGACCGGGTATCATCAGCTCAAGATTAAAAGGGAAGATATTCCTAAGACCGCATTCACTACACGATACGGTCTTTACTAATATACTGTGATGTCCTTTGGTCTCACCAATGCCCCTGCCTTCTTCATGCATATGATGAACAAGGTGTTCATGGACTTCCTCGACAAATTTGTGGTAGTCTTTATCGACGACATCCTCATTTACTCCAAGAGTGAAGAAGAGCATAAGGATCACCTCCGGGCAGTGCTACAACGGCTCCGCAACCATCAGCTATACGCCAAGTTCAGTAAGTGCGAATTTTGGCTCAAGCAAGTTGGGTTTCTCGGGCATGTACTATCCGCCAAAGGCATAGCCGTGGACCCGAGCAAAGTAAAGGATGTGCTCGATTGGGTACCACCCACGACTGTAACACAGATCCGGAGTTTCCTTGGATTAGCTGGATACTATCGTCGTTTCATTGAAGGGTTTTCGAAAATTGCTAAACCTATGACGGAACTGCTCAAAAAGGATACAAAGTTTGAGTGGATTAAGGACTGTGAGAAGAGTTTTTATGAGCTAAAGACGCGTCTGACAACCGCACCCGTATTGACTCTTCCAGACATTTATCGCAGCTTCGACGTGTACTGCGATGCCTCCAGACAAGGTATTGGTTGTGTATTGATGCAAGACGGCAAGGTAGTAGCCTATGCATCACGAAAACTATGACCACATGAGGGAAATTATCCTACTCATGATTTGGAATTGGCTGCAGTGGTTCATGCATTAAAAATTTGGAGACACTATCTCATTGGAAAAAGGTGCCAAATTTTTACCGACCACAAAAGCCTCAAGTACATCTTCACTCAGCCAGATTTAAATCTCCGTCAGCGAAGATGGTTAGAGTTGTTCAAGGATTATGACCTTGGAATAAATTATCATCCAGGCAAGGCCAACGTCGTTGCCGATGCGCTCAGTCGAAAGCCCGTCAGCTTAAATTTCATGTTAAAATCATTGCCTACCGAACTTCAGGAGGAGATCGCTCAGCTCAACTTGGTCATCGTGGATGCTGGCCTCACTAATATTTTGGAAGTTACCCCCACACTTGAGATGGAAATCCGCAAGGCCCAGCCAGATGATGCCAAGCTACAAAAACATGCAAGGCAGCCCCCAGATTTCTTCAAGGACAACTTCGGTACCCTCCGATTCCGTGGACGAATTTGTGTACCAAATCAACAGGACTTGAAGAGGAAAATCTTGTCAGAAGCACACGAATCCTCGTATTCCATTCATCCGGGAAGTACTAAAATGTATGAAGACCTTAAACAAATATTCTGGTGGAATGGGATGAAGAAAGACATTGCCTATTTTGTAGCCTGTTGCGACATATGCAACAAGGTGAAAGCAGAGCATCAGAAGCCACCCGGACTTCTCCAACCACTGCCAGTTTCACAATGGAAATGGGATGATGTTTGCATGGACTTCATCACCGGATTGCCTAGGACTCAGCGAGGCAAAGACGCAATCTGGGTTATAGTGGACACCCTAACCAAGGTTGCTCATTTCATCCCAGTCAGCACCAGATACAGAGCAAATGAACTGGCGCAACTGTATGTATCCAGAATCTTCAGTCTGCATGGGGTACCCCGGACTATCACTTCCGACCGAGGTTCTTTGTTTACCTCCGCTTTCTGGTCCCGCCTCCATCAAGCCTTGGGGACAGCACTAAAATATAGTACTGCTTACCACCCCCAGACGGACGGTCAGACAGAGCGAGTAAATCAAATACTCGAAGATATGTTGCGATCCTGTGTGCTAGCCAACTGCGCGAACTGGGAAGATTGCTTGCCATACGCCGAGTTCTCGTATAACAACAGTTTCCAGACCAGTCTAAAGATGTCACCCTATGAAGCTCTATATGGTTGTAAGTGCCGCACTCCTCTAAATTGGTCTCAAGCTGGAGATAGCCATATCTTCGGAACCGATCTCATGATGGAAGCCGAGAAACAAGTCAGGGAAATCAGAGACCGACTGCAATTGGCCAAATCCCGTCAGAAGAGTTATTATGATGCAAAGCACCGACAGGTCAGTTTTGAACCCGGTGAACATGTGTACCTCCGAGTCACTCCTATGAAAGGAGTTAAGCGATTTCAGACTCGTGGAAAGCTGGCACCCAGATTCATTGGTCCATTCTCAATTATGTCTCGAGTGGGTATGGTTGCATACCAACTGGAACTACCCCCGGAGTTGTCAGAAATACACAATGTGTTCCATGTTTCGCAATTGAGACGATGCATATCCCTGCCTGAGAAAAGGACTGCAATGGTTGAGATAGAATTGGCAAAGGATTTAACTTATGAAGAAAGACCGTCCAAAATTTTGGATCAAGTGGAAAGGGTCACTCGCAGCAAAGTCAGAAAAATTTTCAAGGTTCAGTGGGAGCATCACACTGAGTCAGAAGCAACTTGGGAGCAGGAAGAGTTCCTTAAGAGTCAGTATCCAGAGTGGTTTTCCCAAGCAACCGAATCTCAAGGATGAGATTCATTCTAAGTGGGGGAGGTTTGTGACAGCCCGGTTTTTTCCCTTTCTTATTTGCTTGAAATTTCATTTGAAAGTTTTTGAAACTTGGAGTTTCTGAATCTTTTCATTTGGACTTAAACACTTGGGCATCCTTGGCTTTCACCCAAGTGTTCACTTCTCTCCCAAACCATCACTTCACTTCTGATCCACCACAAAATAACCTTTGGAATATTTTTCTTAAATGAAAAATATTCATTTTCTCTCAAAAACCCTAAGCCAGATCTGTTTGCTTCAAGGCAACCCTAATTTTTATGGCTCAGAAAATTCTAAGATAATTCACAAATATTCTAGGGACCCTAGGGCACCTCCTGAGCAAAAATATTTCATCACTTTTTGGAATATTTTTGCTACAGAAAATCATTTCTGTTCTGGACAGAAATGGTGGTTTCTACAGCAACTACCATTTTACTTGCTGTATTTGACCTGAACTTTCTTGTGCATCTTTACCTTAGTAACATATAACTAGCCTCCAAAGCACAGCCCCAAACTCCCAGCCATTTGACCACAGTAACATCACAAAGTTACTGACCAGAAACTTACCTGGCTTGTAAAATCTTCTCTACTGCACTTGGATCCAAACCAACCCGTGGTAAACTTCAAAACTACCACGAACAACATGTCAGACATGATTTTTGGACGAAGGCTGGCCTGAGGAGAGAGTTTGCGCGGTGACCACGCGTGTCCACGGTGCCAGGCATGCGTGTCGACGCGCTCTGGGTGACGCCGAGCGCTCTGTTCGAGCGTGCTCGCTTCCCCCGCCTGCCCAACCATGCCAAACCCCGCCACCATCATCGTCTCGACGTCCTTAACTCCTCCCTGTCACTCGCCGACGCCGGAGCTTGCCGCAGCGAGCACGGGCAATGTCCGGCTAGCCCAACAGTGCGGAACGCACTGTGCTCGTTGCCATCCCCTTGATCCTGTGCTTGTCTCCGCTCGCCCACAGTGGCCGCGTGACCACCGTCGCCTTCTCCCCCTCTCACTAACGCCGCTCGTCGCCGGGCGCCATGGACAGGTGTCCACCGGCGGAGCCCGAAGCACCCTCGCCGCTCGCCTATAAATAGAGCCACCCCCAGCCTCCTCGAGCACCATCCAGCACTCACACACACCCCACGATCGAGTAGGAAGCCGTAGCCCGGCCGGGCAGGCCTCGGGCCGCCGTCCCCGAGCTCGAGCTCACCGGCAATCCCCTCTTGTCACCGCGGTAGCTCCAGCCCTCCCAGGCCTGGGCGACCCCTCCAAGACCTCCGCCTCTCTCCGGTGAGGCCATCTCGCCCACTTGGAGCCTCTGGAGTGACCTCTGCTCGCCGTCTTCCTCAACTCCGGCGACCTCCACGTTCTGCCTCCACTTGCGAGCTAGTTTCCGACGCCGTCCGACCACCCCTAGCCACGCTACGGGTACGGGCAGGTGCGCCATCGTCCCCTCTCTCAATCCCTCCCTCTCGTTTGGACCAAGGAGCCCTCGTCGCCGGCGAGAGCTCCGGCGAAGCCGCGGCCCTCTCTGTTTCTCTCTCCCTCTTCCTCCACCTGACTAGCGGGGCCCGCTAGTCTGCCACTCAGTACACGCGCGAAGCGGTACGAGTGGTGGCGCCCCTGGGCTTTACGCCTTCGACGTCACCCCCCGCCCTAGCTGTTTCTTTTTATTCAAATTCATTTATATTCCAGAGAGCTTCAAACAATTTTACCTTTTTAACCATAAGTCCAAATGAGATGATTCTTTTTGCATTGTGTTCTTTGAAAGGAAATCTAACAGCTCACCAAAGATGAGATTTTTCGGAGCTGTTTAGAATTTCTGGTGAATTTCAGAAGTGTTCTTGATATTTTTCTGAGCTGTTTAGAGTAATATGAGTTGTTGACGTTTATGCTTGGTGTGCATATGGATGACGTCGGTCATTTTTATCAATATGTGATGCATGTGTTGTTTTGCATTTCATGGCATGCTATGACACCGGTCATTTTTAGTTAAAAGTTAATCCTGAATATAACTCAACTTGAATATACCGTTGACTGGGTCATGGTGCCGCTGAATCGAGTTTCTTTCCAGTGCAACCACATTTGCCTTGTGGGAAGGCCTTGATTCGGTCCATTGACACGGCCTCTGGTCGGTGCCTCCATCTAGGGAAGATTATGTCGTGTTTGCCCTGGCCCGGTAAGCACACATAATCTTGTGTGCTCGTTGATGAGATTATGGTACCGAGTCCCCGAGTGGGAGTGTTTTGACCACGACGATGGTCGGGGTGTCTTTGGTAGACACGGGGCCACCCAGGACCAGCCCGTTGGGGATTTGGGTCGGAGTGGCCGGGAGAGTGCTGTGGCAATGGAGGGGTTTTGTCGGAATGCCGTTGGTCCACCCGAATGGGAATGCGAGGCCGTGGGTTCCGTGGTGTGGGTATAGTGTGCTACCTCTGCAGAGTGTATAATCTATCGATAGCTGATTCCACGGTCACGAACACCTCGTACTAGGTCCCACCATGAGTCAACGTTTAATAAAAATTGCACACTAAGCTATGAACTTTGCATTGTCAATGGATGGCAGAAAGGCCATCGAGGTATTTGGGACCAAATGATGGTTGTGGTTGCGATCGGTGTAAGGATCACGAGTTGTTCTTGAGAAAGACAACTATGGTGGTGTGTTTGTGGTCCAGAGATGATCACAGTTGGTAAGCTGTCCTGAGGGACGTTCAGGCTTGATCACAGCATGTTGACATATAATGTTGCATTATTAATAATTGGTTAAATATCATGATATTGTTTGTCATTATGATTATGCTTGTTGTGAGCTTGCAAGTACATTCAATGTACTGACCTGGCCTGTCATGCCAGATTTCAGGAAAGTCACGTTGGAAAGGAGCGCTGTTCGAGTCTAGATCGTGTCCACATCAGTGTCCCTGTGATATGGAGCTTCCGCTACGATGTTATTCCGCTGCCACGTAGTTGTTCGAGTCGAGGCCCCTTTATGTTCACTAAATAATGTACATATTGTTCCGCCGCACCGAGTGTGCCGCTTGGCCTCGACCACTGTTGTAATATGAACTCTGTTCCACTAGCATCAATAAAGCGGTTGTTTTCTATACCAATATGTTGTGTGTTGCCAGAAGACATGATCTCTGGGCTGGCAATGCAGGGTAAACCGGTCGCTCTGAGCCGGGGTGCCACATATAAGCTGGCACTTAATACTGACGTGGGGTAAGTGGGCCGCGCTACTGCTACTTAGTAGTAGCGCAGGGTAAATTACCGCGCTACTGGTACAAAGTAGTAGTAGCGCGGGTAAGGTAACTCCGTGCTGCTACTAGGAGCATCTCCAGCCGCGCCCACAACAGCGCCCCCACCCCCCAGGCGATATTTTAGCGCTGGCGGGCGAAAATCGGCCCAGTCGCGCCCCCAGGATATCACTTAGCGTCGGTTTGGGCCGAAATAACAGCCGGCACACCCGAGCCGAACCCAAGCGCCTGGGGACGCCGGCAGTAGCAAAAAGGGGCGTGGGGCCGCTCTGTCGGCGACAGGAGGGCCTTTTCCCGCCGTTTCCTCCTGCTCCCCCGGCTTCCCTCTCATTCTCCATTCCTCCCGCCAATCTCCTCCTCCCCTCCAGCCGGCCACCATGCCGCTGAAGAAGTATGTGGTCCCCCGCGCCGCGACGGGTGCCACCGCCGTCGTCGCCCAGCCGAAGCAGAGGAAGCCAAGGGCGCCGCCGTCCAAGCCCCTGGGCATGTCTAACGCCGACTGGAGGGCAGAAGTTTAGCGCCGGGAGACTGTCACCACCGACCGGCGGAACAGGGCTAACACCAAGAAGGCCCGGGACAGAGCGACGCTCGTGGCTGCGGCGGTGGCAGAGCAGGCTGAGCGCTCGGCAGAACAAGCCGAGGCGGCTCGCGCAGGGATGATGAATCCACCCGGCGGCCACGCCCCGTACGCGCCCTGGAGCCAGCAAAACGTCGGTTCTTCGGCCGGCTTCTCATCATCGCCACAACCCTGGGGCTGCACGCCGTTGCCGGGCTACGTCGATGATGTCTACTACGCAACCTTCTTCTTGTAGACGTTGTTGGGCCTCCAAGTGCAGAGGTTTGTAGGACAGTAGCAAATTTCCCTCAAGTGGATGACCTAAGGTTTATCAATCCATGGGAGGCGTAGGATTAAGATGGTCTCTCTCAAGCAACCCTGCAACCAAATAGCAAAGAGTCTCTTGTGTCCCCAACACACCCAATACAATGGTAAATTGTATAGGTGCACTAGTTCGGCGAAGAGATGGTGATACAAGCGCAATATGGATGGTAGATATAGGTTTTTGTAATCTGAAAATATAAAACAGCAAGGTAACTAATGATAAAAGTGAGCGTAAACGGTATTGCAATGCTAGGAAACAAGGCTAGGGTTCATACTTTCACTAGTGCAAGTTCTCTCAACAATAATAACAAAATTGGATCATATAACTATCCCTCAACATGCAACAAAGAGTCACTCCAAAGTCACTAATAGTGGAGAACAAACGAAGAGATTATTGTAGGGTACGAAACCACCTCAATGTTATCCTTTTTGATCGATCTATTCAAGAGTCCGTAGTAAAATAACACGAAGCTATTCTTTCTGTTCGATCTATCATAGAGTTCGTACTAGAATAACAACTTAAGACACAAATCAACCAAAACCCTAATGTCACCTAGATACTCCAATGTCACCTGAAGTATCCGTGGGTATGATTATACGATATGCATCACACAATCTCAGATTCATCTATTCAACCAACACAAAGAACTTCAAAGAGTGCCCCAAAGTTTCTACCGGAGAGTCAAGACGAAACGTATGCCAACCCCTATGCATAGGTTCATGGGCGGAACCCGCAAGTTGATCACCAAAACATACATCAAGTGGATCACGTGATATCCCATTGTCACCACAGATAAGCACGGCAAGACATACATCAAGTGTTCTCAAATCCTTAAAGACTCAATCCGATAAGATAACTTCAAAAGGAAAACTCAATCCATTACAAGAGAGTAGTGGGGGAGAAACATCATAAGATCCAACTATAATAGCAAAGCTCACGATACATCAAGATCGTACCACCTCAAGAACACGAGAGAGAGAGATCAAACACATAGCTACTGGTACATACCCTCAGCCCCGAGGGTGAACTACTCCCTCCTCGTCATGGAGAGCGCCGGGATGATGAAGATGGCCACCGGTGAGGGATCCCCCCTCCGGCAGGGTGCCGGAACAGGGTCCCGATTGGTTTTTGGTGGCTAGAGAGGCTTGCGGCGGCAGAACTCCCGATCTATTGTGTTTCTCCATGTTTTTAGGGTATATGGATATATATAGGCGAAAGAAGTCGGTCAGGGGAGCCACGAAGGGCCCACGAGGGTGGGGGCGCGCCCAGGGGGCAGGTGCACCTCCCTGCTTCGTGGCCACCTTGAAGCTTCCCTGACTTCAACTCCAAGTCTCCTGGATCATGTTCGTTCCAAAAATCACGCTCCCGAAGGTTTTATTCCATTTGGACTTCGTTTGATATTCCTTTTCTGCGAAACACTAAAACAAGGGAAAAGACAGAAACTGGCACTGGGCTCTGGGTTAATAGGTTAGTCCCAAAAATAACATAAAAGTGCATAGTAAAGCCCATTAAACAGTCAAGATGGATAATATAATAGCATGTGTACTTCATAAATTATAGATATGTTGGAGACGTATCAGCATCCCCAAGCTTAATTCCTGTTCGTCCTCGAGTAGGTAAATGATAAAAGAAATAATTTATGAAGTGTGAATGCTAGAAGGTGCACAAGTTTGATCAATGATAATTTCAATCACCTTTTCTAGCATCATTATATGTCATAACAGTAGCTCAACTCATAAAACTTTTCATGATCAAGTAATAAGCTATTCACATGTTAAAGTATAGATCATAAACTTTCTTGAAAAATAACAAACCGTGTTATTAGTCATCAAACAATTACAATTCATCTTATTTTTAGGAAGAGTCTATGTCAGAGCTTTGATTTAGCAAATCCCACATACTCAACTATCATATAGTCTTCCATGATTGCTACCACTCAAAGCATATTTTTAGAACAAATAGTATTCATCGAACACAGAGAAAGATAGGGGCTTAATGTTTCGCCTCCCAACCTTTTACCTCAAGGGTAATGTCAACAATAATAATTCATGATCAAATATATTTGAATGGCCATATATGCTTAGATCTTTCCATCACATGATGCTTGCCAGCTAAAGAGTAGGTTGGAATCAGAAGGGATACTACTGACTCTTGCATAAAAGTAAAAGATAGGCCCTTCGCAGAGGGTGTGACACCCAAGTTTTTAATTGGATTTTTCAAAAGATTTTATTTGACTTGAGGGAGGTGATTTAAATTTTTCTTCAAAAGAACTCTCCCTTTCAAATATTTTTTTTATGGCAAAAGTTTTATTTGGATTCACCCAAGACCTGTCTTTGGTCTTGGAGGTTCTTGCTTTTTATTTGGACTCAAGACAAAATGCTTTTCACTTGGAAAAATGCCTTTTGAAAATCTCTTTGAAAATTGCACTATGGCTTTTGGAATAATCCGTTGCCACTTTCAACAATTCCTTCTTGCCATGGCCTTAGTGCAAATCCTCTCTCCTAACCCTTCCCTCACCTTTGGATCATGATTTGCATCAAATCCAGCAAGTTGAACCTCCCCATGTGATTATTTCCATTTAAATCTTATTCAAACAAATTTCTGTCTTCTATTCTAGCCATTGGTGTTTTACAAAGGAGCTACACTTTCTGCTTGGATTTTTGTCCCCAAACCAACTCCCCTCCCTAGTCCTTTGAACCCTCAACCAAGATCCATGAAGATCCACTGGTCTTCGGTTCAAAATTTTCAAACTACACTTGCTGCAAGTTTGGACCAGATTTGTCAAATTTGGTGAAATTCATTCAAATCCTTTTCCAAAAATTCCAAGTAAAATCAGGCAGCCTCTGGGTGCATTGAGTGGTCACCTCACCAAGTACCAGCTCCAGAATTTTTTTTCTCATTGCCAAATCTTTCTGTCGAACACCTGCAGTGCATTGTCAAAATCAGGTTCAGAAAGTTCAGAGAACAGTTCAGTGGCTTATTGTCGTTTTCTTCAGAGATGGTTGTCGATCTCGACAGTGCCCCGATGTCGCCTTGCTCCCCGTCCCCTCCCCCTTGTTCCTGCACCGCACGAACGCCTGGCACCTTGCGGACGTCGGCGACGAGCAGCAGAAGGTGCGCCGCCCCATGACCGACGCCAGCGGCGGCTTTGCGGCCGCCAGCGGGAGGCACGGCGCTGACGGCGCCACCCAGCGCCGCCCAAACCACCGGAGCTCGCCGCGTGGCCTTCCACTCCCCCGAACGCGCTGCCACCCTCGTCGTGAACCGCAGGGCGCGGAGCGCGCTCTCTGCCGCCGCCGTGCCCGTGCGGTCACCTCACCGTGGACCGACGCCGTTACGCCAAGACCAGCCGAGGTTAGCAGGGGAATGACACCAGTAACCTCCACTGATGCTGCCTGGCCACTCAAACCTCCTGCCAATCCACTGCATCGCCGTAATCGCTCGCCGGAGATTCTCCGTTCACGGCCACCCCGTCGATCCGCCTATAAATAGAGGCCCCGAGCTTCAACTCGAACCCACACCATCCCTGCACTCCACCTAGAGCACGCCTAGCCACTGGAAGAGCCTCGAGGAGGTCTCCTTCCTCGACTCCGGCCGCCGCGACCCGCCACGGGATCCAGCTCGATTCGCTCCCGTGCGTGCGCCTCCGCCTCCCATCTCTTGCCAGTAGCTTCACTATGCATCTCTCCTTCTGACCCGCGCTTCAATTCGAAGTTTGCAGCCCTCCACCAGAGTTCTCCACCCTCACCCGAGCCGCCGCCCGCCGGAGAAAGTGTCGTCGTCGACGTGGTGCTCCCCGTTGGCCGAGTCCACCACCCACCGACGCGGAAGAAGACGCTGAAGCTCTTGGTACCCTCCGATCCTCCTAACTCGCCGTGGTTCGACGCCGGCGTCCACCACAGTCTTCGGGCGCCGGCGAGCTTTTCAAACCTGACATGTGGGCCCCGCATGTCAGCCTCTGTTCTATTCTTTCGCGAACCGTTTTCTGTCGGCGCCTTCGGGCAAATACGCTTTCCCTCTTGAGTTTGCGCATTTCCAGTCGAACCGTTTTCTGTTTTCTCAGTTAAAACCCTGGGACTTTTCTGTTTCATTACAGATGGGTCCCTGGACAGAAACCTTTATAACTTTTTAATAAAAAGGAATTTTTGAGTGATTCCTTTTCTGACCTTCTTAAATTTTTGTCTAGTTTTTTATGGGATTTATTTGGAAATTTTTTGGAGAAGTTTCTGTGCACGCATTGGTTTTCACGTTAGTGCCCGTTTTCGTGATTGCCGTAGGTTCCGGAAGAGGTGACGGAGCCGCGAACTTCGCCGAGCTAGACTCCGACTTCTCCGAACCAGGCAAGCATGTTTTGAACATTTGATATGACAGGTGTTTGCATGTTTGCTTGAAAGTTTTGTGCGTGGCATATGAGTGTCGGTAAATACCTCGTTGCTTGTAAGGCAACTACCCGCATGTTCCAAAGTTGCGATGATCTCTGATGAGAGATGGCCAAATCATGTGGTGACATGAAGGGCAGCAAGGTGGTACTGTTGTAGCATACCAGCCTTGCGTCATCCGACTTTCTCCGACGTTAACGTGGACGGAGTCACGTTATCGTTCTTTTCCCCCGCATGTTTCATAGTTGCGATGATCTCTGATGAGAGATGGCCTAATCATGTGGTGACATGAAGGGCAGCAAGGTGGTACTGTTGTAGCATACCAGCCTTGCGTCATCCGACTATTTCTGACGCTAACGTGGACGGAGTCACGTTATCGTTCTTTCCCCCTTCCGTGCTACCACATGTTTCATTTGCCAGGATGCGGTTTAGTAAGTTGGTAACCTCTTTCCGTGTACACACCAAACAGAGGGGCCGGGATGATGGTACCTTGGCCCAGGATTAAAGCCAGTCATCCGGTCAGGGGGCATGGGTGTTTCCGGTTGGGACCGAGAGGGGGGGCACCCCCTTAGAGCGCGCGTATAGAAATTTGATCCCATGCTACGCGAGGTTGTAGCCTCCCCGTCTCAAGGTTTTTCTTGAACGTTGCTGAGGGTGATCCCTGGCTTCGGAATGTTGAATTGGGTGTGTACTGGTTAGACGTGTTTCTTCCAAAACACCGTAAACGGAACTAGTCCCTGTGACTACTGAAATCCGTTGGCTGTGGTTAAGTACAAACTCTGCAGAGTCAATTCCTTCCAAGTCATCGTATCCATGATCAAGTAGTGTAATCAGTATATCCATATCTATCCGCGTGAAAAACTTGTCCCCGGTGAACAAGCTCAAGTGGTAAATCCAGTTAAATTATTATTCCTGTGGATGGACTAACTTTATATTTGTCTCGTACTTGTGATAATTTATGTTCCCGAAATATTGTATTATTGAGCTACAATATAAGCCCTTTATGTGACGTCGCGCAGACGTCCGACTGTGGCGTGTTTTTGTTTCTTACATTAAATATAAGCCCTTTAGGTGATGTCGCTCAGACGTCCGACTGTGGCATGTTCGTCTTTTATTTTCTGTTATAAGCCCTTTATGTGATGTCGCTCAGACGTCCGACTGTGGCATTATTATTATTCTTGCAGTTTCCTCTCGAGGAGTCATTCAGACACTCGTTTGGCACCAGCATTATTATTCTTGCAGTTTCCTCTCGAGGAGTCATTCAGACCCTCGTTTGGCACCAGTATTACTATTCTCGGAGTTTCCGCTCGAGGTGTCATTCAGACCCTCGCTTGGCACCAGTATTACTATTCTCGCAGTTTCCGCTCGAGGAGTCATTCAGACCCTCGCTTGGCACCCAGTATTTATTATTTCTATGTCTGATCGCACTGGTTAAATTGTTCTCATGCTTCAAGTTTGCATTTGTTATATCTTTTGTCTGAACTGTCTTGCGAGTACTTTCATAGTACTCACCTGGCTTGTTGATTTGGCCAGATGTTGACGAAGGCGATCTCTTGGATGAAGAGTTTGATAGCTCGTCCGACGCCTAGAGGAGTCCCAGTCAGTCCCGTGCGATCCCGGATATTGGTCACTTGTATTATATACGCTTCCGCCACCCGCAAGAAGTCTCCTCGAGCCTCACTCCGACGCTCGAAGAGCTGTAGTCTTCAGGAGTCATATCACTCGCTTGGCAGTGATATTTCCACCACCGTCATTATCGTGAGTTAGTAGTATGCCACCCTATCCGCCGTCTTGTTTTAGCGGCGTGCATGTAATAAATTGTTGGGCATCCTCCGCTCAACCTTGTATTATATTCAGTACTCCTGGTATTTTTCTTCTGTGACCAAGATATTGTCTACCAGTGAGAAGGAATTCTTCCTTACTGGTTCGTAAAAGGGATTGGTCTATCAATAATTATTTTATTGAAAAACCGGTCGTGACAAGCTTGGTACCAGAGCCTGGCTGACTGTAGGAAGCCACTAGGTGCGATCGCTAATCGGTTATTAGCGTCTTTTGTGCTTTTTCAGCATTTTGCAATTGTAGCTATTTTCTGTTGGTCATCATAAATTTATGACATGACTACTCAAAATTTTTGCCTACTTTTGTAGATGGCTGGCAGCAGCTGTGAGAATCAAGTGTTCACGAACATACCCGAGGGGTTTGTCAAGCTCCTCATCTCCATCACCAAGCTCGCGATCGGGCCAGCAGCTCGCCCGGAGTTCACACTCTATCAGCACAAGCTCAGCGACGACGTGTCTATGCACCAAGCTGTGGTGCAATTCAAGGGAGGACGTTCTGCTGCTCGCCACTTCCGTTTTGTGGGAAGGGCCATGCCTACGGAGAGGCATGCCATGCAGATGGCTGCCCGTGAGGCGATAGCTCGTCTTCGGGACATCCTTCCTACGATGAAGACTCGTCGCTACCGCTACCTCCCATGCCATGTGCCTTACACCAGTCACTATGCATTCGCCTGCCATCGGGGAGAGCGAGATGAAGCCATCGAGATGGTTGTGGAGTATCTCAAGGCTCTGGAGGAGTCTTTCGACAACCTCGTAGACGATCTTGTGGCTGCCCGCATGGACTTAGTCCGGGGCGGTCCTGCCAGCAGGAAGGAGCTTCTCCACACGGCACCGCCTCTGAAATTCGTCTCGTCTTCAGCCTCGTATGCACCGGCCGTTTTGGCCACTGCTCGCCGTCTGCCTACCACTGAAGAGTTCGACCGAGTCATCGCTCCTACTCCAGTCAGAGCCACACCGCCTGCCGCACCCGCTCTGCCGCCCGTCGCTCCCGCACCGTACTCCTGGTATTTTTCTTCTATGACCAAGATATTGTCTACCAGTGAGAAGGAATTCTTCCTTACTGGTCCGTAAAAGGGATTGGTCTATCAATAATTATTTTATTGAAAAAACCGGTCGTGACAGAGGGAAACAGGGATTTGCAGAGGTGCCAGAGCTCGAAGCAAAAACAGAGATGAAAATAATTTTGAGAGGTATGCTTTCATTGTCAACATAACGACCAAGAGTTCCCAATATCTTCCATACTAGATACATTATAGGCGGTTCCCACGCAGAAAGGTAAAAATTTTACTCCCCCTCCACCAACATTCACACTCCACGGCTTGTCCGAAACAACGGGTGCCGTCCAACTATCAACATTCCTGGGGGAGTTTGTTTAAATTATTTGTGATTTTGTTTTTGATCTTTTGATCATAGGACTGGGCATCCCAGTTACCAGCCATTATCTCGTGAATGATGAGCGGAGTCCACTCATCGTGAGAATAACCCACCTAGCATGGAAGGTACTGACAGCCCCTAGTCACTACATGAGCGATTCGGGCATACAAAACAGATTATTATTTGAAGGTTTAGAGTTTGGCACATCCAAATTTACTTGGAACGGCAGGTAAATACCGCATATAGGTAGATATGATGGACACTCATGGAAGAAACTTGGTTCAAGGAATTTGGATGCACAAGCAGTATTCCCGCTTAGTACAGATATTTTGGCTAGCAAAGGATTCTAAATAGCAAGCACCACATGTTAGAGGATCCATAACAATATAACTTCTGTACAAATATACCCAATCATAACTCATTATGTTGTCTTCCTTGTCCAACTTCAACTAATTTGCTCAGGTTTGAAAATAATTAATGGGGCTCACAATCATAGAAGATGTCCAAGATAGTATATTTATATGTGAAATCTCTCTTCCGTCAATATTCTTTCATGAATTGTTCAAGTGACCAATACAATGTTTGCTAACCTTCAATAAATTTACCACCTCTACTTCTTATATGTGAAGGCATTACTCCCCATGGGAAAGGCATATGAAACATATATAATTTCAGATTTATGACATTCAAATCACTCAACCATTTAATCATAGGATATAAGTGAAGCACACGAGTAAATGACAAACTACTCCAAAAAGATATAAGTGAAGATCAAAGAGTAGTTGAATAATTATGCAACTATGTGAAAACTCTCTAACATTTAAGAATTTCAGATCTTGGTATTTTATTCAAACAGCAAGCAAAACAAAATAAAATAAAATAACGCTCCAAGCAAAACACATATCATGTGGTGAATAATAATATAGCTCCAAGTAAAGTTACCGATAGACGAAGACGAAAGAGGGGATGCCATCCGGGGCATCCCTAAGCTTAGGCTTTTGGTTGTCCATGAATATTACCTTGGGGTGCCTTGGGCATCCCCAAGCTTAGGCTCTTGCCACTCCTTATTCCATAGTCCATCGAATCTTTACGCAAAACTTGAAAACTTCACAACACAAAACTTAACAGAAGATCTCGTGAGCTCTGTTAGCGAAAGAAAACAAAACACCACTTCAAGGTACTGTAATGAACTCATTTTTATTTGTATTGGTGTTAAATCTACTGTATTCCAACTTCTCTATGGTTTATAAACTATTTTACTAGCCATAGATTCATTAAAATAAGCAAACAACACACGAAAAACAGAATCTTTCAAAAACAGAACAGTTTGTAGTAATCTGTAACTAGCGCAAACTTCTGGAACTCAAAAAATTATACCAAAATAGGAAGACCTAGATAATTTGATTATTGATCTGCTGCAATTGGAATCAGTATTTTATCACGTTCTGGTGATTTTTAACATTTTTTTTGTGAGCACAAAGTTGCTGGAATTTTCAGCAAGATCAAATAACTATCATCCAAGAAGATCCTATAGGTCTTACTTGACACAAACACTAATTAAAACATAAAACCACATCCAACCAGAGGCTAGATAGATTATTTATTAGTAAACAGGAACAAAAAGCAAAGAACAAAAATAATATTGGGTTGACTCCCAACAAGCGCTAACGTTTAACGCCCCTAGCTAGGCATGATGATTTCAATGATGCTCATATAAAAGATAAGAATTGAAACATAAAGAGAGCATCATGAAGAATATGACTAGCACATTTAAGTCTAACCCACTTCCTATGCATAGGGATTTTGTGAGCAAACAACTTATGGGAACAATAATCAACTAGCATAGGAAGGCAAAACAAACATAACTTTAAAACTTTAAGCACATAGAGAGGAAACTTGATATTATTGCAACTCCTACAAGTATATATTCCTCCCTCATAATAATTTTCAGTAGCATCATGAATGAATTCAAAAATATAACTAGCACCTAAAACATTCTTTTCATGATGCACAAGCATAGAA
Source organism: Triticum aestivum (assembly GCF_018294505.1). Taxonomy (NCBI): domain Eukaryota; kingdom Viridiplantae; phylum Streptophyta; class Magnoliopsida; order Poales; family Poaceae; genus Triticum; species Triticum aestivum. The sequence continues at coordinate 36,326,419 of NC_057802.1, forward strand.
TTTTTATTACTCTCCACATAAGCAAACTTCTTCTCATGACTAGTAGTGGGAGCAAACTCAACAAAATAACTATCATGTGATTGAAAATTAAGATCAAGATGACAAGTTTCATGGTTATCATTATTATTTAAAGCATACGTGTCATCACAATAATCATCATAGATAGGAGGCATGCTTTCATCATAGTAAATTTGCTCATCAAAGCTTGGGGGACAAAAAATATCATCTTCATCAAACATAGCTTCCCCAAGATTGTGGCTTTGCATATCATTAGCATCATGGGTATTCAAAGAATTCATACTAACAACATTGCAATCATGCTCATCATTCACATATTTTATGCCAAGCATTCTACGTAATTCTTCTTCTAACACTTTGGCAGAATTTTCCTTTCCATCATACTCACGAAAGATATTAAAAAGATGAAGCGTATGAGGCAAACTCAATTCCATTTTTTTAGTTTTCTTTTATATAATAAACTAGTGATAAAACAAGAAACAAAAAGATTCGATTGCAAGATCTAAAGATATACCTTAAAGGACTAACCTCCCCGGCAACGGCGCCGGAAAAGAGCTTGATGTCTACTACGCAACCTTCTTCTTGTAGACGTTGTTGGGCCTCCAAGTGCAGAGGTTTGTAGGACAGTAGAAAATTTCCCTCAAGTAGATGACCTAAGGTTTATCAATCCGTGAGAGGCGTAGGATGAAGATGGTCTCTCTCGAGCAACCCTGCAACCAAATAGCAAAGAGTCTCTTGTGTCCCCAACACACCCAATACAATGGTAAATTGTATAGGTGCACTAGTTCGGCGAAGAGATGGTGATACAAGTGCAATATGGATGGTAGATATAGGTTTTTGTAATCTGCAAATATAAAAACAGCAAGGTAACTAATGATAAAAGTGAGCGTAAACGGTATTGCAATGCTAGGAAACAAGGCCTAGGGTTCGTACTTTCACTAGTGCAAGTTCTCTCAACAATAATAACATAATTGGATCATATAACTATCCCTCAACATGCAACAAAGAGTCACTCCAAAGTCACTAATAGCGGAGAACAAACGAAGAGATTACTGTAGGGTACGAAACCACCTCAAAGTTATCCTTTCTGATCGATCTATTCAAGAGTCCGTAGTAAAATAACACGAAGCTATTCTTTCCATTCAATCTATCATAGAGTTCGTACTAGAATAACACCTTAAGACACGAATCAACCAAAACCCTAATGTCACCTAGATACTCCAATGTCACCTCAAGTATCCGTGGCTATGATTACACGATATGCATCACACAATCTCAGATTCATCTATTCAACCAACACAAAGAACTTCAAAGAGTGTGTGACGCCCAGATAATTAAGCTACAGTAATCCCACGCTAATGATGCCACGTCACCACGGTTACTGTTGTTAACCTCGCGATGATTCGAAACCGTTTCAAAATTTAAATTCAAATTAATGTCAATAATAAAAGTTTTCAAAAATTTAAACAAAAATGTTCGGTGGGTGCCAGATATTGCACTGATAATTATTGTGGAGAAAACATATTTTTAGAACATGCCTAACTATTTTAAAATGATGTAAAATAGAAAAGAAAATAAATAAAAAGAAAGAAAATAAATAAAAAGAAAAGAAAATACAAAAGAGAAAACAGAACAAAAAAACAAGAAAAGGAACACCCCTCCCCCCACTGGACCCTGGCCCAACTGGGCCGACTCCTAGGCCCAGCCGGCCGGCCACCCACCACCACCGACACCTTATCCACTCCCCCCCACTCACCACCGACACCTCCACCCACTCCCCCCCGAAATATCCCCCTCCTTTGCCTCCCCCGATCTGGATCGGGAGGAGACCACCGACGCCGCCGCCCAGGCCGCGTCGCCGACCGCCCCGTTGCCGTCGCCGCCCGGAGCTCGCCCTCGCCGGAGCACTCAACCACCGGCCTGCTTCCTCCTCCCCCGCCGGCCTGCTTCCCCCACCTCGACGGCCTGCCTCCTCGTCGCCCGGTCATCGCCGTCAACCGCCTCGCGCCCCGCTGCCAATCCCCCTACGGCCCCAGTGAGCCCCGCCGCGCCCCTCCTCTCTCTCCCTCGCCCCCGCGCTCACCGTGGCCCTCGCGCCCGTTGGCCGCGCCTGGGCTCGCCTCTGGTCACGCCCGCGACCGCGCTCACCGCGCCCCGCGACCACCGCCCGCACCTCCCGACCGCGGGCCGCGCGCGCCACAACCGCGCCGGCCGCGTCGTCGCTCCCCTGGCTCGCATCCCCCCCGCGCGCGCTCGGGCTTCCCCGCTGCTCGCCTCGGGCCTCTGTCGCGGCACCTCCCCTGGTCGCCGCCCGGCTCCCCTCCGCCCCGCCGCGTTTGCTCCGGCCGGCCATGCCCGCCGGGCCGCGCCTACTCCGCCCACCGTTGCCACGGCTCGCCCCCACCGCGCCTCGCCGGCGCGCGCTGGTGCGTCCCCTCGCCCATGGCCTCGGGCATGGGCGCCCACGGCCACGCCCGTAACCCCGCGCGCCCGCTAAGGCCCCTGGCCCAATGACAGCCGGGGCCCACGCACAGAACGAAAAAAAGAAAAAAATGACTTAAAAAAAATAAAATATAATAATAATAAAAATAATAACATAATTAATAAAAATTAATAAATATATAAATAAAACAAATAATAAAAATAAATTTAATTAGTTAATTAATTAATCAACTAAATTAATTAAGTTAATTAATCCTGTTTAAATTAATCTAATTAGTTAGTTAGTTTAATTAAACAGTAGTTAATTAGTTAACAGTCACTAACACGTGGGACCCACCTGTCAGGTTAACCAGGTCAACGGTCAACGTTGATTGCTGACGTCAGCATGACCTCATGCTGATGTCATAAATCCAAATTTCGAATTAAATTAAATAATTAATTAAATTCCAGAAATTAATAAAATCTTTAGAAAATCATATCTTTTAATCCGTAACTCGGATTAAAATATTTTCAACATGAAAGTTGCTCAGAAAGACGAGACGAATCCGGATACGCAGTCCGTTCGTTCACCACACCTACCTAACCTATCGAACTCGCAACTTTCCCACTCCGGTCCGTCTGTCCGAAAACGCAAAACATCGGGAATACTTTCCCGGATGTTCCCCCCTTCGCCGGTACCACCTACTGTCGCGTTAGGACACACCTCGCACTGCTCATTGTCATGTCACGCATCGTCATGTTTATGTTTGCATTGTATTTACTGTTTCTTCCCCCTCTTCTCTCCGGTAGACTACGAGACCGACACTGTTGCTGCCCAGTTCGACTACGGAGTTGACGACCCCTCCTACTTGCCAGAGCAACCAGGCCAGCCCCCCCCCCTTGATCACCAGATATCACCTATTCTCCTCTATACTGCTTGCATTAGAGTAGTGTAGCATGTTACTGCTTTCCGTTAATCCTATACTGATGCATAGCCTATCCTTGCTACTACTGTTGTTACCTTTACCTGCAATCCTACATGCTTAGTATAGGATGCTAGTTTTCCATCAGTGGCCCTACATTCTTGTCCGTCTGCTGTGCTATAATATCGGGCCGTGATCACCTGGGCGGTGATCACGGGTATATACTTATATACTATATACATGACACATGTGATGACTAAAGTCGGGTCGGCTCGTAGGAGTACCCGCAAGTGGATCTTTGTGGCGGAGCGACAGGGCAGGTTGAGACCGCCTAGGTGAGAGGTGGGCCTGGCCCTGGACGGCGTCCGCGGTTTCTTCGACATAACACGCTTAACGAGTTCTTGGTATTTGATCTGAGTCTGGCCATTTGGTCTATACGCACTAACCATCTACGCAGGAGTAGTTATGGGTATCCCGGCGTCGTGGTATCAGCCGAAGCTCTTTTGACGTCAGCGACTGAGTGGCGCGCGCCGCATTGGACCGTAAGCTCGCGCTTGTATTAAGGGGGCTAGGTCTGCTTCCGGCCGCGTACGCAACGTGCAGGTGTGCATAGGGCGATGGGCCCAGACCCCTGCGCGCATAGGTTTAGACCGGCGTGCTGACCTCTCTGTTGAGCCTAGGTGGGGCTGCGACGCGTTGATCTTACGAGGCCGGGCATGACCCAGAAAAGTGTGTCCGGCCAAATGGGATCGAGCGTGTTGGGTTATGTGGTGCACCCCTGCAGGGAAGTTTATCTATTCGAATAGCCGTGTCCCTCGGTAAAAGGACGACCTGGAGTTGTACCTTGACCTTATGACAACTAGAACCGGATACTGAATAAAATACACCCTTCCAAGTGCCAGATACAACCCGGTGATCGCTCTCTAACAGGGCGACGAGGAGGGGATCGCCGGGTAGGATTATGCTATGCGATGCTACTTGGAGGACTTCAATCTACTCTCTTCTACATGCTGCAAGATGGAGATGACCAGAAGTGTAGTCTTCGACAGGAGTAGCTATCCCCCTTTTATTCTGGCATTCTGCAGTTCAGTCCACTGATATGCCCCTTTACACATATACCCATGCATATGTAGTGTAGCTCCTTGCTTGCGAGTACTTTGGATGAGTACTCGCGGTTGCTTCTCTCCCTCTTTTCCTCCTTTCCTTTCTATCTGGTTGTCGCAACCAGATGCTGGAGTCCAGGAGCCAGACGCCACCGTCGACGACGACACCTACGACACTGGAGGTGCCTACTACTACGTGCAGCCCGCTGACGACGACCAGGAGTAGTTAGGAGGATCCCAGGCAGGAGGCCTGCGCCTCGTTCGATCTGTATCCCAGTTTGTGCTAGCCTTCTTAAGGCAAACTTGTTTAACTTATGTCTGTACTCAGATATTGTTGCTTCCGCTGACTCGTCTGTGATCGAGCACTTGTATTCGAGCCCTCGAGGCCCCTGGCTTGTATTATGATGCTTGTATGACTTATTTATGTTTTAGAGTTGTGTTGTGATATCTTCCCGTGAGTCCCTGATCTTGATCGTACACATTTGCGTGCATGATTAGTGTACGGTCAAATCGGGGGCGTCACAAGTTGGTATCAGAGCCGACTGCCTGTAGGAATCCCCCTTTCCACAGTCCTTGGCCGAAGTCGAGTCTAGACATTACAAAACTTTTACTAACATGGCTGTGTGTCTTACGGGCCCACGTCGCCATTGGGTGGTACTAGGATCTTTTACTCCTCGACCTTTACTCTGGGACTCTGAACTCTCTTCTACTCGGGTTAAACGAATTTACTAACTCTAACACTAGGATCCCGTGACCGCATTCACCCCAAAGTTGGATAAGCCATAGTTGTTTCTTAGAATAGTATTTTGAACAATTCACACACTGTCATTTGACTCCTTTGAAACGTCTTTGCTTTCAGATGGAACCCACGAGGCAGGTCGTGCGCCACACGACGGCCATTGGTGCCTCGGGATCACCTGCTGTGCTAGCTGAGATGATGACCTATCTGGGTTATCGCTGGCACCCTGAGTACACCGTCTACGAGGAGTACCAGGACTTTAACCAGGAGCAGTACCGTGCCATCGTCCACCTCTACTCGCGGGAGTATGACTCCACTACGGTGCTGCACACCGCAGATGGTGTTGGTGTGACCATCTATATGGCTGTCCACGATGCTGCCTATGCTGCTCTGACACGTCTTCGTGGAGAGTATCGGGAGTTGGACACCTCCCCTTTCAGGCACATTGCTATCGCATCTGATGTTGGTGCGGAGGGATACTATACTGCTGCCTACTCCACTGTCACCCGAGAGCCCTTCTACCATCAGAACCTGGTTCTGCATGCTGATGGGCTGGATCGAGCTAACAGAGCTCTTCGCCACGAGATGTACACCACCCGTCAGCACCTTTACTGTGCTCTGACGCTGCTGCACCCCTTTGTCCGATCTGGACAGCTACCGCGTACTGCGATCTACCCAGCCAGGACCGTGATGCCCCACGCTGTCGGTTGGCCAGAGGTGGGAGGCTACTCTCCCACACTTGGTCCTCTTCTGCCACCTGAGCGTCGGGCTCTACACCTGAGTATCCGCGGCCCCCAGTCTACTGACGTGGAGGGCTATCCGTTGCCTCACTACCAGCTGTCGGGCTACGATTACCTCCACAGTACCTCTTGGGACTGATGTAGGCTTGCTTGTAGTGTTAGATGCATTCGCCGCGAGCCTGTGTGCCGCCTATGATGTTTTAGTCTATGTACTGAACTCTGTGTACTGAACTCTATGCATGACCCCTTTTGTAAGTTATGCCGACTACTATGTAGTAGCTATCGTGCTCCTTTCATTATGCATGTTTCATCATGAATGATCCTTGTCTTTGCAAATTTCTCAATGCTGAACCCCTGTTATATATTAGCAGGATGGTTAGACCAGGTGGTCGTGGTAGTGGTGGCAATGCCCCACCACCACCTGAGTACATGGCTGGTATGATCCAACTGTTCGAACTGAACCGCCAATTCATGGAAAATATGATGGCTCAGTTTCCTCGCCCCAATATGGACCAGCAACCAACCCCAGTAACTCTGCAGGAATTCATGCTCCTCAATCCAACTGTGTACCGCAGCTCAACTCAGCCTCTGGATGCTGATGACTGGCTCTGTGACATCACCTATGAGATGGAGTCTGCCAATGTAGCCCCTGCCAGCTACGTCAACTTTGCTTCCTTCTTTCTGAAGGGACCCGCAGCTCAATGGTGGGACAGCCACAGGCGTACTCTGCCAGCTGGAACAATCATCACCTGGCCAGACTTCCAAGCTGCTTTCCGTGCCCGCTTCATTCCTCAAGGAGTCATGGACCAGAAGAAGCGTGAGTTCCGCAACCTCACCCAAGGCAACAAAACTGTTGAAGCTTATCAGCGGGAGTTTCTGGACTTGTCTCGCTATGCTGAGGAGGACATTGCAACTGATGCACGCAGACAGGAGAAGTTCCGTGATGGCCTCCAAGCTGACATCAAGCTCGCACTTCTAGTGCATGACTTTGCTGATTTCGCCACCATGGTGAACAAGGCCATCAATGTCGAAACTGGTCTGCAGGAATACCAGAGCTCTCACAGGCGCAACCGTGACACGGGCTCATCTTCGGGCTCGCCCTCACAGAAGCGTAAGATATGGATCCCGAACAGCATGTACCGTCCAAATGCATCTGCCCCAAGGCAGACCTATGCTGCACCTCGTCTGCCTCTACCACCATCTAGGCAGTCAAGACTTCCAGCTCCACCATCCCAAGCTCCTGTTCCCACTCCCAATAATGGTCTGTGCTACAAGTGTGGACAACCAGGTCACCGTGCCAGGGACTGCAATCAGAATCAGAATCAACTTGCCCTTCCAGCAACTGGCCGTGGTAACAACCAGCCACGCAACAACAATGCTAAGTCTTATGGTCGTGCTCATGCCAACCACGTTGATCTCAACGAAGCTCAAGACCAGCCTGCTACTGTGATGGGTACACTCCTCGTAAATTCAGTACCAGCATCCGTTTTATTTGATACAGGTGCATCACATTCATTCATGTCAGAAGATTTTGCATACAAGCACGACGTTAAATGTGAGGAGATGAACACCTCGGTATTGGTCAAAACCCCAGTGGGACAGTGTCAAACCTCCCTGGTTGGCATCGACGTCCCCGTGGAAATCGAAGGGCTGGAATTCTATGCCTCTCCCATTATCCTGAAGTCGTCTAACATCGACCTCATTTTGGGGATGGATTGGTTGAAAGCGCATACTGCTTGTATAGTTTGCGCCACTAAGACCGTCCATCTACTTCACCCTTCAGATGAAATAGTTGCTTACCAAGCTCATCTGGTGCAAAATGCCGAGGCCAGGCTCTATGCATTGAATGCATTGAATGCTGCACCACTCGAGGGCATTGAAAACATTCCCGTCGTGCGTGAATTCCTCGACGTCTTTCCTGAAGAACTTCCGGGGATTCCCCCTGCTAGAGCTGTCGAATTCATCATCGACTTGAAACCAGGCACCACTCCTATAGCCAAGCAACCCTACAAAATGCCGCCGCATGAACTCCTTGAGCTTAAGGAGCAAATCGACAATTCTCTTCGCAAAGGATTCATTCGCCCAAGTTGCTCTCCTTGGGGAGCACCTTCTCTCTTTGTCAAGAAGAAGGATGGGACAAACCGGTTAGTTCAAGACTACCGTCCTATAAACCAAGCTACCATTCAGAATAAATACCCTCTTCCTCGGATCAATGATCTGTATGATCAACTGGCGGGTTCGTCAGTGTTCTCTAAGCTCGACTTGAGGTTGGGTTACCACTAGATCCGTGTTCGCGAAGAGGATATCCCAAAGACCGCCTTCGTGACTCGCTATGGTTCATACGAGTACACCGTCATGTCTTTCGGTTTAACCAATGCTCCAGCCACCTTCTCTCGTCTGATGAACTATATATTCATGGATTACCTCGACAAGTTCGTCGTGGTTTATCTGGATGATATCCTGGTATTTTCAAAGAACGAAGAAGAACATGCTGAACATCTTCGACTTGTGCTGGAAAAGCTACGAGAGCATCAACTATATGCCAAGTTCTCCAAATGTGAATTCTGGCTACCGGAAGTAACCTATCTTGGGCATGTCATCTCTAAGGATGGTATTGCCGTCAACCCCGAGCGAGTTCAGGCTATTCTTGATTGGACTCCTCCCAAGAACGTTAAGCAAGTCAGAAGTTTTCTCGGTCTCGCCAGCTATTGCCGTCGATTCGTCGAGAACTTCTCCAAGATCGCCAGGCCTCTGACTAACCTGTTACATAAGGGCGTCAAGTTCCAATGGACAGACAAATGTCAAGAAAGTTTCCAGGCACTCAAAGACAAGTTGACTTCTGCCCCAGTTCTAGCTCCACCTGATACTAAGAAGGACTTCGTCATTTACTGCGACGCTTCCCGTCAAGGATTAGGCTGTGTCCTAATGCAAGACCGCAAAGTGATTGCTTATGCCTCTCGGCAATTGCGCCCTCACGAAGAGAACTACCCAGTTCACGACCTCGAACTTACTATTGTCATTCATGCGCTGAAGCAGTGGCGACATTACCTTCTTGGTAATCGTTGCGAGATCTTCACTGACCACCAAAGTCTGAAGTATCTGTTTACTCAGCCAGATCTGAACCTCCGTCAGCAGAGATGGATGGAGCTTGTTGCAGACTTTGACTTGGGTATTTCCTATATGCCAGGCAAGGCTAATGTAATGGCTGATGCCTTGAGCCGCAAGTCTTACTGCAACCACCTCCAGGTTCACAAAGTTCAGCCCTCGCTTGTTGAAGAATTCAGGAAGCTGAACCTCCATATTGTTCCTCCGGGTGCACTCGCTCCCCCTCCTAAGGAGTTTGGCAAGGTGAACCTCCACGTTGTTACCCAGGGTTCCCTCAATACCCTAGTTGCTAAACCAGATCTCGTGGATAGCATCAAAAGGCTACAGAAGTATGACTCTGAAGCCCACAAGATTAAGCGCTACCTCGCAGAAGGAAAGCCCTCATTTTTCACAATTGCTGAAGATGGCACCTTATACTTCAAGGGCCGCCTAGTGGTGCCATGTGCAGAGAAAAACCTGGATATGACACAAGAAGTTATGAAAGAAGCTCATGATACGCCTCTATGTATCCATCCTGGTAGTACAAAGATGTACCAAGACATCCGTCAAAGATTTTGGTGGTCTAATATGAAGCAAGACATTGCTCGTTATGTTGCTGAGTGTGACGTTTGCCGTCGTATCAAAGCAGAACATCAAAGACCTGCTGGAACTCTCCAACCTATCTCTATTCCTGAATGGAAATGGGACCATGTTGAGATGGACTTCGTCACTGGATTTCCCAAATCACAGAAAGGTAATGATGCTATTCTTGTCGTCATTGACCAGCTTTCCAAAGTTGCACATTTTCTGGCGGTCAAGGAAACGATCACTGCTAGTCAACTGGCAACGCTCTATATGTCCAGGATTGTTTCACTCCACGGTATTCCATTGGTTATGAGCTCAGACCGTGGCAGCTTATTCACTTCAAGATTCTGGGCAAGTTTCCAAGAAGTTATGGGAACTCACCTGTCATTCAGTACTGCGTTTCATCCTCAGTCGTAGGGGCAAGTTGAGCGCGTCAACCAAGTTCTCGAAGACATGCTTCGAGCTTGTGTTATTTCCTTCGGCAAGAAATGGAAGGAATCTCTCCCGTATGCTGAGTTCTCTTATAATAATAGCTATCAAGCTAGTCTGAAGATGGCCCCCTTCGAAGTGTTATATGGACGAAAGTGCCGAACCCCTCTGAACTGGTGAGAAACTGGGGAACGTCCACTCTTCGGTCCGGATATTATTCAACATGCCGAAGAACAAGTCCGCATTATTCGCGAGAATCTCAAGACTTCTCAGTCACGTCAGAAGAGTCAGTATGACCGTCATCATAAAGACATGGTCTATCAACCTGGCGAAAAGGCTTATCTTCGAGTCACACCTATGAAGGGTGCTCACCGCTTCGGAATCAAGGGCAAACTAGCTCCTCGATATATTGGCCCATTCACTATTCTCGAAAGGCGTGGAAAAGTGGCATACCAACTGGAGCTACCGCCGAACCTTTCTCAGGTTCACGATGTGTTCCATGTGTCACAGCTCCGCCGTTGCTTCAAGGACCCAATCCGAGCTGTGGATCATGAAGTGCTCGAATTGCAGCAGGACCTCTCCTATAAGGAGCATCCGGTCCGCATTCTCGACCAAGCTGAACGCCGCACACGTCAGAAGGCGATCAAGTTCCTCAAAGTCCAGTGGTCGCACCATTCTGAAGATGAAGCCACTTGGGAATGAGAGGATCGTCTGCGCGAAGAATACCCCGCATTTTTTCCTTCTACCTCCTAAATCTCGGGACGAGATTTCTTGTAGTGGAGGAGATTTGTGACGCCTGGATAATTAAGCTACAGTAATCCCACGCTAATGATGCCACGTCACCACGGTTACTGTTGTTAACCTCGCGATAATTCGAAACCGTTTCAAAATTTAAATTCAAATTAATGTCAATAATAAATTTTTTCAAAAATTTAAACAAAAATGTTCGGTGGGTGCCAGATATTGCACTGATAATTATTGTGGAGAAAACATATTTTTAGAAAATGCCTAACTATTTTAAAATGGTGTAAAATAGAAAAGAAAATAAATAAAAAGAAAAGAAAATACAAAAGAGAAAACAGAACAAAAAAACAAGAAAAGGAACCCCCCTCCCCCCACTGGACCCTGGCCCAACTGGGCCGACTCCCAGGCCCAGCCGGCCGGCCACCCACCACCACCGACACCTTATCCACTGCCCCCACTCACCACCGACACCTCCACTCACTCCCCCCCCGAAATATCCCCCTCCTTTGCCTCCCCCGATCTGGATCGGGAGGAGACCACCGACGCCGCCGCCCCGGCCCCGTCGCCGACCGCCCCGTTGCCGTCGCCGCCCGGAGCTCGCCCTCGCAGGAGCACTCCCCCACCGGCCTGCTTCCTCCTCCCCCACCGGCCTGCTTCCCCCTCCTCGACGGCCTGCCTCCTCGTCGCCCGGTCGTCGCCGTCAACCGCCTCGCGCCCTGCTGCCAATCCCCCTACGGCCCCAGTGAGCCCCGCCGCGCCCCTCCTCTCTCTCCCTCACCCCCGCGCTCACCGTGGCCCTCGCGCCCGTTGGCCGCGCCTGGGCTCGCCCCTGGTCACGCCCGCGACCACCGCCCGCACCTCCCAACCGCGGGCCGCGCGCGCCACAACCGCGCCGGCCGCGTCGTCGCTCCCCTGGCTCGCATCCCCCCCCCGCGCGCTCGGGCTTCCCCGCTGCTCGCCTCGGGCCTCTGTCGCGGCACCTCTCCTGGTCGCCGCCCGGCTCCCCTCCGCCCCGCCGCGTTTGCTCCAGCCGGCCATGCCCGCCGGGCCGCGCCGACTCCGCCCACCGTTGCCACGGCTCGCCCCCACCGCACCTCGCCGGCGCGCGCTGGTGCGTCCCCTCGCCCGTGGCCTCGGGCATGCGCGCCCACGGCCACGCCCGTAACCCCGCGCGCCCGCTAAGGCCCCTGGCCCAATGACAGCCGGGGCCCACGCACAGAACGAAAAAAAATGAAAAAAATGATTTAAAAATAATAATAATAAAAATAAAATAATAATAATAATAAATTAATAAAAATAAATAAATATATAAATAAAACAAATAATAAAAATAAATTTAATTTGTTAATTAATTAATTAACTAAATTAATTAAGTTAATTAATCTTGTTTAAATTAATCTAATTAGTTAGTTAGTTTAATTAAATAGTAGTTAATTAGCTAACAGTCACTGACAGGTGGGACCCACCTGTCAGGTTGACCAGGTCAACGGTCAACGTTGACCGCTGACGTCAGCATGACCTCATGCTGATGTCATAAATCCAAATTTCGAATTAAATTAAATAATTAATTAAATTCCAGAAATTAATAAAATCTTTAGAAAATCATATCTTTTAATCCGTAACTCGGATTAAAATATTTTCAACATGAAAGTTGCTCAGAACGACGAGACGAATCCGGATACGCAGTCCGTTCGTCCACCACACCTCCCTAACCTATCGAACTCGCAACTTTCCCCCTCCGGTCCGTCTGTCCGAAAACGCAAAACATCGGGAATACTTTCCCGGATGTTCCCCCGCTTCGCCGGTATCACCTACTGTCGCGGTAGGACACACCTCGCACTGCTCATTGTCATGTCACGCATCGTCATGTTTATGTTTGCATTGTATTTACTGTTTCTTCCCCCTCTTCTCTCCGGTAGACTACGAGACCGACACTGTTGCTGCCCAGTTCGACTACGGAGTTGACGACCCCTCCTACTTGCCAGAGCAACCAGGCAAGCCCCCCCCCCCTTGATCACCAGATATCGCCTATTCTCCTCTATACTTCTTGCATTAGAGTAGTGTAGCATGTTACTGCTTTCCGTTAATCCTATACTGATGCATAACCTATCCTTGCTACTACTGTTGTTACCTTTACCTGCAATCCTACATGCTTAGTATAGGATGCTAGTTTTCCATCAGTGGCCCTACATTCTTGTCCGTCTGCTGTGCCATACTATCGGGTCGTGATCACCTGGGCGGTGATCACGGGTATATACTTATATACTATATACATGACACATGTGATGACTAAAGTCGGGTCGGCTCGTAGGAGTACCCGCAAGTGGATCTTTGTGGCGGAGCGACAGGGCAGGTTGAGACCGCCTAGGTGAGAGGTGGGCCTGGCCCTGGACGGCGTCCGCAGTTACTTCAACATAACACGCTTAACGAGTTCTTGGTATTTGATCTGAGTCTGGGCATTTGGTCTATACGCACTAACCATCTACGCGGGAGTAGTTATGGGTATCCCGGCATAGTGGTATCAGCCGAAGCTCTTTTGACGTCAGCGACTGAGTGGCGCGCGCCGCATTGGACCGTAAGCTCGCGCTTGTATTAAGGGGGCTAGGTCTTCTTCCGGCCGCGTACGCAACGTGCAGGTGTGCATAGGGCGATGGGCCCAGACCCCTGCGCGCATAGGTTTAGACCGGCGTGCTGACCTCTCTGTTGAGCCTAGGTGGGGCTGCGACGCGTTGATCTTACGAGGCCGGGCATGACCCAGAAAAGTGTGTCCGGCCAAATGGGATCGAGCGTGTTGGGTTATGTGGTGCACCCCTGCAGGGAAGTTTATCTATTCGAATAGCCGTGTCCCTCGGTAAAAGGACGACACCTTATGACAACTAGAACCGGATACTGAATAAAATACACCCTTCCAAGTGCCAGATACAACCCGGTGATCGCTCTCTAACAGGGCGACGAGGAGGGGATCGCCGGGTAGGATTATGCTATGCGATGCTACTTGGAGGACTTCAATCTACTCTCTTCTACATGCTGCAATATGGAGATGACCAGAAGCGTAGTCTTCGACAGGACTAGCTATCCCCCTTTTATTCTGGCATTCTGCAGTTCAGTACACTGATATGCCCCTTTACACATATACCCATGCATATGTAGTGTAGCTCCTTGCTTGCGAGTACTTTGGATGAGTACTCACGGTTGCTTCTCTCCCTCTTTTCCCCCTTTCCTTTCTATCTGGTTGTCGCAACCAGATGCTGGAGTCCAGGAGCCAGACGCCACCGTCAACGACGACACCTACGACACTGGAGGTGCCTACTACTACGTGCAGCCCGCTGACGACGACCAGGAGTAGTTAGGAGGATCCCAGGCAGGAGGCCTGCGCCTCGTTCGATCTGTATCCCAGTTTGTGCTAGCCTTCTTAAGGCAAACTTGTTTAACTTATGTCTGTACTCAGATATTGTTGTTTCCGCTGACTCGTCTGTGATCGAGCACTTGTATTCGAGCCCTCGAGGCCCCTGGCTTGTATTATGATGCTTGTATGACTTATTTATGTTTTAGAGTTGTGTTGTGATATCTTCCCGTGAGTCCCTGATCTTGATCGTACACATTTGCGTGCATGATTAGTGTACGGTCAAATCGGGGGCGTCACAGAGTGCCCCAAAGTTTCTACCGGAGAGTCAAGACGAAAACGTGTGCCAACCCCTATGCATAGGTTCATGGGCGGAACCCGCAAGTTGATCACCAAAACATACATCAAGTGGATCACGTGATATCCCATTGTCACCACAGATAAGCACGGCAAGACATACATCAAGTGTTCTCAAATCCTTAAAGACTCAATCCGATAAGATAACTTCAAAGGGAAAACTCAATCCATTACAAGAGAGTAGAGGGGGAGAAACATCATAAGATCCAACTATAATAGCAAAGCTCGCGATACATCAAGATCGTACCGCCTCAAGAACACGAGAGAGAGAGAGAGATCAAACACATAGCTACTGGTACATACCCTCAGCCCCGAGGGTGAACTACTCCCTCCTCATCATGGAGAGCACTGTGATGATGAAGATGGCCACCGGTGAGGGATCCCCCCTCCGGCAGGGTGCCGGAACAGGGTCCTGATTGGTTTTTGGTGGCTACAGAGGCTTGCGGCGGCGGAACTCCCGATCTATTGTGTTTCTCCCAAGATATATATAGGCGAAAGAAGTCGGTCAGGGGAGCCACGAGGCGCCCATGAGGGTGGGGGGCGCGCCCAGGGGAGCAGGCGCGCCTCCCTGCCTCGTGGCCACCTCGAAGCTTCCCCGACTTCAACTCCAAGTCTCCTGGATCACGTTCGTTCCAAAAATCACGCTCCCGAAGGTTTCATTCAGTTTGGACTCCGTTTGATATTACTTTTCTGCGAAACACTGAAACAAGGGAAAAAACAAAAACTGGCACTGGGCTCTGGGTTAATAGGTTAGTCCCAAAAATAACATAAAAGTGCATAGTAAAGCCCATTAAACATCCAAGATGGATAATATAATAGCATGAATACTTCATAAATTATAGATACGTTGGAGACGTATCAGTCGACGGTGACGCGCACGGTGGGTTCAACCCCAACATCACCTTCCCAATTGGTCACCCGGCCCAGTGCACGCCCTCGCCCGCCTTCGCCGGCGTGCAGTACCCTCCGTACACCTACTCACCGCCGGCCTAAGCATCCTCCCCGACGCCCCTCTCCGCCGTGGCGTGCTGCCCTTCTCACAAGCCTCCACGTCGCATCTCGGCGACACCGATGCGACCGAGGCCGACATGGACGACATCATCACGGCCGGCTCGGCCGCTGCCGCCGCGTCCCCCGGGTTCACTGCCCAAGACGACACAATGGACCTCAACGGCGACATGGAAGGCGAGCTCGACTACGGCGAGGAGGAGCCAAAGGAGGAGGAGGAGTGATACGTCTCCAACATATCTATAATTTTTGATTGTTCCATGCTGTTTTATTATCAATCTTGGATGTTTTATAATCATTTTATAGTCATTTTATATCATTTTTTGGCACTAACCTATTGACATAGTGCCAAGTGCCAGTTGGTGTTTTTTCCATGTTTTTTACATCGGAGAAAATCAATATCAGACGGAGTCCAAATACCACGAAACTCCACGGAGATTTTTTATGAACCAAAAGGCAGGTGTTGGGCTCTGGTTGCACCTAGGGGGCGCGCCAGGAGGCCTAGGCGCGCCCTGGTGGGTTGTGCCCACCTCGGGTGCCCCCGGACCGCCTCTTTGCTCTATAAATACCCCAATATTCCAGAAACCCTAGGGGAGTCGATGGAATATTCATCCAGCCGCCGCAGAGTCCATAACCACCAGATCCAATCTAGACACCATCACGGAGGGGTTCACCACTTCCATTGGTGCCTCTCCGATGATGCGTGAGTAGTTCTTTGTAGACCTTCGGGTCCGTATTTAGTAGCTAGATGGATTCCTCTCTCTCGCTGAATTCTCAATACAATGGTCTCTTGGAGATCCATATGATGTAACTCTTTTTGCGGTGTGTTTGTTGGGATCTGATGAACTTTGAGTTTATGATCAGTTATATCATTTTATATCCATGGAAGTATTTGAGTTTCTTTGATCTATTTTATGCATGATTGCTTATAGCCTCGTATTTATTTTTCGATATTTGGGTTTTGTTTGGCCAACTTGATCTATTTATCTTGCAATGGGAAGAGGTGCCTGGTAGTGGGTTCGATCTTACGGTGCTTGATCCCAATGACAGAAAGGGAAATGACACGTATGTATCGTTGCTACTAAGGATAAAAAGACGAGATCTATATCTACCGCCTTAGATAAACGGATCTTGTCTACATCATGTCATCGTTCTTATTGCATTGCTCCCTTTTTCCATGAACTTAATACACTAGATGCATGCTGGATAGCGGTCGATGTGTGGAGTAATAGTAGTAGATACAGGTAGGAGTCGGTCTACTAATCTTGGACGTGATGCCTATGTAATGATCATTGCCTGGATATTGTCATAATTATTTGAGGTTCTATCAATTGCCCAACAGTAATTTGTTCACCCACCATTTTCTATTTTCGAGAGAAGCCACTAGTGAAACCTACGGCCCCCGGGTCTTCTTTCTCATATATTTGCCTTGTGATCTACCTTTTCCTTTGCGTTTTTATTTAGATCTACTAAACCAAAAATAGAAAAATACCTTGCTACAATTTATTCTTATTTATTTTATTTGGTGTTCAATCTATCAAATTACTACAAATTCCTCACGTCCGTTTTGCCTATCTTGAGGCGCCGTACCCCGAAAGGGATTGACAACCCCTTTAACACGTCGGGTTGCGAGAAGTTGTTCTTTGTGTGCGGGTGCTGTTTATGTTGTGTTGCTTGGTTCTCCTACTGGTTCGATAACCTTTGTTTCATATCTGAGGGAAATACATACCACCGCTATGCTGCATCATCCCTTCCTCTTTGGGAAAAAACCGACGTAGCTTCAAGCGACATCAAAAGGAATTTGTGGCGCCGTTGCCGGGAAGGATCTTCAACATAACCAGGTTCCTAATCACGAATCTCATCTCCTCACATTTTACATTATTTGCCATTTGCCTCTCGTTTTCCTCTCCCCCACTTCACAAAATTTGCCGTTTTATTCGCCTTATTTTTTGTCTTTCGCTGTTTTTCTTGCTCTCAAGTCTTGATGGCTAGCGTTACTGCTCCTCCTTTGTCACCAGATTTTGAAGTTCTTTACTTCAAGCAAAGACAAGGAGAAAATTTGAAAGATGCCTGGTATAGGCTTATGGAATCTTATCGTATTTCCAATTTAAAGGGGGACGCTAAAGTTTTGCTTCGCAACTTTTACATAGGATTGGCTTTGCATCATAGACTACTTCTCGATTTTGCCGCTAAAGGAAATTTCATTGAACTTGATGCCAATGTTGCCTATGAAATCTTAGAGGGAATTTTGGGAATTCCTCCTCAAAAGAAGGGGTTTCCTTTTACCCCGGAGGGAGCACAAATGTTGGAAAAACTTGGTGATTTGCATAAACATATGGTTGAAATACAGAAATATAATGAACCCCTCAAACACCTCAATGGTAGTATCAATCACATGAATACACTGATTAATCTTTGCAATAAGTGATTGGATATTTTGTATCTTAAGATGGTTTCTTTCCCAGAGAATTCAGGGAAGCGTAAAAGAGCCTCCCGGGTTTGAGAAAACCCTTACAAAAATTGCCAAAACTTCAGAAGACAAAACTTAGATCCTTGCTTTATGCCTAGCTAAGGGCGTAAAATTGTAGCGCTTGTTGGGAGGCAACCCAATCTTGAGTGTTTTCATAATTATGCTACTGTTATGATTGTGTTTTTTGTGTTTTAGTTAGTGTTTGTGCCAAGTAAAGCCTTTAGGATCTTCTTGGGTGATAGTTGTTTGATCTTGCTGAAAAAGACAGAAACTTTGCGCTCACGAAAATAAGTTTCATAAATCACAGAAAGGATATTTTCCCTGATTCTTTTTGCAGACGATTAATATACAAATTACCCTGGTCATCCTATTTTTGTAGAATTTTTGGAGTTCCAGAAGTTTTCGAAATAGTCAGATCGCTACAGACTGTTCTGTTTTGACAGATTCTGTTTTCTTTGTGTTGTGTGCTTATTTTGATGGCTCTATGGTTTTCTTTGATGAGTTTTTGCCATAGAAAAGTTGGAATACAGTATATATAATACAAAAACAAAATATGAATTGGTTTGAGACAACACTTATAGTAGTAGTTTATTATTCTTACACTAGCGGATCTCACGAAGGTTTTGTTGAGTTTTGTGTGATTGAAGTTTTCAGGTTTTGGGTTATCTTACGATGGATGAAAGAAGGAGGATGCTCCGGCATCCCAAGATATTATCCATGAATGAGCAACCAACTAAACTTTGGGATGCCCCCGAGTGGCATCCCCTCTTTCTTCTAACAACTATCGGTATTTTACTCGAGGCCCATGCGCGCCCTGGTGGGTTGTGCCCACCTCGGGTGCCCCCCCGGACCGCCTCTTTGCTCTATAAATACCTCAATATTCTAGAAACCCTAGGGGAGTCGACGAAATATTCATCCAGCCGCCGTAGAGTCCTGAACCACAAGACCAATCTAGACACCATCACGGAGGGGGTTCACCACTTCCATTGGTGCCTCTCCGATGATGCATGAGTAGTTCTTTGTAGACCTTCGGGTCCGTAGTTAGTAGCTAGATGGCTTCCTCTCTCTCGCTAAATTCGCAATACAATGGTCTCTTGGAGATCCATATGATGTAACTCTTTTTGCGGTGTGTTTGTTGAGATCTGATGAACTTTGAGTTTCTGATCAGTTATATCTTTTTATATCCATGAAAGTATTTGAGTTTCTTTGATCGCTTTTATGCATGATTGCTTATAGCCTCGTATTTCTTCTCCGACATTTGGATTTTGTTTGGCCAACTTGATCTATTTATCTTGCAATGGGAAGAGGTGCCCGGTAGTGGGTTCGATCTTACGGTGCTTGATCCCAGTGACAGAAAGGGAACCGACACGTATGTATCGTTGCTACTAAGGATAAAAAGACGAGATCTATATCTACCGCCATAGATAAACGGATCTTGTCTACATCATGTCATCGTTCTTATTGCATCACTCCGTTTTTCCATGAACTTAATACACTAGATGCATGCTGGATAGCGGTCGATGTGTGGAGTAATAGTAGTAGATGCAGGTAGGAGTCGGTCTACTAATCTTGAACGTGATGCCTATGTAATGATCATTGCGTGAATATCATCATAATTATTTGAGGTTGTATCAATTGCCCAACAGTAATTTGTTCACCCACTGTTTGCTATTTTTTCGAGAGAAGCCACTAGTGAAACCTACGGCCCCCGGGTCTTCTTTCTCATATATTTGCCTTGTGATCTACCTTTTCCTTTGCGTTTTTATTCATATATACTAAACCAAAAATACAAAAATACCTTGCTGCAATTTATTCTTATTTATTTTATTTGGTGTTCGATCTATCAAATTACTACAAATTCCTCACGTCTGTTTTGCCTATCTTGAGGCGCCGTACCCCGAAAGGGATTGACAACCCCTTTAACACGTCGGGTTGCAAGAAGTTGTTCTTTGTGTGCAAGTGTTGTTTACGTTGTGTTGCTTGCTTCTCC
Source organism: Triticum aestivum (assembly GCF_018294505.1). Taxonomy (NCBI): domain Eukaryota; kingdom Viridiplantae; phylum Streptophyta; class Magnoliopsida; order Poales; family Poaceae; genus Triticum; species Triticum aestivum. The sequence continues at coordinate 36,346,373 of NC_057802.1, forward strand.
TACTGATTCGATAACCTTGGATTCATATATGAGGGAAATACCTACCGCCGCTGTGCTGCATCATCCCTTCCTCTTTGGGGAAAAACCGACGTAGCTTCAAGCGACATCAAGGAGGAGGAGGAGGAGGAGGAGCCGGCGCCTGCTCCAGCGAGGAAACGGAAGAAGAAGAAGGGGGCGGCCAGGACCGGCGAGCCGCGCATCAAGTGGGCGTCCAAGGAGCAGGAGTGTCTCGCCGAAGCGTGTAAGGTCATCTGCCCTGACCCGATCACCGGCACGAACCAGAGCATCGACATGTATTGGGAGCGCATCAAGGGCGAGTTCGACGAGCGCAAGCTCGTCGACCCCTACTTCAGAGGCATCTACATGCAGCGCGGGTCGAAGGCAATGATGAACCATCGGGGGCTCATCCAAACGGCGTGCAACAAATGGAAATGGGATCGTCGAGGAGATCGCGGCTCGTGATACGTCTCCAACGTATCTATAATTTTTGATTGTTCCATGCTATTATATTACCAGTTTTGGATGTTTATGGGCTTTATTATACACTTTTCTATTATTTTTGGGACTAACCTATTAACCGGAGGCCCAACCCAAAATGTTGTTTTCTTGCCTATTTCAGTGTTTCGAAGAAAAGGAATATCAAACGGAGTCCAAATGGAATGAAACCTTCGGGAGAGTTATTTTTGGAACGGAAGCAATCCAGGAGACTTGGAGTAGACGTCAGGGAAGCTTCGATGAAGCCACGAGGCAGGGAGGCACGCCCTACCCCCTGGGCGCGCCCCCACCCTTGTGGGCCCCTCGTGGCTCCCCTGACCGACTTCTTTCGCCTATATATGTCCATATACCCTAAAAACATCGAGGAACAGAATAGATCGGGAGTTCCGCCACTGCAAGCCTCTGTAGCCACCAAAAACCAATCTAGACCCGTTCCGGCACCCTGCCGGAGGGGGAACCCTCACAGGTGGCCATCTTCATCATCCCGGCGCTCTCCATGATGAGGAGGGAGTAGTTCACCTCGGGGCTGAGGGTATGTACCAGTAGCTATGTGTTTGATCTCTCTCTCTCTCGTGTTCTTGAGGTGGTACGATCTTGATGTATCGCGAGCTTTGCTATTATAGTTGGATCTTATGATGTTTCTCCCCCTCTACTCTCTTGTAATGGATTGAGTTTTCCCTTTGAAGTTATCTTATAGGATTGAGTCTTTAAGGATTTGAGAACACTTGATGTATGTCTTGCATGTGCTTATCTATGGTGACAATGGGATATCACGTGATCCACTTGATGTATGTTTTGGTGATCAACTTGCGGGTTCCGCTCGTGAACTTATGCATAGGGGTTGACACACGTTTTCGTCTTGACTCTCCGTAGAAACTTTGGGGCACTCTTTGAAGTACTTTGTGTTGATTTGAATAGATGAATCCGAGATTGTGTGATGCATATCGTATAATGATACCCACGGATACTTGTGGTGACATTGGAGTATCTAGGTGACATTAGGGTTTTGGTTGATATGTGTCTTAAGGTGTTATTCTAGTACGAACTCTTGAATAGATCGATCCGAAAGAATAACTTTGAGGTGGTTTCGTACCCTACAATAATCTCTTCGTTTGTTCTCCGCTATTAGTGACTTTGGAATGACTCTTTGTTGCATGTTGAGGGATAGTTATGTGATCCAATTATGTTATTATTGTTGAGAGAACTTGCACTAGTGAAAGTATGAACCCTAGGCCTTGTTTCCTAGCATTGCAATACTGTTTACGCTCACTTTTATCATTAGTTACCTTGCTGTTTTTATATTTCAGATTACAAAAACCTATATCTACCATCCATATTGCACTTGTATCACCATCTCTTCGCCGAACTAGTGCACCTATACAATTTACCATTGTATTGGGTGTGTTGGGGACACAAGAGACTCTTTGTTATTTAGTTGCAGGGTTGTTTGAGAGAGACCATCTTCAACCTACGCCTCCCACGGATTGATAAACCTTAGGTCATCCACTTGAGGGAAATTTGCTACTGTCCTATAATAAACCTCTGCACTTGGAGGCCCAACAATGTCTACAAGAAGAAGGTCGTGTAGTAGACATCAGCTCGCCCGGGGAGCGGCGCCAACATGGAGGATCAAGTACGGCACGCCGGTCTCCCCCTTTTTTCGCCGTGTGTGCGCCCGCCAACTGTTTGTTCCTCGGCGCAGCTGCTGCGGATGTTCGCCATGTATCGCCAGGATAGCAGTGACCAAGATTTCAAGTACCTCCACGTCTTCAAGCGTATCGACAAGTGCGAGAAGTGGGCGGATACCCGGTGCACCCTCGCCAAGGCCAAGAAGACCTACAAGCCGGACGCGCCGATGCCAGGTGCGGGCGACGAGTGCCTGGAAGGCAACAAAGGGGCCAAGAAGGGGAATCACGCCCACTCGGCTACCGCACGGGTGCAAGAGTCCATTAAGCATTGCCTCGCCGACGCACAGGCCCGGGCCGCCCTGCATGAAGAGAAGAACGAGGCGCGGTGCTCAGCGTTGATGACGAACAACACCGTCAAGATCAACCTACTCCGGACCAACGTCACCGCGAAGAAGAGAAACACCGACCTGGCTTTCATGATGGGCGGGGCGGACATGCTCCAGAGCAACGACGAGCAGCTCAAGGCGTGGTATCTGGCAGAGCGCGGCCTCATCCTGAACCAGCTGCCGTCAACGGCGCCGCCAACTCCGATGCCCACACTGACGCTGCCGCCAAGCCCGAGCGATGATGCCTCCACGACGCCCAGCAGCACAGAAGCCACGCCGACGCTGCCCAGCACAGAAGCCGCTCAGACGCCGCCAAGCCCGCGCATGCCGACTCCGGAGGCCGACCCCGCTGTTTGATGCGTTGCCCACGCGTCCTTTCTTCTTTGTACACTGAACTTTTCATTTGATCGCCGAACTGTGGCAAGGTGATCGCCGAACTGGGCCGCTGACTTGTGGCGTTTTTTTGGGAGCGGGAATGACCAAGTTTGAATTTGCTGCGCATTGGGGGGCGGCGCCTGGGGGCGTGGCTGGGACCTAGATCGCCCCCAGGGCCTAAAAAGCGCCGGGCGGGCACCTGAAAGAGTGGAGATGCTCTAAGTGGTCCCCACCATGCCTCCCGAGGCAGGCCATAGTACCAGTGTATGGTATAAAACCCGCGCTACAACTGACTAGATAGTAGTAGCGGGGGCTCTATACCCCGTGTTGCTACTGCGGATACACGGGCTAGCTGGTGGTCCCCTCCTAGCAGCAGTGCGGCCCCTTAGTCCCGCGCTATAGCTAATGGGCTTAGCAGTAGCCACCGTTTTCCCATCCTCTCTCTCCCGCCCTCTCCCCCTTCCTTCTTCCCTAGCTTGCTTTCTTCTCTCTTCCTTCTCCCCCCTCCATCTCTCTCCTTTGCCCCTACACCATCTCCACCAACGGTTCATCTTCCTCACTTGCTTTCTTCTCTCTCTCCCTTCTTCCCATATCTCTAGCCCCTTGCTTCCATCGACTTACTAGTTCTCTCTCACTCTCCACTAGTTAGACTCATCTCCTCCCCAAGTAGATTTACTCATTTAATGAAGTAATCTAGCTACCTCCCCCTCATTAATGAAGGAACCGACCTGTGGTGCCCAACTAGGTCGCTTGTAATGTCTTGTACATATCCTTTCTACCTTGTATAAAGCTATGGTATGTCATTGGCGTACTCTCGAAAAATTATTTGGTAAGTTCATTTATGTAGAGGGTGGAATTATGTGTTTTAGACTTTTAGTCACGTTCCAACGGACTATTGGCAGCCGTCAGGGTGCAACACAAGTTGGTTCCATATGCGTGCTTTCAGCTGGGTCCGGTGTAGCTATGCGTTGGGACCCCCGCGCGAGGAGATGCAGACTCCCCGCCAGCGCCGGCGGGGCTTTGCCCGGCCGCGCCATCTAGCGGTGGCGAGGGAGGGAGGAGGGGAGGAGCGAGCCCCGGCGGCGGCGGTAGGGTTAGCATCCCATGTCGGCTGTCGCCTGCCAGAGTGCCAGAGGAGGTGTCGGTTCGAACCATGATTATGCCTCCATACTTTGTTGATTTGAAGAAATGGTTGCTCGAAATGAGAACTTCCTCTGAGTAAGAGGATAGAACCTACTTGAGCACCTTGAACAGATGACTATATCCTTCGAAAACATAATCGTGGGCACGTAGCATAGCAACATTCTAAAATATAAATTGATGTTGAAAAGAAAGTTCAAAAAAATGAAAAACTATAACAACATAATTCATGAAAAAGGGTAACAAAGGAAAACTGATTGCAGGAATATAATTCATTTTCCCGATAGATAACCAAGAGATAACATCTAATGCTATAAATATGTTGGTTTATCTAGGGTTATCTCCAATAGACAAGACTTCACATGGGGAATAGACAGGGAACCCATCTAGGATTTCTGCGCGGCTCCTGCGAGCCGCCAGAGCCCTCCTTCCGCTGCCTAGCCTTAGACCCTACCCTCGCCCCCTCCTCCCCGGCGTCGGGGCCGTCGATGGGTGAAGCCCAGCCGGCGTCGGTCGCAGCGGAGCTCTCACCCCTCCTCCCTCGAGGTTGGCGGCATGGGACGTGATGGCTGGTGGGGGCGTGGCGGTCGGCGTGCTCGCCGTCTTGGCGGCTCTTGGCAAAGACTACGAGCGACACAGTTCGCCTTCTCCTACAACTCCAGCTCTGCCTTGGGGCTCTAGTTGCCGGTTGGGGAGGTCGGGGTGGCATGGTCCCGTGGATTGGCAGCGTGGGGGCTGCTGATCTGGGTCAGTAAAGGTGGATGCACTATTGGTCTTCTTACGCCAAACTGACGATTTGCCTGTTTTCGACCCTCTTCGATCTGGCCGATGATGAGTTCCGGATTTCTCTGCCGGAGATCTACAGATTGGGGCAAGACGCTACTGATTTTCTGGATCAGATGGGATTTGGCCGTGCGCATCCGTGGATCTTCCCGTGCGGCTTTAAGTGGGTGCGGCGCGATGCTCCACTTTTTGTCGATACCATGGGACATGTGTACTTCTAGATTTCCATGGTATTGAGAGAGGCGGAGAATGCCATGGCGGCTGCGATTGGAGGATCAAAATAAATGGTGGAAAGGTGCTTTGGACGCAATGAAGACTGAGCTTTGTGTTATAGTAACTTGCAGTCGCAGCCTCAACAAGTGGGGGCGGCAACACTGGAGGACTTCAGCCTTGGTGGTGCTCCCGAGCACCGAGTCTCGATTTTGTGGGTGAAATCCCACGATTTGGCCTTCATTGGTTGTGTCTAGCAATGATATTGTTGAAGGCATTGTTTTCCGAACTCGGACATTCTCGAGGGTGAAAACCTAAGATCATTGATCGAGCGATGACGATGCTTGTGCTCTGTTCCCTTCTTGGAGGCATCGTGTTTGGAGAAACCCCTTTGCGGTCCGGGTGCTATCTTTGGTGGTGGTTAGTCTACTGCTGCGAGTGATTGATCACTGTGGCAGGGCTTTTTCCTTTTTCTTTTCTCTCTCTTTTTGGCTGTATATATGCATCCTCAATCTTCAGTTGGTCATTTTGTCGGTGCAGAGGCTGGGTGTCATTAGTATCTTCACGATATTAATATTTGTCGAGAAAAATATGTCGGTTTGCCTATATTTTATAGTCATCGTTTGGTGGTCGACGGATTTAGATGTAATTTTTATTATTTCTGATGTTCGTTGGACTACCATAATTAAAGATGAATAGATCGAAAATTTTCCAGAAAATAAAAACCTAAACAAAGTAGGTGGGCTGTTTTTTCGCGAATCGACAACAAAGTAGCCTAGCTTGAAATGTTTTCTCTACACATCTCAATCAACTCTGACACGTATTGTTTAAAATACTATTGGCTCAAAGCGAACTTCCATAAGTGGCATTCTACTAATGGAGCACACTTGATTACACTAACAGAGCTGCATACTACTACTGATGCTCATTTTAGAAGTAAAATTTGTCTTACACGGAGCAATAGAATCACTATCAACTCCGCCACGGGCGACCTGCTCAGTTGTCACTGGCTCTGGAATTACCGCTCTAACACTTCACCATGAAATCCAAACGCGTCGTCATTACACAAGCACAAGTGACCCCAAAACAAGCCGTTAATTAATCCCATATCGACCACACCGGCCGGGAATAGAGAATAGACTAGCCAGTGGCGCGGTTCTGAAACAAGAACCAATGCAAGAAAAGACAGCGGTGCACACGAGACAGCGATGGTTTTCCATATAAACCGCCAGAATCCAACGCCATGAGCACCCCACGAGCAAGCCGATCCAGCGCATGCAAGCCTAAGCGATCGAGCAGGAGCTTACTTCGGCTTAGCAATGGCGTACGCTAAGCTCGCAGCCCTGGCCATGCTCGTGCTCCTACTGCAGGCGTCAACCGGCACCGCTGCCCGCTCGCCGCCGGCCGTTTCGACCTCCAAGATCGACGGCATGCCGGGGGTGATGACGGTCAACGGGTTCGAGCGCGGCGAGGACGGCGGCGGGCCGGCGGAGTGCGACGGCAAGTACCACAGCGACGATGACATGCTGGTGGCGCTGCCGACGGGGTTATACCAGGGCGGGGCCCGGTGCTTCAAGATGATCCGCATCACCAGCGCGGGCACCGGGCCGAGCGTGGAGGCCATGGTGGTGGACGAGTGCGACTCCAGGAAGGGCTGCAAGAACAACATCGTCGACACCTCCAAGGCCGTGTGGAAGGCCCTCGGGCTCGACACCAACGTCGGCGAGGTGCCCGTCACTTGGTCCGACGTCTGAGTTAACCGCGTCGGTACATCGGTCGCTGAATAATTGGCTGCAGCACGGCGCGCAGCTGGGGGCATTCGCAAATCGCAATGTATCTTCTCTTTTCTGTTTCTACAATTCTACGTGCACCTAGTATGTACGTATGTGTAATAAAACGGACATGGCGTATTTGCTCCGGAGCTCAAATGCTTCATGATGAACAGTAAAACTAAGATGAATTTTTTTATGGTAAAGTTTGACAAATGTTTTGTATGCTTGCAAAATTTCAGCGCGAAATGACATTCGTGAAAGTCGTGGCAGAAAAACAAAATCGATGTTCCAAAAATGCTAGTTTTGAAAATATTTTGGAGGGCTGATTTTGTTTTCTTTCACTCCTTAAATGAATGCCATTTCGTGCCGAAATTTTGCAAGAATACAAAACATTTGCCAAAGTTTACGACAAAAAAATTCAGGTTTTTTACTGTTCATCAAGGAGCATTTGATCTCGGGTGCAGAATAGTACTTTCAAAACGAGGTGTTCTTCCTCAAGATCGGGGGGTGAAGTGTGATCATATTTCCTACAATGTATGCATGCAAGGATATGTAAGATCAATCTAGTTATCGAAAAGCTGAGCTGAGTAAAAAAATTCTAAGCATTTGCGGGTGGGGTTTCGGTTGGCAGGGCAATGGCAACAATATATAGGACGGATGGCAATGCCTAGGAGGTTGGCAGCATATAGATGAGTCACCGAGCGCAATGTAGGTTTGCGATGGTCGATGTAGATTGAAAGGCGAAACTCATTCTCCATGATGGATGGTTCGATTGATTTTGTTCGTCCTAATGGATTCTCATATTGATTTGAACAAGTGGGAGGGAAGCATGGACACAGAGAAAAGGATTTGTGAACGCATCTTGTGCCATGCTTCCATGGTGTCAAGAAGCATCTCTGCATGGTTGGAACTTTTTAATGCATGAAAGCCGAGATGCCCTGGAAAATGAATTTGATACAGTCTCTTTTTTAGCTATTGATTTCTGCTTCAAGATTTGTGCTTCTTGTTTTCTTTCTATTGTGTCTTCTATCATGTTTTCGGCCAAAAATTTTGACAGACCACTTCTTTGGGTCAGTCGATTTCTTATTGGGCTGAATCCCATTTCGTGTTATATAGGCCGACAATGCTTCATGTTTTTCTTCTGTTTCTATCCCTCCTTTTGCTTTCTTTTTTCTTTTTCTTAGTCAGTTTTATGGCTGTTTTTGGGATGTTGGCTGAGTGTAAAATGTATACACTCAAATAGTATATAACATGTGTATAAATTATATTAGAGTGTGAAAATTAAACTATTATATGCTTATTTCTTACAGTACATACTTCATAAGTTCAAAGTTGTGTGCACTTTTTTTTAATTTTCTTTCTACTTAATTCAGCAAAAACAAATTCTTTCTACTTAAAGAAAAAACTTTATTATTTTGGTTATGTTTTAGTTTTTATCTCATTTCCATTCTTTTTAAGGTTGACACCAATGTCTCTAATTCATTCATTTTTACCAAAAATCCACCAGTATATGCTCATTCTTGCATATTATAATGCATAACTTATGTGCAATTGTTTTCATTTGCTTTTTTTGACTTCTTAAATGGTAATAACAATGCCACTAATTCATTCTCCTTATAAAACTTCATTATTTTATTTTTTATTTTTGCTTAATTTCGTTTTTTTCATTGATAATGTGAATGCCACTAAATTCATTCCTTCTAAAAAAACTTTATTTATTAAAATTCATGTGTTACATGCATATTCTTTCATATTACAAAAAGGTGCAACTTCTGTGTAAATTGTGTGCAAATTTTGTGATTATTTATTTTTTTCCTTTCTTTCTTAAAAAAGGGTAATACCAATGACACAAATTCATTATTCCTCAGAAAAACTTCATTATTTTGCTTTTCTAGCTTTTGGTTCATTTTCTTTCTTCTTTAAGGGTAATACCAATACCACTAATTTTTTTTCTTCTTAGAAACTTCATTATTACAAAATTCCACTATCTTATGCTTACTCTTGCATATTATAAAAAGAAGCATAACTTCTTCGTGAATTGTGTGCGAATTCAGTAATTATTTGTTTATTTGCTTTTTTCTGGTTAAAGGGTAATACCAATGCCACTATTTCATTATCTCTTAGAGAACTTCATTTTTTTTAAGATTCCATTATTGTTTGATTATTTCTGCTTATTATAAAATAAGTTCGATTTTTTGTACACTGCAAAAAAATTATTGTTATTTTTATTTTATTTCCTTTCTTCATAAAGAGTAATATAAATACCACTAATTCATTCTTACTTAAAAAACTTAATTATTTTATTTTAGTTTTAAAATTCTTTCTTTTTAAGGTCACTAATTTATTCCTTCTTAGGAAATTCCTTTTTCTGAATTTGCACTATTATATGTTTATTCGTGCATATTATAGAAAGCGCAATTTCTGTGTAAATTGTGCGCAATTTTTTTGTTTTCCTATTTTTTTCGTTCTGAAAGGGTACCAATGCCGCTAATTCATTCTTCCTTCTAAAACTTAATTTTTCATTTTACTTTTAGTTTTTTCATGCTTTATTTTTTAGGATAATACCAATGTCACTAATGTATTCTCTCTTAGAAAATTCATTTTTTGCTAAATTCCACTATTACATGTTTATTCTTTCATCTTATAAAAAGCATTATTTTTGTGAAAATTGCTCAAAAAAATTCATTTAAATTTTTTTAATTTATTTTCTTTAGAACCATGGTTAATACCAATACCGCTAATTGAGTACTTCTTTGGAAACTTAATTTTGGCGACATTCCACTAGTATACGCCGATTCTTGCATATTATTAAAAAAATCAATTCATGTTTAAACTATGTGCAAATATTGTCAATATTTATTTTATTTTTTTCTTAAAGTGTAATATCAAGGCCACTAATTCATTCTTACTTGGAAAACTTATTTTTTTTTGCTTTTATTTATTTATATGTTTTATCAGTTATTCTTTACAAGTGACTGACCCCTTTTCTTCTTTCCGTTATTAGGTTAACAACTCATAGAAATGTATACCATGGTTATTAAAAAGAAACTGTGATATTCAAAGTAAAATGTGAATTATGCTAATAAGCAACAAAAACGAATATGGTTAGTGTGTATTCCAATAATTTTAGTTTCAAATAATATGTCATGTACGCATAGGGCAAAATCCATCGATTGAGCCTGGGCCAACCTTGCATCGCTAGCCGATGCTCTAGTTAGATGAGCCAAGGCCACCCTTTATACTTGTGGAGCTCCTATGCGCCGTTGCGGAAAGTAGCCGCCCGACCCACACAGAGGCAGCGAACTGAGCCGGCCCAGCAGCGAGAGCTCACCTGCAAAATCCAAAAATAATGCGCTATGTCGGGTTCAAACACACGACCTCACGTACTACACACGGGCTAATAACCAGCGTAGCTGAAGAAACTTGTGGATCAATATTTAGCTCGGGGTTTAAATAATGCAGTATTGTTAGATTGAACATTTTCTGATAATTCAAACACATTTTTAAGTAAATACTTTTTGAAACACAAAATATTAAGAAAAATCGAACAATGCCCCGGAAGGCATCCCTCTTTTGTCTTCGTCTATCGATAATTTACTTGAGGCTATATTTTTATTCATCACATGATATGTGTTTTGCTTGGAGCGTCTTGTATGATTTGAGTCTTTGCTTTTTAGTTTGCCACAATCATCCTTGCTGTACACACCTTTTGAGAGGTACACGCATGAGTCCTGATTTATTAGAATACTCTATGTGCTTCACTTATACTTCCTTAAAAAACGTGTTTGAAGGCAATTTTGCTCTAGTGCTTCACTTATATCTTTTTAGAGCATGGCGGTGCTTTTATTTTAGAGAAATTGTTGAACTCTCATGCTTCACTTATATTAGTTTGGGAGTGTCTAAACAGCATGGTAATTTGCTTTGGTTATTAATTTAGTCCTAATGTGGTAGGCATCCAAGAGGGATATAATAAAAACTTTCATATAAAGTGCATTGAATATTATGAGAAGTTTGATTCCTTATGATTGTTTTGAGATATAGAGATGGTGATATTAGATTTATGCTAGTGAGTAATTGTGAATTTGAGAAATACTTGTGTTAAGGTTTGTGAACCCCGTAGCCTGCACGTATGGTGAACCGTCATGTAACGAAGTTGGAGCATGAGATATTTTTTGATTGTTTCCTTATGAGTGGCGGTCGAGGATGAGCGATAGTCTTTTCCTACCAATCTACCCCCTAGGAGCATGCACGTAGTACTTTGTTTCGATGACTAATAGATTTTCGCAATAAGTATGTGAGTTCTTTATGACTAATGTTGAGTCCATGGATTATACGCACTCTCACCCCTCCATCATTGCTAGCCTCTCTAGTGCAGCACAACTTTCGCTGGTATTAAAGGAAGGAAGCTTTCATAGTTGTTCATACTTCACCTTTTTATATCCGTTGATTTTGTGTTACGGGTGAGATTTAAAAGTAGATCTATGTTTCTTCCTATCTAAAAAAGTTCCCGATCGATCTCATTTGGCTAGCTCAACCAGTGTACCTAGCGACCAATCTAATTTGCTCGATCGAATTTTTTTAGGAATCCCTAGCAATGGATTCCCAGGCTAACTCGATCAGATGGACCCGCCCAAGCTCAGCTAGCGTTCGTAACTGGAATAGATCGTAACCCACAAAAAGAAAAAAGAAAAATTGGAATAGATCGTGTTGCTAAAAAAACTGGAATAGGTCGTGATCTTTCTTGCTCCGACCCTCCCACGTTGCGCTCGATGGATTCTCAAACAAAAAAGTTTCGCTCGATGGAAACCGAACTTTGCACGTACTTTCAAATAAACTGGTAAAGAAACCAACTCCATCCAATTTCAAAAGTTAGAGTCTGACTCCTACTAGGTCAGGATTCCAGATCCAATTTAGATAGACACAATTGCTTCTATAAATAGGACGTGGAGTATTTGAGCTCAGGCTCAAATGAGCCCGCATGAACAGTAAAATCGGAAAAAATGAAAAAAATCTAATTTTTTTGTGATGAACTTTGACAAATTTTCTAAGTGCTTGCAAATTTTCATCATGAGATGACATTCGAGGAAGGCGTGACAAAAAAAAAACGATGTTCTAAAAATGCTACTTTTGAAAGCATTTTGGAACATTGATTTTGCTTTTTTTGCCACGCCTTCCACGAATGTGATCTCATGATGAAAATTTGCAAACACTTAGAACATTTACCAAAGTATACCACAAAAAAAAATTCAGATTTTTTTTATTTTTTTTACAAATTTACTGTTCATCCAGGCTCAAATGAGCTCGAGCTCAAAATGATACTTTCCCTATAAATACATGTACAATCCCCTTGATCCAATATATATCAAGTCTTTGGTTGATCCTTCTTAACAAGTCAGCTTTGCACATCGCCTCGCCGGTATAGCCGCTAACAGCAAAAACAACGAGCCAGGTATGTACAAATCAAATTTATAATCAGCAATGACCTCCTTGTGCTTCTAATAAGGACAAACATAGGTGTATATGGCCCTATGCCCCTGTTCTATTGTTGTAATTTGATTAGAATAAAAAAATTAATCATACAGTCTTAAAGAGTGATTACATGCTGATCAGGAAAGGAGTACAATCGATATAACTCAAAACTACTGACATACATGGGCAAAATAAGACAATTCTTGTAAATACATTGGTCAGGACACAGATTTAATGTATTCCTAAAGATATCTACATCAGCATACAGATACGGGAAAGTGAACAGACGGTTCCACAGTATATAGATGATTCACAAGTGCTGATAGGATTTAGCATTTAAAGGAGCTGCTATACAAGACATCAAATAATTCTCAAATGTTCGCAGCATTATGTTTGAAACAACAAAATAATTGAGTCCAGACGATCATAAATCCCAATACCTACTTACCGGGTACTTATCAGCTAAAAGTCTAAAATTGGGCTAACAGATCCCATGAAACAATTTTTTTATGGATGGCCCTAAAGCACACAAAAGATAATAAACTAATACACTTTTCCCCATCCGTTGTGAACATGACGTGGTTCAGACGAGATGAGATGATAGTTTTACAGTTCAGACAACAGAGTATTTCACAAATGCAGGGTTACCAAGAGTCAAAGAAAAAAAATCATTCATAGCATAAACCATGAACAGCTTCCCAATCCATCAAATGCATGAGGTCATGAGGGCATGAATAGGAAAGATTATCAAGCTTCCATCATGACAGAACAAGCGCGTGACATGATATGTAATAGTAGTGTATGTTACATGGGATGCCAGACAAAAGAAGTCCGTAATATGAATGAATTTTGAACCAAGACAATAAATAAGTAAAAGAAGAGTGACTACATACCCACTCACTATTAGCTTACCAGAAGTACGACCAATGTGAGTTTCACATCTACGACAAGTATCATGGTTGCATTTGCAGATGATGTAAAAATAGTCCATTTTTAATATTTGTAAGACATACATCACCTTGATAAGTTCTTCCTGCATCTCAAGGAATTCCAGTTTTTTCCGCCTCTCAGAAACTGAATCTTCAGATGGCAATATTGTACCAACTCTATCCACAACTTCATTTGGTAGTGAAGACAATATTGCTACAACAAGCTCCTCAGGCTTCATTCTCCAAGATACGATAAAAGCTCTAATAACATTAGAAAGATGAGTAAGGGTGCAAGCCCAAACAGTACTTTTGTAGCCACTGAGAAATATATCAAGAGAATTAACCTTGAAAGTATGAAAATGGACAATGGCATATCATGATTGAGTGAGAGGTCCAACCGATCTCGTAGCTGGACATAAAATGAAGTTGCAATGAATTGCATTAACACAAGAAGTTATGGTTGTTAAAAGCAATACAATCCAACTTTAACTGTATTTATGTCTAAGTGGAGACAGAATGATAGATGTAGCTTACAACAACATCAGACTTCAAATTGCAGTTACTACAGAACTAATATAGCTCTGGGAACAAAAATTATGGAACATGGTCATAAAGAAGGGACAACTGATAAATAAACTACGATGGACTAGGATAAGTAACCATGGTGCTAAATAGGCCATAGAGGTACTTACAAATAACAAAAACAAAGAAACAAAAGTCATCTTTTGAGGGAACAATAATTATGAAACGTGATCATAAAGAAGGGACAACTGATAAATAAACTACGATGGACTAGGATAAGTAACCATGGTGCTGAATAGGCCATAGAGGTACTTACAGATAGCAAAAACAAAGAAATAAAATCATCTTTGAAGACCAATAAAAGGTATGACAATGAAAAAAAGGTCAAAACAAGAAGACTATATACTATTCACAAGTGCTGATAAGATTTACTCCCTCTGTTCCAAAATAGATGACCCAACTTTGTACTAACTTTAGTACAAAGTTGGGTCATCTATTTTGGAACGGAGGGAGTAGCATTTAAAGGAGGTGCTATAGAAGATATCAAATAATTCTATTTTGAAGAAAACGGTGGAAATGATAAGAAGCTTAAAATACTCCAACTGCAACTGCTAGGGGTCTTGGTGGACAGGTTGAACGCAGTGGCAAGGACACTAGACGACGAGGGCATGTTATTGATGACCCACAAGTATAGGGGATCAATTATAGCTATTTTCTATAAGTAAGAGTGTCGAACCCAACGAGGAGCAGAAGGAAATGACAAGTAGTTTTCAGTAAGGTAATGTCTGCAAGTGCTGAAATTGTAAGTAGCGGGTAGTTTGATAGCAAGATAATTTGTAACAAGCAAGTAACGATAATAGTAACAAGTATGCAACAAAGTAGCCCAATCCTTTTGAGTCAAAGGACAGGCCAAAACGGTTTCTTATGATAAGCAAAGCGTTCTTGAGGGTACACGGGAATTTCATCTAGTCACTTTCATGATGTTGGTTCGATTTGTGTTCCCTACTGTGATAATTTTCTATGTGGGTGGACCGGTGCTTAGGTGTTGTTCTTACTTGAACAAACCTCCTACTTATGATTAACCCTCCCGCAAGCATCCGCAACTACGAGAAAAGAATTAAGAATAAATTCTAACAATAGAATTAAACTCTAGGATCCAATCGGCTCCTTACGGAATAGCGCATAAATTGGGTTTAAGTTTCTGTCACTCTCGCAACCCACCATCTAATTGCTACTCCACAATGCATTCCCTTAGGACCAAAGTAAGGTGAAGTGTCATGTAGTCGACATTCACATGACACCACTAAGGGAATCACAACATACATACTATCA
Source organism: Triticum aestivum (assembly GCF_018294505.1). Taxonomy (NCBI): domain Eukaryota; kingdom Viridiplantae; phylum Streptophyta; class Magnoliopsida; order Poales; family Poaceae; genus Triticum; species Triticum aestivum. The sequence goes on from NC_057802.1 coordinate 36,361,414, forward strand.
AAATATCGAACACATATCAAGTTCACATGATTACTTGCAACATGATTTCTCCCGTGACCTCAAGAATAAAAGTAACTACTCACAAATGATAAACATGTTCATGATCAGAGGAGTATTAAATAACATAATGGATCTGAACATATAATCTTCCACCAAATAAACCATATAGTAATCAACTACAAGATGTAATCAACACTACTAGTCACCCACAAGCACCAATCTATAGTTCCGGTAACAAGACTGAACACAAGAGATGAACTAGGGTTTGATATGAGATGGTGCTGTTGAAGATGTTAATGGAGATTGCCCTCCCCAAGATGGGAGAGTTGTTGGTGATGATGATGACGATGATTTTCCCCTCCGGGAGGGAAGTTCCCCCGGCGGAATCGCTCTGCCGGAGGGCAAAAGTGCTCCTGCCCAAGTTCCACCTCGAGACGGCGGCGCTCCGTCCCGAAAGCCTTCTCCTTATTTTTTCTAGGTAAAAATGACTTATATACCAGAAGATAGGCACCGGAGGTGGGCCGAGGAGGCTACAACCCACCAGGGCGCGCCTGGGCTGCCTGGCGCACCCAGGTGGGTTGTGCCCACTTGGTGGCCCCCCTCTGGTAGTTACTTGCTCTAATATTTCTTATATATTCCATAAAAAATCTCTGTAAAGTTTCATCTTGTTTGGAGTTGTGCAGAATAGGTGGCCTGACGTAGCTTTTTCAGGTCCAGATTTCCAGCTGCCGGAATTCTCCCTCTTGGTGTGTACCTTGCAAATTATGAGAGAAAAGGCATTAGAATTACTCCAAAAAGCATTATTATGGACAAAAACATTATAAATAACAGTAAGAAAACATGATGCAAAATGGACGTATCAACTCCCCCAAGCTTAGACGTCGCTTGTCCTCAAGCGAAAACCGAAATCGAAAAACATGTCGACATGCTTTGAGAGAGAGGTGTCGATAAAAACAAAATACAGACATAGAAGCATCATGTTGATTATTATAACAGCAACAAATTTAAACATAAGACTTTTATCATAGAACTTTTATCATACACTTCCCATGAATAAGTGATAGTTCATCACACAATCGAAGTATAAAGCAAAAACTGTATTAGAAACCAACAAACTATGTTCTCAGTCAACTTTGCAACTACAATTCATCATCTTTTCAGGAAGGGTCACGTGTCGGAGCCTTTAGGCAAGTCCACATACACTAGTAGAAAACTGGGCTTTGGTCACAGGGCAATATTCACATTAGTCCCGGTTCAGTCACGAACCAGGACTAATGTGAGCATTGGTCCCGGTTCGTGCGGCGAGGGGCCTGCTAGGCCTCGTGGGGGCATTGGTCCCGGTTCGTCTGGCCCCTTTGGTCCCGGTTGGTGGGACAAACCGAGAACAATGGGCCTCGCTCCTGGCCCACCACCATTGGTCCCGGTTGGTGGCTTGAACCGGGACCAGAGGCTCGCCCTTTAGTCCCGGTTCATACCACAAACTGGGACTAAAGGGTTGGTCCTAGTTGCGGTCAGAGTTTAGTCCCACCTCGCCAACCGAAGGGCGCTCACACCGGTTTATAAGCCCGTCCCTCTCTGCCTTGTTGAGCTCCTCTCAAAGTGAAAATAGATGCCCTTATACAGGGAATTTGACCTAAATTCACAGTAAATTTCATAGAAATTTATTATGAATTTAGGTTGAATTTTCTCTATAGGCGCATCTATGTTCATTTTTTATAGTAAATAAAATAAATAAACCTTAATAAAATAAATAAAAATAAATAAACCTTAATAAAATAAAATAAAATAAACTATAGTAAATAAAATAAATAAAAATAGCAGCAGTAAAATAAATAAAAATAGCAGCAGTAAAATAAATAAAAATAAAATAAATAAAGTAAAATACATAAGTAATTAGAAACAAAATGGAATAAAATAAATAAGTTTTTTGTTGTAAGTAGAAACAAAACAAAATAAATAAAGCAAAAGAGAAAACAAAAAACAGGGAAAAAAATATGCCACCTACTGGGCCACCACGGCCTGAATACGACTTGAAACCCATCCATGGGCCAGGGTTCAGGCCCGCAGAATGCCCAGTAGGCCCCACAGGCAAAGAGAACGGTTAGGCCCGAAAGCCTGCAGTTGAGAGGAGCTCGAGAGGGTGGGCGCAGCAGCGCTTATAAACCACTCTCGAGCTCTCTCAACTAGCGAGGTGGGACTAAACTTTTGACGCGGGGCAGCACAAGGCCTTTGGTCCCGGTTGGTGCCACCAACCGGGACTAAAGGGGGACATGCGTACCGGTTCGTGGCACCAACCGGGACCAATGCCCCCCTTTACTCCCGGTTCATGCCACGAACCGGGACCACTGAGGTGCCTATATATACCCCTCGCCCGCGAGCAGAGCACTCCAGTGCTCTGTTTTTCTCTGGCCGGCGAGGGGAGGGCTTTGTGGTGCTCTAGCTCACCTCCTATGCACATGAGGTGCTCGATGAAATGCCCGAGCCATAGTAGTTAAGCTTTCTCCTCTCGAAGCTCGACCTCAAAGCTCCATTTTCCTTGAGATTTGTACGGTTTAGCGGAATGCACGCAGATGAACCGGCAATGGATGTACGGTGACAGACCCACCTCCGAGTACATTAAGGGCGTGCATGATTTTCTCAAAGTGGCTGAGGCAAACAAGCAGAATGGTTTTATGTGTTGTCCATGCCCTACATGTGGGAATACGAAGTCTTACTCTGACCGGAAAATCCTTCACACCCACCTGCTTTACCAGGGTTTCATGCCACACTATAATGTTTGGACGAGGCACGGAGAAATAGGGGTTATGATGGAAGACGGCGAAGAAGAAGAGGACGATGACAACTATGTGCCCCCTGAATACGGTGACGCTGCAACCGGGGAAGCTGCTGAAGATCAAGAGGAACCAGACGATGTGCCCAATGATGCCGCAACGGGGGAAGCTGCTGAAGATCAAGAGGAACCAGTGCCCGATGATGATGATCTCCGCCGGGTCATTGTCGATGGAAGGACGCAATGCGAAAGTCAAAAGGAGAAGCTGAAGTTCGATCGCATGTTAGAGGATCACAAAAAAGGGTTGTACCCCAATTGCGAAGATGGCAACACAAAGCTCAGTACCGTACTGGAATTGCTGCAGTGGAAGGCAGAGAATGTTGTGCCTGACAAAGGATTTGAGAAGCTATTGAAAATATTGAAGAAGAAGCTTCCAAAGGATAACGAAATGCCCGACAGTACATACGCAACAAAGAAGGTCGTATGCCCTCTAGGATTGGAGGTGCAGAAGATACATGCATGCCCTAATGACTGCATCCTCTACCGCGGTGCGTACAAGGATCTGAACGCATGCCCGGTATGCGGTGCATTGCGGTATAAGATCAGACGAGATGACCCTGGTGATGTTGACGGCGAGCCCCCCAGGAAGAGGGTTCCTGCGAAGGTGATGTGGTATGCTCCTATAATACCATGGTTGAAACGTCTGTTCAGAAACGAAGAGCATGCCAAGTTGATGCGATGGCACAGTGAGGACCGTAAGAAAGACGGGAAGTTGAGAGCACCCGCTGACGGGTCGCAGTGGAGAAAAATCAAGAGAAAGTACTGGGCTGAGTTTGCAGCTGACCCAAGGAACGTATGGTTTGGTTTAAGCGCGGATGGCATTAATCCTTTCGGGGAGCAGAGCAGCAATCACAGCACCTGGCCCGTGACTCTATGTATGTACAACTTTCCTCCATGGATGTGCATGAAGCGGAAGTTCATTATGATGCCAATTCTCATCCAAGGCCCTAAGCAACCCGGCAACGACATTGATGTGTACCTATGGCCATTAGTTGAAGAACTTTTATAGGTGTGGAATGGAAACTATGTACGTACATGGGATGAGCACAAATAGGAGGAATTTAACCTGCACGCGTTGCTGTTTGTAACCATCAATGATTGGCCGCTCTCAGTAACCTTTCAGGACAGACAAACAAGGGATACCACGCATGCACGCACTGTTTAGATGACACTGAAAGTATATACCTGGACAAATCCAGGAAGAATGTGTACCTGGGGCATCGTCGATTTCTTCCGACCAACCATCAATGTCGAAAGAAAGGCAAGCATTTCAAGGGCGAGGCAGATCACCGGAAGCAGCCCGCCATGCGTACCGGTGATCACGTACTTGCTATGGTCAATGATTTACACGTAATCTTTGGAAAGTGTCCCGGCGGACTAGCTGTTCCGAATGACGCTGAGGGACACGCACCCATGTGGAAGAAGAAATCTATATTTTGGGACCTACCCTACTGGAAAGAGCTAGAGGTCTGCTCTTCAATCAACGTGATGCATGTGACGAAGAACCTTTGCGTGAACCTGCTAGGCTTCTTGGGCGTGTATGGGAAGACAAAAGATACACCTGAGGCACGGGAGGACCTGCAACGTTTGCACGAAAAAGACGGCATGCCTCCGAAGCAGTATGAAGGTCCTGCCAGCTACGCTCTTACGAAAGAAGAGAAAGAAATCTTCTTTGAATGCCTGCTCAGTATGAAGGTCCCGACTGGCTTCTCGTCGAATATAAAGGGAATAATAAATATGCCAGAGAAAAAGTTCCAGAACCTAAAGTCTCATGACTGCCACGTGATTATGACGCAACTGCTTCCGGTTGCATTGAGGGGGCTTCTACCGGAAAACGTCTGATTAGCCATTGTGAAGCTATGTGCATTCCTCAATGCAATCTCTCAGAAGGTGATCGATCCAGAAATCATACCAAGGCTAAGGAGTGATGTGGCGCAATGTCTTGTCAGTTTCGAGCTGGTGTTCCCACCATCCTTCTTCAATATCATGACGCACGTCCTAGTTCATCTAGTCGACGAGATTGTCATTCTGGGGCCCGTATTTCTACACAATATGTTCCCCTTTGAGAGGTTCATGGGAGTCCTAAAGAAATATGTCCGTAACCGCGCTAGGCCAGAAGGAAGCATCTCCATGGGCCATCAAACAGAGGATGTCATTGGGTTTTGTGTTGACTTCATTCCTGGCCTTAAGAAGATAGGTCTCCCTAAATCGCGGTATGAGGGGAGACTGACTGGAAAAGGCACGCTTGGAGGGGACTCAATAATATGCAGGGACGGATATTCTTGGTCTCAAGCACACTACACAGTTCTACAGAACTCTACCTTGGTGACCCCGTATGTCGATGAACACAAGAACAGTCTGCGCTCCAAACACCCGGAGCAGTGCGACGACTGGATTACATGTGAACACATCAGGACTTTCAGCAGTTGGTTGGAAACACGTCTCAGAGGTGACAACACTGTTTGTGATGAGCTGTACTCGTTGTCCAGGGGACCATCTTTGACTGTATTGACTTACAAAGGATACGAGATAAATGGGAATACATTTTACACGATCGCCCAAGATCAAAAGAGCACCAACCAAAACAGCGGTGTCCGCTTTGATGCAGCAACCGAGAGGGGAAAGGACACATATTATGGTTACATAGTGGACATATGGGAACTTGACTACGAACATGATTTAAGGTCCCTTTGTTTAAGTGCAAATGGGTCAATCTGTCAGGAGGCGGGGTACAGGTAGACCCACAGTACGGAATGACAACAGTGGATCTGAACAATCTTGGGTACACTGACGAACCGTTCGTCCTAGCCAATGATGTGGCACAGGTTATCTATGTGAAGGACATGTCTACCAGACCGAGAAAAAGAAAAGATAAGGAAGCGAATACATCATACGATGAGCCAAAGCGCCACATAGTTCTTTCAGGAAAAAGGGACATCGTGGGAGTGGAGGGCAAGACAGACATGTCTGAAGATTATGAAAAGTTTCATGAAATTCCTCCCTTCAAAGTCAAGGCTGATCCAAGCATCCTGATAAACGATGAAGATTATCCATGGTTACGGCGCAATAAGCAAAGGACACAAGCGAAGAAAAAGTGAAGACTTTCTCTCCACAACTATTATGATGATACCATGCCAACTTTCAACCTTTTTGTAGTTCATTTGAAATGCCTGTTGTAACAGATGAGTTTTCGTCCGAAATCCTGATACTTCGAAAGAGATTGTCCATTTTGTACACGAAGTGCATCCAGTTTTTGCCGTAACCCTCTCAACTTTTTAGCACATGCTATGTGGGTGAAATGATGACACCATGCCAACTTTCAACCTTTTCAGAGTTCATTTGTAGTGCTTTTCAATTTCATGGTCATATAGCTCATGAAAATCAGTAAATGCATGAAAAATAACAAATGAAGTCAGAAAGGGTTGAAAATTGATGATGTGGCTTTGAATGGTGCATTTTGAACACACAAAAAGTCTGGAGTTCAAATAAGTTCAAAAAAATGAAATCCCTTTGTAACTGATGAGTTTTCGTTCGAAACCCTGATACTTCGGAAGAGATTGTCCATTTTGTACACGAAGTGCATCCAGTTTTTGCCGTAACCCTCTCAACTTTTTAGCACATGCTATGTGGGTGAAATGATGACACCATGCCAACTTTCAACCTTTTCAGAGTTCATTTGTAGTGCTTTTCAATTTCACGGTCATATAGCTCATGAAAATCAGTAAATGCATGAAAAATAACAAATGAAGTCAGAAAGGGTTGAAAATTGATGATGTGGCTTTGAATGGTGCATTTTGAACACACAAAAAGTCTGGAGTTCAAATAAGTTCAAAAAATGAAATCCCTTTGTAACTGATGAGTTTTCGTTCGAAACCCTGATACTTCGGAAGAGATTGTCCATTTTGTACACGAAGTGCATCCAGTTTTTGCCGTAACCCTCTCAACTTTTTAGCACATGCTATGTGGGTGAAATGATGACACCATGCCAACTTTCAACCTTTTCAGAGTTCATTTGTAGTGCTTTTCAATTTCACGGTCATATAGCTCATGAAAATCAGTAAATGCATGAAAAATAACAAATGAAGTCAGAAAGGGTTGAAAATTGATGATGTGGCTTTGAATGGTGCATTTTGAACACACAAAAAGTCTGGAGTTCAAATAAGTTCAAAAAAATGAAATCCCTTTGTAACTGATGAGTTTTCGTTCGAAACCCTGATACTTCGGAAGAGATTGTCCATTTTGTACACGAAGTGCATCCAGTTTTTGCCGTAACCCTCTCAACTTTTTAGCACATGCTATGTGGGTGAAATGATGATACCATGCCAACTTTCAACCTTTTCAGAGTTCATTTGTAGTGCTTTTCAATTTAAGGGTCATTTATAGCTCCTGAACTAATAGCAAAAAGAATGAACTAAAAATAATCAATTAAAATATGCTGTTATGATCAACTAAAACAAAACTATAATATTCTTCAATAGCCAAAAGAATCAACTAAAAAGCTTTTATAAAACTCCAGTAGCAAAAGGAATTTCATAAAGAATGTTTTTGTTAAACTTTAATAGCAAAAAGCATTATCATAAAGATTTTTTTTGTTAGAAACTAAAATAACAAAATCTGTTTTTGAATAGAATCATAAAACGCAGTAATATTAAATAGCAGGAAAAAGAATCACTCCAAAATCTATTTTTATAGTAAAGTTAATCACAAACTAGTGATTCACACAAATTTCAAAGAATTCAAATTTAAACTATTCAAATTTGAAAACTAATGGCACTAACAGAAAGTTTATAATTTTTGTGACCTAAAAGCAAAAAGAATTAAAAAATAAACTTTAATAAAATAAATAAAAATAGCAACAGTAAGTATTTTGTTGTAAGTAGAGACAAAATAAAATAAATAAAGCAACAAAGAAAAAAGTGCCATCTACTGGGCCACCACGGCCTGAATACGACTAGAAACCCAACCATGGGCCAGGATTCAGGCCCGCACGTGGCCCAGTAGGCCCCACAGGCACATAGTGTATGGTTAGGCTCGAAAGCCTGCAGTTGAGAGGAGCTCGAGAGGGTGGGCGCAGCAGCGCTTATAAACCACTCTCGAGCTCTCTCAACTAGCGAGGTGGGACTAAACTTTGGCCGCGACGCGGGCAGCACATGTCCTGTGGTCCCGGTTGGTGGCACCAACCGGGACTAAAGGGGGGCATGGGTACCGGTTAGTGGCACCAACCGGGACCAATGCCCCCCTTTAGTCCCGGTTGGTGCCACAAACCGGGACCAAAGGCCGCCGCTTCCCGCCCTTTGGGCTGCTGAAAAGGGGCCTTTGGTCCCGGTTGGTGGCACCAACCGGGACTAAAGGGGGCATTGGTCCCGGTTGGTGTCACGAACCGGGACCAATGGCTTTGCTATATAAGCAAACACTTAGTAAATTTTTCAGAGTTCATCTGCAGTTTGCCCCGACGACGCCGAGCACATCGACGCCGCCAGGCTGCCCCGACGCCGTCGCCGCCCCGCCCCCCTCTGTCGCCATCGCCGAGCCCGCGCCCGTGCCCCGGCACCTCCGTCGCGCCGTCGTCGAGACTGCGCCCTGCCCCGGCCCCGCCGTCGCTGTCGACGTCACCGCCCCCGAGCCCGCGCCCCTGCCCCGCCACCGCCGTCGTCGTCGCCGTCACCGAGCCCGCGCCCAGCCCCGCCCCCGCCGTCATCGTCGCCGTCACCGCCCCCGAGCCCGCGCCCCTGCCCTGCCACCGCCGTCGTCGTCGCTGTACGTCACCGCCCCAGAGCCCGCGCCCTGCCCCGCCCCCGCCGTCGTCGTCGCCACTCGCGCTGTGAGCTGCCGCCGCCCGACCCATTGTCTTTTTTTATTAGTAAAGTTTATGTATTTTTTTGTTCATATATAATGTAGATGTATATATGTATGTATGTATGTATGTATATATGGATGGATGAAAATATTGATGTGATGTTTTTTTGTTCATAGACCTTTTTATGTTCATAGAATTAGTATTTTTTGTTCATATATATATAATTAATGTAGATGTATATGTATGTGTATTTATGGATGTATGTATATAGAAAATATTGATATTGTGATATATAGATTATTTTTTCTTTAGAATTTTTCTGTAAATGATATGATGATGATGATGATATATAGAGTTCTTTGATTGTGATGATAGATGATGATGATATATATAGAGTTCTTTGATTGTATGAAAACTTTGTAAAATTTACCCCCTCCCCGATAACTTTGACATGAGGGGGGACGTCGGACATGCATGAGAGAGAGGCGGTCCGCTTGCCCGACCAACTATCGAGGCCACCCAAACCCTAGAAAAAGAGCGTCGTCGTTGTCGATCTACCCAGGCCCTCCCCGATAACTTCGACATGAGGGGGGACGTCGGACTATATAAAAAACACTTGTGAAAAGTTTCAGTTTTCATCGCCAGTTGCCTCCCCCTCCCAGATAAACCCCTCCCGGATAACTTCGACCGTGGTAACTTATACCACGGGAGCACCCCCGGGCCCTCTCGCTCGACCAAAACTCTCAAGGACACCCAAACCCTAGAAAAAAACGATGTCGGTCTCCTACCCCCTCCCGCCGCGCCCCTACCCTTGAAGCGTTGCCGAGGCCACCCCAAACCCGGAATAAGCTAGGTCTACGTTTTCACTAATATATCCACTTGCTGTCATGTTTGTGTAATAATTGCCATGTTGTAATATTTGCAGAAACAATGGAGCACGGATGAGACGAGCAAGCAGAAGAGGTGTTGGGGGACATAATCTTAGCCGGAGGTGATATCTTGTCGTATCTTAACGACAATGATGGTCTGGAAGAACAGGGTGAAGAAGCAGGCTACGGTGATCGAAGAGTGGAGGAGGAAAGACATGATTATGATGGCTCCGGTGACCCAATGCTGGTGCAAGAAGGAGCCCGTGGTGACGGCTCCGGTGACCGAACAGAGTCCGGCCAGGTAAATATATTAGTTAAGCCTGTGCTGACTAGCTAATTGATGCATTCATTGTTTTGGTATGTACACATATTAATTAACTCTCGTCTTTCTTCTTTTTTCTAGCCCTCCGGATCAAGCACAACTTCGGTAAAGAGACGAGGCCCGAAGAGAAAGTTGCGCTCGGATGAAAGGTTTGAGATCACAGCAATCGCGCGCGACGGCCAACCGATTGAACCCATCCGGACAAAGGAAGCATTTGCTGCTCAGTGCGGGGTTCTTGTTAGGGACAAGATCCCGATCAGCATCCACCAATGGTATAAGCCTAAGAAGGAAGACCCTGAGGTGTCTTATGTCAATGATATGCAGAAAGATGATCTTTGGACTGAGCTGAAGGCAAATTTCACCCTACCGCCAGAGGAGGATCCGGAGAAGCCAGTTAAAGAGCAATTAATCAAGTCTCATGCTCTTAAGAAGATGGCAGACCTATTCAGGAGGTGGAAGAATGAGCTGAAAACGTTTGTCGACAAAGAAGAGACACCAGAATTCATCGGCCGGTATGAGAAGATCAGAGATCACTGGCCCGCATTTGTGGCCCACAAGACATCGGAAAAGAGTAAGAAGATGTCAGCGACAAACAAGAAGAATGCTGCGAAGAAGAAGCTTCACCATCGCACGGGGTCAGGTGGCTACCTCAAAGCCCGGCCTAAGTGGGCCAAGGCTGAGAATGATCTGCTTGAAAAAGGGATCGAACCACAGACAATGAACTGGCCAGACCGTTGCCGGACTTGGTTCTTCGGGGCTGGCGGAAAATTGGACCCTGTATCAGGGAGGTGCGTTTGGACGAACGAGCTTTTGAGAATACCAGTCAAGAAGATTCAGCAATATATCGATGCAGCGCAGGAAGGGACGTTCGTTCCAGACAGAGAGAACGACGAGCTCACAATGGCCCTCGGGAATCCTGAGCACCCTGGACGGACACGAGGCACGCCAGGCTCCGTTCCGTGGAAGGCTGGTTTTCCGGACGCAGGCGGTTACAAAAGCCAGGAGAGGAGGAAAAAAATGGAGCAGACCCAAATTCAGAAGCTGCACGAAAGGGTTCAAGCGCTAGAGGAACGAGACGGCAATCGACATGCCGAAACTACCCCCGAAGCTACCCCGCCATCTCAGCGGAGAAGCAGCGTGGCTTCCACCGAGCTGCTTCAGCCGGAGCATGTCTTGACGGCTCCTGCTAGCTACCCCGTGGATGCTATCACGGAGTCTCAACATTGCCACCTTATGGCGCAATGGCAGAACTTCAAAGTCAAGGCGGCTGTTGGCTCTGTTTTACCTCCTGAACCCGGCGCAACCTACCACTGCCGGCCGATTCCAGAAGGATATGCTAGGGTGATGGTGGATGAAATAACGGAGGGATTTGAGGACCTCCAGCTTGACCACCCTACCGGTGAAGGGGAGACTCGGCTGGGTTTAGCTCTGAAGACTCCGTGCCTATGGCGGAAGGAGCTCATTAACCTTCCGAACTGGACGCCTCCGGCGAGTAAGGGCACTCCGCCGCCTCCTCCTCCGGCGAGTGATCAGGGCACTCAGCCTCCTTCTCCGGCGCGTGGCGGCACTCCGCCTCCTCCTCCGCCTCCTCCTCCGGCGAGTGATCAGGGCACTCAGCCTCCTTCTCCGGCGCGTGGCGGCACTCCGCCTCCTTCTCCGCCTGCGCCGGCGTGCCAGAGCAGCCAGCCTCCTCCTTCTCCGCCTCGTCAGCAAGGGCGGAAGAGACCCGCCGCCGCTCCGGCTGCTCCGGCGCGTCGTAGTCCTTCTCCTCCGCCTCGTAAGCAAGGAAAGAAGACAGCCGCAGCCGCTCCGTCTGCTCTGCCGGCGTCTAGCAGTACAGCTGCCAGAGGCGGGAGGCAATACAGATTCGGTCCTTCTCTGAAGACTCCAGAGAAGTTACCATACGAGAGGACCGAGGAGGAAACCACGAAGATCGTGCGAGCCGAAGTGACGAACTTCTTTGAAGGGGTGAAAGCAAAGAAACATCCACCTCCGGAGGAGAAGGTAGATCCGGTGAAAGCAAAGCGCACTCTGGCTGCCCTGACAAAACCACCAAAGTCTCCGCCGAGAGGCAACTATGAGCGCATTCTTGCAAAGACATTTGCCGAAGCGGAGCGGTCGGGAAGTACTGTCAGTGATCAAAGGTTAAAAGAACGACGAGCTGGGAAAAAATTGCCCAGCTCGGCGAACAAGCGAACCAATCGTGCCCCCCGCTCAAGGTGTCTAGCGACATCGTCGCTAATGATCCGAGGATTGTGCCCGGTTATAGCAATATTGGAGATTACCTGCCCGACGATGTACATTATGAAATCATGGAGGTGGACGAACACAAATACCATTACGGGAAGCCTCTCGTCAAAGATGAAAGATCTCTAACAACGATGATGCGAAGATTACATGATTGGTACATGAAAACCTGCAGAGAGTCTGATGGGATGAATACTTTGACGCTGAGAGTTAAACCGGAGCATGACCTCGTTGGAATTGAACTGCTGAATGTTCCATTTGAGGAGTTCTTCCAGTTTTTCAATCAAAAGGCCCTCGATAAATCAACGATCACTTGCTACTGTCTGTAAGTAGTACTACTTCTGTCATTAAGTCTCTCTATATAGGTCAGCTCTTTCATTGCATGTATTTATAATTATCCTCACTATATTATGCAGATTGAAGATCGCCGAATTGAAGAAAAGACAAATCGGTGATATTGGGTTCATTAACACAAATCTCATAGATGCATATACGGTTGAAAAACATGCCAAAGAAGCCGAGGCCAACTTGCTACGATCGTTGGTATTAAATCAAAACAAAGATATAATACTCTTTCCTTACAACTTCAAGTGAGTGTTACTGTCTTGTGCATATTCGGTTTCCCTTATTAGTCCAGGTTATGGTAATGTAATTGATGACTTATGCATGCATGCGCAGCTTCCACTATATTCTCCTAGAGATTAAGCTTGAGCAGGGAGTAGTAACCGTCTTAGACTCGAGACGAAAAGATCCCCAGGACTATGCGGACATGACTCAAATGCTCGAGAAGTAAGTTAAATCGATCATTATCCACCATATCAGCAACTTTGTTCATTTCCTGATATCAAGTAATTGTTTTCTTTGTCTGGCAGGGTTTGGAGAAAATTCACCACAAAAGCTCCGGGACTGCCGAAGAAGCTGCAATTTAGACACCCGAAAGTAAGTACTATAGTAGCATGTTCCGCATATCTCCTAGTGATTCAAGCGCTAGTTTCATCAATACCATTTAGCATGCTTGCTTATCAGTTAGATTGACCTCTATTTCTTGTAAAGTGGTTGTGGCAGGAACAAGGGAATGATTTCTGTGGATACTACGTTTGCGAGTCTATCCGCCACACGACCTGTGAGCGGGGCTACTCTGACGAACAATATGAAGTGCGTAAGCAATAATATTCACAATTTTATTTTATTACCATCATTTGTGTCGAGTTTCATTTATTCATATATATATATATATGTATTGACCCCCTTCTTCAAATTAGATCTTTCGGATGCGGGATGAACTCCTAGCACCAGATCGTATGCGAGCAATTCAAGAGGAATTGGCGGCATTCTTCCTTGACCACGTGATCGCTGAAAACGGAGAATACTATGTGGACCCTGTGTTCTTACAATTTAATTAGGAGATTATATTGTAAGAGATAATTATTGTATATATGTAGCCGGTAGTGTCAGATAGATATACGAGAACTTGTTGTTCGACCAATCTCTCGGAGAAGGAGAGGTGGTCGATATCACTTCTCTCTGTATGCATATGTTCATGACGATCTTCTGTTTCCTTCATTTGCTTACTAGCTAGCGTGTCTAGTCCTCTCCATACGTATATAGTACGTAGCGTCGACCAAGCACGGAGATAAGAGAGGACACTTCTCTCTATTAATTAGCTAGCTAACACAATATATGAAACACCTAAATTAACCCCCCAAAACCCCCAACCCCCCCCCTTTCAAAAAAAAAACCCCAGCCCCTGAAATGCTGACGCGTGGATGCCTATTGGTCCCGGTTGGTGACACCAACCGGGACAAAAGGCCCTGCCTATTGGTCCCAGTTGGTGTCACCAACCGGGACCAAAGGCCCCCCTGCCTGGGCTGGCAGCAGCGGCCACGTGGAGCACCTTCTGTCCCGGTTCGTGTAAGAACTGGAACTAAAGGGTTAGGGCTTTAGTAACGACCCTTTAGTCCCGGTTCGAAAACCGGGACAAAAGGCCCTTACCAACCGGGGTAAAAGCCCCTTTTTCTACTAGTGATACTCAACCATCATATAGTGTTCTATGATTGCTAACACTCACCGCGTACACATGAGCAAAACATTTCAACTGGACACATAGAAAGATAGGGGCTTATAGTTTCGCCTCCCAACATACTCACCTCAAGGGTGATGTCAACAATAATAACTCATGCTATCTATATTCAACTGGACATATGTGCCTAGATCTTTCCTCACCAGATGATTCTTGCCCAAAGAGAAAAATAAAAAGGAAAAGAAGAAAAACATTGACTCTTTGCATAAAAGTAAATACATAAAAGTAAAAGATAGGCCCTTCGCAGAGGGAAGCAGAGGTTGCCATGCACTTATTTGTTTGCATGCTCAATCCCTTAGTGCAAGAGAAAGTCACATTGTATTGCCCCTTAAGATGACAACCTTTATTATGCTGTCTATCGGGGGAAATCGACACCTATGGAATCACTGGGATCCCTTCTACGGTTGGCGGGCGCGGGGTTGTGCAAAGAGCGGGTCTGACAGGAAGCACATAGATTGTTTACCCAGGTTCGGGCCGCGAAGATGCGTAATACCCTAGTCCTGCTTTGGTGGATGTATTTTAGTGTTCTTGAGCTAGCTACGGGGTGTAACTTGCCCAAAAGATCCGAATCCTTCTCCTGGTCGCCTCGGCCCTCCTTTTATAGGCAAAAGGGGGTGCCACAGTGGCACACAGGAGGTGGAAAGATGTACAGTGAATGAGTCTATCCTCTGGCACCGTCGGACAAACGCATTTAATGCGCTGCCGATGTGCCCCTCTGGCTTTATTGGGGACGGCGAGGAAGCACGTCCCAGCTGTCGCTGCCTCGCCTGGTTCTGACACGCCTCCGAGCTGACGAGGCATTGCTACGCCACGTTGGCTGGCTGCTGGGCTGGCGCGGTGGTGGAGCCTTCACGAAGATTTCCATGCCACCACGCAGGTGCTTGCTGGGTCGGTGTAGAGGTCGCTCGTCGCCACGTAGGTGCCTGCCCAGCTGGTTGAGCTAGCAGCTGCATGGGGATGGTGGTGGCGTCTTGGCAGACATAGGCCTGGCTGCGGCCTTGCCGGTGTCCTCGGCAAGGGTCTTGTCGTGCCGTCGTGGTCGTCCCCGGCAAGGATCTTGCCGGGGGTCTTGTGGATTTTCTCGGCTAGGATCCTGCCGAGGGTCGTCGTCTTCTGGTCCTCATCTGATCTCATGAATTTATGATCTTGACAAAGATCTGCATGCCACCACGGAGGTGCCTCCCGAGCCTTGGTTCCAAAGTAGTCGTTGGCGATGTTTGGAACCCTTGGGCTCAAGGGTGGCTCACTCTGCTGGTGTTGGGCAATCTGCCCCGGCAAGGCTCTTGCCGGGGGAGTCTACCTCGCTCCTCTGCTCTTTCTGTCTTTGGTCTTGGCATTGCCTTGGTTTGGCTTGTGCTCCGGCTTCCCTCCTCTGCCCTGCTAAGTGTGGCCGCGGGCGCGGCTCTGACTGCCCGTGTACAAGTAAAGGGGTAAAAAGGAGAGCCCCTACTTTTGTACACCGACAGGAGCCCCCGGGCCTGGGCCACACATAAGCGCGACGCGTTGTTGGGCTAGACCCAGAACGGTGCGCGGGCAGGTGGGACGGATTTTACCGCAGTAACTTTTTTGTCCGTTGCGCTTCCCCATGACCCGCATTGAACGCGCGACATGGAGGGTCGTGCGTGACATGGGGGTCATGCGTGGGGCGGTTCCCGCATGCATGCATCACATCGTGGTAAAGAGGCGGCTCGCGCCTTCCCCATAAAAAGAGGGGGACGCAGAGGCGCGGCTCATTTACTGAGTGGACTCGGGTCGTGGTCTGCAAGGCGTCCGTGCCCCCCCCCCCCGATCACGGGGTGGGGAACAGTCGCCTCACCCGTCCCGTCGATTCTGCTCGCTCGCCACATGCCCTCCATGCAGGTGGCAGGCGGTGGAGGCGGGAAATCGGGCCGTCACTGATTGGGGCAGCGGGTCCGTCTCGATTCCTTGCACCCCGATGGCCGGATTGGTCGAGTGGGACGACCGAGCCCTGACCCCGCCCCTTTATAAGGAGGGTGAGGGGGATGGCATCCCACATCCTTTCATCATTCGCCTCCATTCACTTTGGCTTCTTTCTTCCATCTGCCATTGCGAGAGGAGGCGCCGGCCCTTCAACGGTGGCGGCGAGGGTCGCTGCTGGACAGCGCGTCCCTCCTTCCCAAGAGCTCGCGACGGCGGAGCCGGCCACGAGAGGAAGGGGGAGGGGGCAAGGCCGAGGTCACCGCGGCGCTCGGGGAAGAGGGGGACGGGGCGGCGCACCGGCCTTGCCTCCGCCAGCGATGCCTCCCCTGATGGAGGGCCACGTCGGGGACCAGCCCTGTGAGTTCTTCATCAGGCTGCGCCGGCCACCACGTCGTCGTCTTCGTCTCCCTACCCCATTTTCTCGGGAGATGGAGCTCGATCCACCCCAGACCCTCAGGTTGCACATGAGGGGCTGCAGGAACGGCGGTACGCGGGTCGACGTTGACTTCCCCGCTCCTCACGTCATGTACCTCCGTCGCGGGTGGAAGACGTTCGCTCGTGTCCACAACCTGACGGCGGGGCTCGTCCTCTACTTCAAGTTAATGGAGGAAGGCCTGCTCTCCGTCAAGGTCTTTGGAGATCTTGGAACTCGCCTAAAGTGTTGCGTGGAGAGCTCCTCCGATGACGAAGATTCCTCCTCAAGCGGGAGTGACGAGGAGGGCAGCCACAACGACGATGAGGGCGTCGAGCGGCGGGATGCTGACCTCGACTCCGACTGACCGCGTCGGCCCTTCCTCGGCCTCGCGCCCTGCCGAGGGCCTTCCTCCTCAAGCTCTCCATCGGCGCGTTCCATGTCGCCTCCTTGGGCGGCTGGTGTAGGAGGGTCGAGGAAGGCCAAGAAGGCGGGTGGCGGCCGTCAAGTCGGAGTACGCGGGCACCGACGCCTTCATCGCGTATTGTCAGCCCGCTACCTCATCTTGCAGCTCCTCTCCCGGCACTGGGATGTTCTCTTGGTGCCTTCTGCTCCTCGTACCTCGCCTAGGCACTCTTTTTCCCCTCCCGCCATCTTGTTCCACCTTCTGAGGAGAGGGACAAGAAAGGGATTACGGGCATCTTATCTCTTTTTAGTTTGTAAGCCTGCGGGCACTTGTTAATTTTAAGACTTGTAATCCCCTTGCTCATGTTTTTTATTCCGTATGAACTGTACCTGTATGGGATGTTTTTAATGAAAAAGGGTGTTTGCCGGGTTCTTTGTGCGTGAGCGAGACCCATGCCAAGAAATGCATCCTTGTTATTTTTAAGGTAAACATTGTCGCCCGGCAACAAGCCTTGTCGTCCCCTTACTTCAGTCGACCATTCTCACGCCCTTGGCGGAGGCAGGGGCGAAGTAGAGTTAGGCCCTTCGTTTATTTCCTCGCCACTGCGACTACAACCCGGTTCCGACCCAGGGACTTGGGTACAGGAAGAAGGGGGAGCACGGTGGTCTAGGAGCAAAACGAGGTTCCATATGTCCCAACTTCATACGGAAATGCACAAAAGAGGATAAAAGACTTATCTGGAACTGAAGCCCCCGGCAGCCTTGGCTTGCCGTGGTTGGATTCATGTATCTGCAGCCCCCGGCAACCTTGGCTTGCCGAGGCAGGAGCGCCGGCTCGTTCTCTTTCTTCCAAACAGCTCAGCAGAAACGTCCATGTACCCTGCGAACCAAAGAGGACGGAAAGGAACAGAGAAACGCACACTCGACCTCTATGCTAGGGGTTAGTCACCGCTAAGCACTATCAACCCTAACCGAGGGAGAGACTTAACCTAGCATGCATGCTAAAACTTAGGGCGCCAGCGCTTCATTTATTTATGCTCAGGGTCTATGCCTGGCTTTGTACAGAGGGTTACATGCCTTGCCGGCAAGGCTTGTACACAAGGTGGTTTGCCAGGGGGGCCGGCAACCGCACCTTATGGGTAAACTTGCGAAGATGTTCAATGTTCCAGGAGTTGCTCACTGGAATAGCATCTTCGGTCTCCAGGCGGACTGCACCGGGCCTGGTGACTCATATTACCCGATAAGGGCCTTCCCACTTTGGCGTCAACTTGTTGGAATTTTTGGCCGATTGAACGCGCCGAAGAACAAGGTCACCTTCCTCAAAGCTTCGGGCATGAACCTTGCGGCTATGGTAGCGGCGCAAGGCTTGCTGGTAGCGTGCTGCTCTCACAGCCGCCCGAAGACGATCTTCCTCGAGGAGCGTTGCGTCATCTTGCCGCAATTGCTCTTGCTCAAGCTCGTCATAAGCGAGCACTTGAGGTGACCCATATGTGAGTTCCGTGGGGAGAACTGCTTCTGCCCCGTATACCAGGGCAAAGGGTGTTTGGCCGGTGGCTCGATTTGGCGTCGTTCTGATCGACCAAAGAACCGCCGGTACCTCATCAATCCAGCGCCTTCCGCTCTGGTGCAGCCTGTCAAAAGTCTTGGTCCTCAGGCCTCGCAGTACTTCAACATTTGCCCTCTCCGCCTGGCCGTTGCTCTGTGGGTGTGCCATGGAAGCTAAACAGACCTTGCTGCCGAGGTCCTGGATGTATTGCATGAAGGTGTGGCTTGTGAACTATGTGCCGTTGTCGGTGATGACTTTGTTTGGCACACCAAAACGGCAGACTAGCCCCTTGAAGAACTAGACGGCTGACTGTGCTGTCACCTTCCTCACTACTTCCACTTCCGGCCACTTTGTGAACTTGTCGATTGCAACGTACAAGTACTCAAAGCCCCCGACAACGCGGGGCAAAGGGCCCAGTATGTCGAGCCCCTAGATCGAAAATGGCCAGGAGAGAGGAATTGTTTGAAGGGCTTGAGCTGGTTGATGAAGCTTCTTCGAATGGAACTGACACTCTTCACACTTGGTTACTAGTGCTGTTGCATCCTGGAGGGCAGTGGGCCAGAAGAAACCTTGCCGGAACGCCTTGCCGGCAAGGGCCCTCGACCCTACGTGGGAGCCACATATGCCTCCGTGTATCTCCACCAACAGCTCCAGTCCTTCCTCCCGGGGAATGCACTTTAATTTCACACTGTTCGGTCTTTTCCTGTACAGGACGTCATCGATGAACTGATACATAGCAGACCGACGGGCTACTTCTCTGCTTCTTCCTGCTCCTCAGGAAGCTCCCCTGCTCGGAGGAATCAGACGGTGTGCTGTGCCCATGCCGGAGCCTGGGGCTCGACGGCAAGGACTAAAGGCATTTCTTCTGCCATGGGAGCGGCCGTCTCTACGGCCAGGGCTTGACGCCCCGCCGGAGTCAGTTGCCCCTCGGCAGGCTTAGTACCCACGGCAACATCCTTGCCGGCGGCCCCAGGGGGCTCGGTGGGAAAGTACTTGCCGGGGCCCGATTTCCTCCGCTTGTTCTGCTCTGTTGATGGTTCAACGGATGGTTGAGATAACCGAAGTACAAAAGTACCTGGTTCCACAGGTAGCTTGAACGCAGCGCGCTTCGACAGGTAATCGGCGATGTCGTTCTCCACTCGGGGAATGTGCTCCGCTTGTATACCGTCAAAGCGCTCTTCCAGCTTCCTAACCTCATCTACGTAGGCCTCCATCAACGGGCTCTGATAATCTTTGTTGACTTGCCTGACGACAAGCTGTGAATCACCCCTGACGATGAGCTTCTTAATCCCGAGGTCTGCCGCGATCCTGAGACCGGCAAGCAACCCCTCGTATTCAGTAGTGTTGTTTGTGGACATCTCCCTGGGAAAGTGCACCTGGACTACATACTTGAGGTGCTCTCCGGTGGGTGCGACAAGCATTACACCAGCACTGGCGCCTTGCAGCGAGAAAGCCCCGTCAAAGTACATGATCCAGTTACGACTTGCTTCCTTGCCGGGGAGAGTGGTCTCCTGGATCTCTTCATCGGGCGTTGAGGTCCATTCCGCAATGAACTCCGCCAAGACTCTGCTTTGGATTGTCGAAGTACTTTCAAACTTCAAACCAAAGCTCGACAGCTCCAAGGCCCACTCCACAATCCTCCCGATTGCGTCTGGGTTATGCAGTATCCATTGCAATGGGAGGCGGGTGACGACGGTGATTTCGTGTTCTTGGAAGTAATGACGCAGCTTCCTCGAGGCCATAAGGAGGCAGAAGAGCAATTTCTGCACACCGGAGTACCTTGACCTAGCCCCCTGCAAGAGGGAGCTGACAAAGTAAACCGGGTGCTGCATCATCTTCTTCTTCTGCACCACTTCATTTGGTCACACGGGCCCTGTCCCGATGGCGTCAGACTCTGCCGGGGGCCTTGTCTTGCCGGCGCCAGGCCCTCCCGGAGGGAGCTCTGGCTCACGATCCGCTAGCCCGGCCGTTGCCATTGCCTCTTCATCGACCTCCCTCTGTGCCACTAGCGCGGCGTTGACCACTTCATTCGTTGCCGCTAGATACAGCAGCAATGGCTCTTGTGGCTTAGGAGCAACTAGTATTGGCGTAGAGGAGAGGTGCCTCTTCAAATCCTGCAGCGCTGCTTCAGCCTCTGGGGTCCATTCCATTGGTCACGCCTTTTTCAATACTTTGAAAAAGGGAAGGGCGCGCTCGGGAGACTTGGAGATGAATCTGCTCATGGCAGCAACGCAGCCAGTGAGCCAACGCACATCCTTGATCCGCTTGGGCGCCTCAATTTGCTCGATAGCCTTGATCTTGTCTGGGTTTGCCTTGATCCCACGCTGTGACACAAAGAACCCAAGAAGCTTGCCGGACGAAACACCGAAGACACACTTCTCAGGGTTCAACTTGAGGTTGATCTTGCGTAGGTTTTCAAACGTCTTTTCTAGGTCTTGTACAAGAGTTGCCTTGTCCTTGGTTTTGACCACTATGTCATCCATATAAGCTTCCATATTTCTATGTAGCTGGGGCTCAATACCAATTTGGACCGCCCTTGCGAACGTTGAGCCAACACTCTTCAACCCGAAAGGCATCCATAAAAAGCAATACGTACCACATGGGGTGATGAATGATGTCTTCTCTTTGTCTTCTCTTGTCATGAAGATCTGGTGGTATCCCGAGTAGGCGTCAAGGAATGACTACAGATCACACCCGGCCGTGGAGTCAACAATCTGGTCGATGCACGACAACGGGAAGGGGTCCTTAGGACAAGCCTTATTGATATCTGTGTAATCAATACACAGCCTCCACTTCGCATTTGCCTTGCGCACCACTACCGGATTGGCCAACCACGTCGGATGGAGCACTCCTCTCACCAAGCCTTCCGCTTCCAACTTCCTGATCTCCTCCGTGATGAACTCTTGCCTTTCTAAAGCTTGCTTCCTGGCCTTCTGCTTGACAGGTCACGCATGGGGACAGACAGCAAGATGGTGCTTAATCACTTCCCTGGGAACGCCGGGGATGTCGGATGCTTGCCATGCAAACACATCGACATTCGCCCACAGGAAAGTGACGAGCGTGTATTCCTATTTGCTGTCGAGGGTGGAGCTTATGGTGAAAGCCCCTCCCGTGCCATCCTCCTTAACGGACACCTTCTTGGTCTCTGGCGGTGCAGCTCTGGATTTCTGGCTCTTGCCGGTGGAGCTCTCTGGCACATCCTCGACGGTAACACAACACTCCGAAGAGGTGCGCTTGCCGAAGTGGGTGCGAGAGGTCTTGTCGGTCTTCTTCTTCCCTCCCGGGGCTTCAGCGGCAGGAGCAAGTGCCTTGGCGGCAGTTGCTGCAACTGCTTCCCGATAGAGTAGGTCGGCGCAGATCAGCGCATCCTTCTTGTCGCAAGGAACGGTGATGATGGTCATCGGCCCAGGCATCTTCAGCGTGTTGTAGGCGTAATGCGACGCCGCCATGAACTTGGCTAGTACCGGGCGGCCGAGGATCCCATTGTAGGGCAAGGGGATCTCGGCTACATCGAAGACAATCCTCTCCGTCCTGTAGTTCAACTCGCCTCCAAATGTCACAGGCAACGTGACCTTACCCTTCGGTTGGCTCCTTCCCAAGTTGACCCCTTGAAACGTGCCCGTCTCTTCGAGGTCTCCACCAGGAATTTGCAGCCTTTTGATCACAACTGGTGAGATCAAGTTCTGACCGGCCCCTTCGTCGACCAGCATCTTGTTCACCTTGAGGTTGCGTATCGTTGGTGAAACCAACAATGGAAAACACCCAACCGCGGTTATGCGACCAGGATGGTCCTCGGCGTCAAAGATGATAGGCGTGCTGGACCACTTCAGCGGCTTTTGAGCATCGAACGCCGGCTCCGCTGCTGTGATCTCACGCGCCCACTGCTTGAGCTGGCGGTGAGAAGTATGCAGCAAGGCGCCACCATCGACGCACATGGCCTCCGTAGCCTTCTGGAACTCATGCTAGCCGGACTCGTCGTGATCATCGTCTTCCTGCTTCTTGTCGCGGCCCCGAGCGGGCCTCTCTTGCTGGTTATCCTTGCCGCGACGACCTCCTTGGCCGCCATGCTTCTTGCCGGATCCTTCGGCACCATCCTAGCCCTTCTCCTTGTCCCGCCTCTCAGACTCGGCTTTTTCCTTCTCAGGAAGCAGCTCAACTTGTCGGAAGTTCTGGAGGTCGTGACCCTTGGTGCGGTGGATCTTGCAATACTGCTTGTCGGAGCCTCCTAGCTTGTCGGCAGCCACCAAGGCCCGGCAAGCGGCGCACCTGGTAATCTCCTTGTCGGGGTCGTCTGCCTTGGCCTTCTTGGCAGCGCCGGTGTCGTCGGATCCCTCGACGGCAAGCATGACCTTGCCCTTGAGTTTCCTGTTGAGACGCTGACCTTTCTTCATCGGGGCGGCGGTATCTTCGTCGGTAGAGTCGGTTTCCGTGCCGGCATCCTCGCCATGGTACTTGCTCCCCTCTTTAGCTTGAGCGCATCTATCGGCCAGAACGTAAAGTTCGGCCACATCCTTGACCTTGTTCATTGCCAGCTCCTCACGCATCTTGCGGTTTCGCACATTCTAATGGAATGCGCTGATCAGGGCGGCGGGATGAACGTCTGGGATGTTGTATTGCACTCGGCTGAATCTCTGTACGTACTTGCGCAGGTTTTCACCTTCCTTCTGGGGAATGATATGCAAATCACTCGCCTGGCCATGAGCTTGGTGGCCTCCTGTGAAGGCACCAACGAACTCATGACACAGATCCGACCAAGAAGAAACGGAATCCGCTGGCAAGTGCATCAACCAAGACATGACATTGGGTTTCAGGGCCAACGGGAAGTAATTGGCAAGCACCTTGTCATCATGAGCCCCAGCGGCCTGCATCGCGATGGTGTAGATGCTGAGGAACTCTGACGGATGGGTCTTGCCGTTATACTTCTCGCCGACGTCGGACTTGAATGTGCGGTGGGACGGCCACTGGAACTGCCGCAACTCACGGGTAATGGCTGGGCAACCCACCTCGTAAGGTAGGCCGTCACAGCCTCCCGGTGCTGGGTGGTCCATAGCGGGCCCCACCCACTTATCTGACTGGTGGCGTGTATCGCGCCGGCGCTCGATGGTGGTTCGAGCGTCTTCATGGGCTCGCTCCCGAAGAACTTGGCGCTGGTCGCGGTGGGTCCGTGAGTCGGACGACGTTATGGAAATGTTATCACAAGCTTCATCACGATAGATCAACACCCGCGGTGGCTGGCGTGGAGGAGGAGAGTGCACCATGGCCGCAGCACCTCCAGCCCCTCCACCGCTGGCGTGCGGTGGTTCAAGGGAGCGCCGGCCAGAGGGCCCCGCCGGCCGTGGCTCGTCTTTGTTGTCGATGCTGACGAGGCTCTAGATGGTGGCTCTCTACTCGTCGAGCTTTTCCGCAGCAGCAGGGAAGTCGAGGAGCAACTGCACGCGCGCCAGAGCTTCTGCCGGCATGGGCGGCGGCGAAAGCTGCGTGGACCATGGCGTGCTCCGACTCCTAACCATGTTATAAGGAGCTCCATCGCGGCCCTGCGGATGTACGCCATTTCCGCCAGCACTTCGGCGGGCATGTTGGCTTCCTCCGTCCCGCGAGTGATGCACGGGACTCTTCCCACGGCGGCGCCCGGGGTCCCCAGCATGGTGGCGCTGCTCGTCGCGCGCACCCTGGGAAGAGCGCGTCGTGGGCGCCGGCGTAGGCGACTTGGAGGTCTCCGCGCCGCCCGTAGGTGGCGGCGCCGCCCTTGGAGGGCCCAGTGCCGCTTGCGGGGGGCCCAGCTCCGTATTTGGATTTGGCGGTGTGCGGCCCGTCATCTCGCGCACGAGCGACGCTGCTCGCCAGGCTCTGGCAGCCAGAGCGATGTTGGTGCTCGCGGACCACGCCTCGGGTTCTGTCCGTGATCGGCCCGCTGCTCGCGCGCATCGGTGCGGGACGTCTGGCTTCGGATGAACCGATCACCATGATCGTCTTCTTCTTGGGAGCCATGGCGATGAATAGCTGCTAGCCTAACCGCTAGACCGGATTTTCACAACTGCGCCCCCTACCTGGCGCGCCAAAGATGTCGGGGGAAATCGACACCTATGGAATCACTAGGATCCCTTCTATGGTTGGCGGGCGCGGGGTTGTGCAAAGAGCGGGTCTAACAGGAAGCACACGGATCGTTTACCCAGGTTCGGGCCGCGAAGATGCGTAATACCCTAGTCCTGCTTTGGTGGATGTATTTTAGTGTTCTTGTGTTCTTGAGCTAGCTACGGGGTGTAACTTGCCCAAAAGATCCGAATCCTTCTCCTGGTCGCCTCGGCCCTCCTTTTATAGGCAAAAGGGGGTGCCACAGTGGCACACAGGAGGTGGAAAGGTGTACAGTGAATGAGTCTATCCTCTGGCACCGTCGGACAAACGCATTTAATGCGCTGCCGATGTGCCCCTTTGGCTTTATTGGGGACGGCGAGGAAGCACGTCCCAGCTGTCGCTGCCTCGCCTGGTTCTGACGTGCCTCCGAGCTGACGAGGCGTTGCTACGCCACGTTGGCTGGCTGCTGGGCTGGCGCGGTGGTGGAGCCTTCACGAAGATTTCCATGCCACCACGCAGGTGCTTGCTGGGTCGGTGTAGAGGTCGCTCGTCGCCACGCAGGTGCCTGCCCAGCTAGTTGAGCTAGCAGCTGCATGGGGATGGTGGTGGCGTCTTGGCAGACGTGGGCCTGGCTGTGGCCCTGCTGGTGTCCTCGGCAAGGGTCTTGCCAGGGCCCCGGCAAGGGTCTTGTCGTGGCGTCGTGGTCGTCCCCGGCAAGGATCTTGCCGGGGGTCTTGTGGATTTCCTCGGCTAGGATCCCGCCGAGGGTCGCCGTCTTCTGGTTCTCATCTGATCTCATGAATTTATGATCTTGACAAAGATCTGCATGCCACCACGGAGGTGCCTCCCGAGCCTTGGTTCCAAAGTAGTCGTTGGCGACGTTTGGAACCCTTGGGATCAAGGGTGGCTCGCTCTGCTTGTGTTGGGCAATCTGCCCCGGCCAAGCTCTTGCCGGGGCCGCGGGGGCCGCCCCGGCAAGGGTCTTGCCAGGGGAGTCTACCTCGCTCCTCTGCTCTTTATGTCTCTAGTCTTGGCGTTTCCTTGGTTTGGCTTGTGCTCCGGATTCCCTCCTCTGCGCTGCTAAGTGTGGCCGCGGGTGCGGCTCTGACTGCCCGTGCACAAGTAAAGCGGTTAAAAGGAGAGCCCCTACTTTTGTACACCGACACTGTCTGTTGCCTTTATTCTTTGTCATACAAGTTCGTACAATGCTCATTTTTCTCTTACACTAAATGATCTCACATATTTAGAATCAATTTTTATTGCCTTTTTGCACCGATGACAGCTAACTTGAGGGATCTTGCTCAATACCTAGGTAGGTATGGTGGACACTTGAAAAAGATTTAGGTTTAAGGGTTTTTGGATGCACAAGTAGTATTTCTACTTAGTGCAGAATTTTTGGCTAGCAAAGATAGGGGGCAAGCATCACATGTTAAAGGATCTATGACAATATGACTTCTATGTGAATATAAACAAACATAAACCATTATGTTGTCTTCCTTGTCCAACGTCAACAATTTTGGCATATAATATTTTGATGAGGGCTCACAATCACAAAAGATTTCTAGGATAGTATATTTATATGTGAATCTTCCCTTCCCTTATTAATTCTTTCATGAGTTGCATCATTGACTAATGCTATGTTTGTTAATCTCTAATAAAATTTCCTACTTATACTTTTCCATATGTGGTGCCATCACCTACCATAGGATTAGTATATGATCTATTGATTTATTTCCTTTCTTTTATTTATTTCTTTCTTATTTCTTTTCTTTATTTACAACACAAAAGTAAAGAAAGCAAAAACTCAAACTAACTTTATTATATAACTTGCACATGGTTACAATGATAGATCACTAAGCAAACTCTCAAAGAAGAAAGGATCAAACTAAACTTTATTTCATCTAGAGCAAAAAGATTGAACTAAGATAAGTAAAAGCAAAAACATACTGGGATGATACGATACCAGGGCACCTCCCCCAAGCTTGGCGGAAGCCAAGGGGAGTGCCCATACTGTAAGGGCATATTTATCCCTCAGTGGTTTTGGTGATTGATGACAATGCTTTTGCGGACTAATCGTGTGCAGTGAGCATCTCTGATATACCATGTCTAAGCACAAGATGATTTGGTGCCCCTTGATACGTCTCCAACGTATCTCTAATTTCTTATTGTTCCATGCTATATTATATTCTGTTTTGGATGATTAACGGGCTTTATTATACACTTTTATATTATTTTTTGGGACTAACCTACTAACCGAAGGCCCAGCCCGAATTGCTGTTTTTTGCCTATTTCAGTGTTTCACAGAAAAAGAATATCAAACAGAGTCCAAACGGAATGAAACCTTTGGGAACGTGATTTTCGGAACGAACGTGATCCAGAGGACTTGGAGTCTACGTCAAGAAATAAACTAGGAGAGCACGAGGCAGGGGGCGCACCTACCCCCTGGGCGCATCCTCCACCCTCGTGGGCCCACGTTGCTCCACCAACGTACTTCTTCCTCCTATATATACCTACGTACCCCCAAACTATCAGATACGGAGCCAAAAACCTAATTCCACCGCCGCAACCTTCTGTACCCGTGAGATCCCATCTTGGGGCCTTTTCCGGCGCTCCGCCGGAGGGTGCATTGATCACGGAGGGCTTCTACATCAACACCATAGCCTCTCCGATGATGTGTGAGTAGTTTACCTCAGACCTTCGGGTCCATAGTTATTAGCTAGATGGCTTCTTCTCTCTCTTTGGATCTCAATACAAAGTTCTCCACGATTCTTGTGGAGATCTATTCGATGTAATCTTCTTTTGCGGTGTCTTTGTTGAGACCGATGAATTGTGGGTTTATGATCAAGTTTATCTATGAACAATATTTGAATCTCCTCTGAATTCTTTTATGTATGATTGGTTATCTTTGCAAGTCTCTTCAAATTATCAGTTTGGTTTGGCCTACTAGATTGATCTTTCTTGCAATGGGAGAAGTGCTTAGCTTTGGGTTCAATCTTGCGGTGTCCTTTCCCAGTGACAGCAGGGGCAGCAAGGCACGTATTGTATTGTTGCCATCGAGGATAAAAAGATGGGATTTATATCATATTGCATGAGTTTATCCCTCTACATCATGTCATCTTACTTAAAGCATTACTCTGTTCTTATGAACTTAATACTCTAGATGCATGCTGGATAGCGGTCGATGTGTGGAGTAATAGTAGTAGATGCAGAATCGTTTCGGTCTACTTGTCGCGGACGTGATGCCTATATACATGATCATACCTAGATATTCTCATAACTATGCTCAATTCTATCAATTGCTCAACAGTAATTTGTTCACCCACCGTAATACTTATGCTCTTGAGAGAAGTCACTAGTGAAACCTATGGCCCCCAGGTCTATTTTCCATCATATTAATCTTCCAACACTTAGTTATTTTTATTGCCTTTTATTTTACTTTGCATCTTTATCATAAAAATACCAAAAATATTATCTTATCATATCTATCAGATCTCACTCTCGTAAGTGACCGTTGAGGGATTGACAACCCCTTTATTGCGTTGGTTGCGAGGTTCTTATTTGTTTGTGTAGGTGTGAGGGACTAGTGCGTGATCTCCTACTGGATTGATACCTTGGTTCTCAAAAACTGAGGGAAATACTTACGGTACTTTACTGCATCACCCTTTCCTCTTCAAGGGATAACCAACGCAGTGCTCAAGTGGTAGCACCCCTCGAAGCTTACTGAAGACGGCGTTTGTCTACGTTTCTTTTCGGTGGATTTGAGTCGTAGGAAAGCCGTACTATTAAGAGGGGGTCCGCGTTGGAAAGGTTTGGGTGGAATCAACACGTACACGTTTGCTCCTTTTGCTCCACCTTTCCTTTGGCTCTTTGGAGCATCCTCCGTCTCTCCGTGTCTTTGAAAAAAGAAGGACTCCTAGTGTTGCTGATCTGGGGCTTGCGATAGTACTGCTCTTTGGAGCGGTAGTACCGCAGGGCCTTGCGGTAGTACCGGCCGTAGGCGCGGTAGTACCGCTCCTTGGGAGCGGTAGTACCGTGGCCTCTGGCCAGGCTCAGCCGCTCGAGCGGTTGTAGGGGCGGATGTAATGTTTTCCTAGCACAACGACATGAGCGGAAGTAGGGGCGGATGTAATTTTTTACATTCGCGCCCTACGCGGTAGTACTGCTTGCCAAGTGCGGTACTACCGTGTCGGATTTTTGCACAGATCCCAACTCAGTGGAAGTTGCCACGGATGTATTTTTATATGTCCGTGCCTTCCCAAATCTGGACTATCCCTGCCTTGCGGTAGTACCACAAGGGGGAGCGGTAGTACCGCGCCAGCGGTTCTACCGCCCTCTGCTTCATCACATCAGGGCTGCTTTGGATACTGCTACATGGGCGGTAGTACCGCAGTGCATTGCGGTAGTATCGTGTGCCCTAGCGGTAGTACCGCGTCTCCTGTGCGGTAGTACCGTGCGTCGCAGGCTGAGTTGGTGGATAACGGTTGGATTTGTTCTCTTACTATAAAAGGGGAGTCTTCTTCTCCGAGTTGACCACCTCTTCCATCCCTAGGCTCCATTGTTGCTCTAAGCTCCTTTTTCGCCCGATCTCTCTCCCTAGCCAATCAAACTTGTTGATTCTTTAGGGACTAGTTGAGAAGGCCCCGATCTACACTTCCACCAAGAGAAATTTGATTCCCCCCACTAATCCCTTGCGGATCTTGTTACTCTTGGGTGTTTGAGCACCCTAGACGGTTGAGGTCACCGCGGAGCCATATTCCATTGTGGTGAAGCTTCGTGGTGTCGTTGGGAGCCTCCAATTAAGTTGTGGAGATTGCCCCTACCTTGTTTGTAATGGTCCGATCGCCGCCTCCAAGGGCACCAATAGTGGATTCACGGCATCTCGCATTGTGTGAGGGCGTGAGGAGAATACGGTGGCCCTAGTGGCTTCTTGGGGAGCATTGTGCCTCCACACCGCTCCAACGGAGACGTACTTCCCCTCAAAAGGAAGGAACTTCAGTAACACAGCCTCGTCTTCACCGGCTCCACTCTTGGTTATCTCGTGCCTTTACTTGTGCAAGCTTATTTGTGTTATATCCCTTGCTTGCTTGTGTGCTTGTTGTTGTTGCATCATATAGGTTGCTCACCTAGTTGCATATCTAGACAACCTACTTTGATGCAAAGTTTAAATTGGTAAAGAAAAGCTAAAAATTGTTAGTTGCCTATTCACCCCCCCTCTAGTCAACTATATCGATCCTTTCAATTGGTATCACAGCCTCGTCTCTTTATTAAGGACTTTGCCGTCCGAAGAGTATGGTTGACACCGTAGACGGTGGGGAGGAGCACTCCGGTGTGAATCCATTCTCGTCTACGGCTGATGGGGGAACCGCGATCTCTCATGAGGAATTCAATGTGGCTTTGGACACATTGAAAACCTCCATGACGACCGAGGTTGAAAGCATGTTTAACAAATTCTTAGAAGGGCTTAAATTATCCACCGCACCAATGAAAGTGGGTGATCCCACTAACAAGGTGACGGATGCTAACTCTCACAAGGGGGAAGCTACTAGTGAAAAGGCTCCTTCATCTAGTGGTAAAAATGGCAACGGCATCTTTTCCCATGTGGAACCTCCGCTTACTTATGGTGGACCGATTTCTTCCACTCATTTGAATCATGCCGGTCCTCCCCCTAAGATTGTGAAAAATGCTCTCTTCATCATCCAAGATGAAATTCCACCCGAAGATCTTACTCATCTCTGGCCCTTCACCATGGACAAGGATGCATGGCGCCATGTTGTTTCCCTCTACAGGGGAAGCTCAAGCATTCAACGCTCCAACTATGAAGTGGTGCAAGATGAAGCCGATGAGTTTGCAATGAAAGAAGATGAAGAACCTCGTGAGCTTTATCGAAGATTAACTACTCTCGCGGTCTCACTCCGAGATCATGGGAGCAAGGATACGGATGACAACTGGATCAAGCGCAAATTCCTCAAGGCCATGATGCCTTACCACAAGGCCATGTCCTCCGTCATTTGTCAAAGGCCGGATTTCCACACCTTGTCCTCAAGTGAAGTGTTGGATGAGTTTGTGGCTATGAGTATTTTGGACAAGACCGCCGACAATGCGGTGTTACGTTCTCAAAGAGCAAAGAAGCCCAATCTTGCCTTGAAGGCCAAGGTTAGTGTGCAAGAAGAGGACGAAGAGGAAGAAGAGGAGAGCAATCCCGAAGATACAAAGTATGCTTATCATGAACACATGGCTCTTGCTTCAAGGCAATTTTGGAGCAAGAAGAACACAAGGCCCAACTTCAACAAGAACAACTCAAGTGGCGAAGGGCAAGCAACGAGTGAGGACTTGCTATAATTGTGGCAATGTGAGCCACTTTGTTGCAGAATGCCCTTATGAGAAGAGACAAGACAATGGTGGCAAGCTCATCCGAAAAGACAAGGCCAAGTCCTTCCCTAACAAGAGCAACTTCACCAAGAAGACTCCTCCCAAGGGGTTGGTGGCACAAGAAGAGTACAATGAGGATGATGATGATGATGAAGACGGTGAGTCGGTTTCCATGGCCTCCGTTGCCATTGCGACAACTCCACGGGTGTCTCTCTTCAACTCACCCAATGATAACATCACCGCCAAGTGCCTCATGGCTAAAGCTACCAACAAGGTAACCCCCAACATCAAAACTACCATCATTAATAACCCTTGTTTGACGGATTGCATTGATGAACATGAGGGGTCTAATGTGGAGGAGAATGAATTTGAGTATTTTATGAGTAAACTCAAGGGTAAATCCAAGAAGCACTTCGTTGCACTCTTGGAACAACTTGGTGAAGCCAATGACATGATCGAGGCTCACGAAGATACCATCTCTAAGATGGAGGGGCATAGTCGTGACTATGCCGATGAGATTTTGGATCTTTGCAATGCTCTTGAGGAAGAGCGAGGTCTTCGTTTGGCTCTTGAGGAGTCATACAACGATGACAACGCTAAATTAAAGAAAGATCTTGATCATGCTCTTGTTGTATCTCGTGTGCTAAACTCCGAGAAAGCCAAGCTTGGGGTTGATCTTGCTAGACTCAAAGAGGAGTTTGATTTACTTGACAAGGCTTACAAGGCCTTGAAGGGTGCTCATGCTAGCCTCAAAGAGTCTCATGATCAACTCCAAGTAAAGCTAACCAAGGATAAAGCCACTTTTCCTCATATGGTATTAATTGATAATGCAAATGCTACTAACCCGTGTTGTGAGCATGCGCATCTTGTTGAGGAGAATGCAAAGTTGAAGGAGCAACTTGAGAAAGGCCTTGTATCATGCATACAAGGTGAGAAGAACCTCAACGACCTTTTAAGAAATCAAAAGGAAGTTGTGGCCAAGGAAGGGATTGGGTTCACACCCAAATCCAAGAACAAGAAGAAGAATGACAAGGCCAAACGACCTCCTCCTCTCAAGCAAACCTTTGTGAAGGAGGGAGAGGGTGCTTCCAAGGAGAAGAAGAAGAACAGTGTGAAGGGTGGTGATGCCAAGAAGGGCAATGCTACCGCTCCCAACAAAGCCGGCGACTTTAACCCTTCTTATGTGTTATGTCATGCTAGTGATGGACATGTTTATGCCAAATTTGTTGCTTCTCCTTATGAGTACATTTAATAGTCTATTTGGGTTCCTAAGACCCTTGTTACTAACATCAAAGGACCCATTACAAAATGGGTACCTAAAACCAAGCATTGATCTCTCGTAGGGGTTTGCTTCCGGTGGAGGATCATTGTTGCTCGATAGTGGAGCCACAAATCATATGACCAGGAGAAAGGACTTGGTGGTGGAAGTGCACAAGATTTCATCTATGCCCACCAATGTCGAGTGGGGTGATGCCTCGTCTTCTAAGGTATTGGGACTCGGCAAGGTAGGCATTTCTCATGATCTCACGATCGAGAAGGTCATGCTTGTTGAGTCCCTTGCATACAATTTACTTTCCGTTCGTCAACTTGCACTCATGGGCTTTGCCACTTTCTTTGATATTGATATCGTGGCCCTCTTGTGGAGCAAGACTCTTAAAGTAGCCTTTGTTGGGCATGTCGAGAACAATCTCTATGTGATTAACTTTTCGGACCGACCCACTAAGACCGCGACATGCCTAATGGCTAAAGTTGACGTGGGATGGCTTTGGCATCACCATTTAGCCCATGTCAATATGAGATCTTTGCAAAGTCTTCTCAAGGGGGACCATGTCCGTGGACTAACAGATGTTAGTTTTGCTAAAGATCTTGCTTGTAGTGCTTGTATCGAAGGAAAGCTACATGAAAAGGCTCACCCTCCCACAACTGTCATTTACTCGAAGAGGCCTTTGGAGCTCCTTCACTTGGATCTCTTTGGGCCTCCATCCTTTGATAGTCTTGGGGGTAGAAAGTATTGCTTGGTGATTGTGGATGATTATTCAAGATACACTTGGGTATATTTCTTCAAGAGGAAGAGCGAGACCCAACAAACCGTCATTGACTTTGCAAATGAAGCCCAACGTCAACACAATGGAAAGATCTTGACAATAAGAAGTGACAACGTCATTGAGTTCAAGAACTACACCTTGGATGAGTTTCTTAGTGATGAGGGGATCAAGCATCAATATTCCGCACCATACACCCCTCAACAAAAT
The DNA here is from genome assembly GCF_018294505.1 of Triticum aestivum. NCBI lineage: Eukaryota > Viridiplantae > Streptophyta > Magnoliopsida > Poales > Poaceae > Triticum > Triticum aestivum. The sequence continues at coordinate 36,394,556 of NC_057802.1, forward strand.
GGTGTAGCCGAGAGGAAGAACCGGACGTTGATGGATGCGGCAAGGACCATGATGGCGGAGTTCAAGTCTCCTTACAACTTTTGGGCCGAAGCCATCAACATCGCTTGTCATGCATCCAATCGGCTCTACCTCTGCAATGGCTTGAACACGACTCCATATGAGATACTCACCGGCAACAAGCCCAACCTCAAGTACTTCCGGGTGTTCGGGTGTAAGTGTTTCATTCTCAAGAAAGGTGTTCATTTGTCTAAATTTGAGGCTAGAGCTCAAGAGGGCATATTTGTTGGTTATGCTACAAACTCTCATGCTTACTGTGTCCTCAATAATTCCATGGGACTTACTGAGGAGACATGTAACGTGGAGTTTGATGAGAATAACGGCTCCCAAGTGGAGCAAAGTGGTACTTGTGATGTAGGTGATGAAATTACTTCTCAAGCCATAAGAAGAATGGGTGTTGGCTTTATCCTACCCATTGAGGAACCCCTTGTGGCCGAAGGAGAAGGACAATGTTCCACTCAAGTGGAACCATCACCAACTCAAGACCCACACGCTTCCAAAGAACCAAGTGAAGGCCCTCAACCAAATGAACAAGATCAAGGGCAAGATCAACCTCAAGATGGTGATGAATCACAAAGTGATGCTCAAGATCAAGTTATCTCCTCTAAGCTAGTTCAAGATCAAGAACAAGCTCAAGACGTCGCTCAAGATGATCAAGTTTCTGATGTCTACTATGCAACCTTCTTCTTGTAGACGTTGTTGGGCCTCCAAGTGCAGAGGTTTGTAGGACAGTAGCAAATTTCCCTCAAGTGGATGACCTAAGGTTTATCAATCCGTGGGAGGCGTAGGATGAAGATGGTCTCTCTCAAGCAACCCTGCAGCCAAATAACAAAGAGTCTCTTGTGTCCCCAACACACCCAATACAATGGTAAATTGTATAGGTGCACTAGTTCGGCGAAGAGATGGTGACTACAAGTGCAATATGGATAATAGATATAGATTTTTGTAATCTGAAAATATAAAAACAGCAAGGTAACTAATGATAAAAGTGAGCACAAATGGTATTGCAATGCGTTGAAACAAGGCCTAGGGTTCATACTTTCACTAATGCAAGTTCTCTCAACAATAATAACATAATTGGATCATATAATTATCCCTCAACATGCAACAAAGAGTCACTCCAAAGTCACTAATAGCGGAGAACAAACGAAGAGATTATTGTAGGGTACGAAACCACCTCAAAGTTATTCTTTCGGATCGATCTATTCAAGAGTTCGTACTAGAATAACACCTTAATACACAAATCAACCAAAACCCTAATGTCACCTAGATACTCCAATGTCACCTCAAGTATCCGTGGGTATGATTATATTATATGCATCACACAATCTCAGATTCATCTATTCAACCAACACAAAGAACTTCAAAGAGTGCCCCAAAGTTTCTACCGGAGAGTCAAGACGAAAACATGTGCCAACCCCTATGCATAAGTTCACAATGTTACGGAACCCACAAGTTGATCACCAAAACATACATCAAGTGGATCACGTGAATATCCCATTGTCACCACAGATAAGCACATGCAAGACATACATCAAGTGTTCTCAAATCCTTAAAGACTCAATCCGATAAGATAACTTCGAAGGGAAAACTCAATCCATTACAAGAGAGTAAAGGGGGAGAAACATCATAAGATCCAACTATAATAGCAAACCTCACGATACATCAAGATCGTGCTAAATCAAGAACACGAGAGAGAGAGAGAGAGAGAGAGAGAGAGAGAGAGAGAGAGATCAAACACATAGCTACTGGTACATACCCTCAGCCCCGAGGGTGAACTACTCCCTCCTCGTCATGGAGAGTGCCGGGATGATGAAGATGGCCACCGGTGATGGATCCCCCCCCTCCGGCAGGGTACCGGAACAGGGTCCCGATTGGTTTTTGGTGGCTACAGAGGCTTGAAGTGGCGAAACTCCTGATCTATTCTGTTCCTCGATGTTTTTATGGTATATGGATATATATAGGCGAAAGAAGTCAGTCAGGGGAGCCACGAGGGGCCCACGAGGGTGGGGGCGCGCCCAGGGGGGCAGGCGTACCTCCCTACCTCATGGCCACCTCGAAGCTTCCTTGACTTCAACTCCAAGTCTCCTGGATCACGTTCGTTCCAAAAATCACGATCCCGAAGGTTTCATTCCGTTTGGACTCCGTTTGATATTCCTTTTCTGCGAAACACTGAAACAAGGGAAAAACAGAAACTGGCACTAGGCTCTGGGTCAATAGGTTAGTCCCAAAAATAATATAAAAGTGTTTAGTAAAGCCCATACACATCCAAAACAGATAATATAATGGCATGAATACTTCATAAATTATAGATACGATGGAGACGTATCAGCATCCTCAAGCTTAATTCCTGCTCGTCCTCGAGTAGGTAAATGATAAAAGAAATAATTTATGAAGTGTGAATGCTAGCAGGTGCACAAGTTTGATCAATGATAATTTCAATCACCTTTTCTAGCATCTTTATATATCATAACAGTAGCTCATATCATAAAACTTCTCATGATCAAGTAACAAGTATTCACATGTTAAAGTATAGATCATAAACTTTCTTGAAAACTAACAAACCGTGTTATTAGTCATCAAACAATTACAATTCATCTTATTTTCAGGAAGAGTCTATGTCAGAGCTTTGTTTTAGCAAACTCCACATACTCAACTATCATTTAGTCTTTCACCATTGCTAACACTCACGCGATATTTATGGGTTCAAAGTTTTAATCAGACACAGAGAAAGATAGGGGCTTATAGATTCGCCTCCCAACCTTTTACCTCAAGGGTAATGTCAACAATAATAGCTCATGATGCCTTACATCCAATTGGATATATATATATATCAGAATCTTTCCAACACAATGTGCTTGCCAAAGGATAAAATGTAAAAAGGAAAGGTGAAGATCACCATGACTCTTGCATATGGTATAAGACAAGAATAAAAGATAGGCCCTTCGCAGAGGGAAGCAGAGGTTGTCATGCGCTTTTATAGTTGGATGCACAAAATCTTAATGCGAAAGAACGTCACTTTATATTGCCACTTGTGATAGGGACCTTTATTATGCAGTCTGTCGCTTTTATTGCTTCCATATCACAAGATCGTATAAAGCTTATTTTCTCCAGACTAAAAGATCATACATATTTAGAGAGCAATTTTTATTGCATGCACCGATGACAACTTACTTGAAGGATCTTACTCAATCCATAGGTAGGTATGGTGGACTCTTAGGGCAATACTGGTTTAATGGATGTTTGGAAGCACAAGTAGTATCTCTACTTGGTGCAAAGAATTTGGTTAGCATGAGGGGGAAAGGCAAGCTCAACGTGTTGGGCGATCCATGACAATATACTTTATTTCGGATATAAGAAAACATAACCCATTATGTTGTCTTTCTTGTCCAACATCAACCTTTTAGCATGTCATATTTTAATGAGTGCTCACAATTACAAAATATGTCCAAGATAGTATATTTATATGTGAAATATCTCTTCCTTCAATATTCTTTCATGAATTGTTCAAGTGACCAATACAATGTTTGCTAACCTTCAATAAATTTACCACCTCTACTTCTTAAATGTGAAGTCATTACTCCCCATGGGATAAGCATATGAAACATATATAATTTCAGATTTATGACATTCAAATCATTCAACCATTTACTCATAGGATATAAGTGAAGCACACGAGTAAATGACAAACTACTCCAAAAAGATATAAGTGAAGATCAATGAGTAGTTAAATAATTATGTAGCTATGTGAAGACTCTCTCTCATTTAAGAATTTCAGATCTTGATATTTTATTCAAACAGCAAGCAAAACAAAATAAAATGACGCTCCAAGCAAAACACATATCATGTCGTGAATAAAAATATAGCCCCAAGTAAAGTTACCGATGAACAAAGACGAAAGAGGGGATGCCTTCCGGGGCATCCCCGAGCTTAGGCTCTTGGTTATCCCTGAATATTACCTTGGGGTGCCTTGGGCATCCCCAAACTTAGGCCCTTGCCACTCCTTATTCCATAGTCCACCGAATCTTTACCCAAAACTTGAAAACTTCACAACACAAAACTTAACAGAAAATCTTGTGAGCTCCGTTAGCGAAAGAAAACAAAACACCACTTCAAGGTATTGTAATGAACTCATTCTTTATTTGTATTGATGTTAAATCTACTGTATTCCAACTTCACTATGGTTTATAAACTATTTTACTAGCCATAGATTCATCAAAATAAGCAAACAACACACGGAAAACAGAATCTGTCAAAAACAGAACAGTCTGTAGTAATCTGTAACTAACACAAACTTCTGAAACTCAAACAATTCTACCAAAATAGGAAGACCTGGATAATTTTTTTATTGATCTACTGCAATTGGAATCAGTATGTTATCACGTTCTGGTGATTTTAAACAATTGTTTTCGTGAACAGATAGTTTCTGGAATTTTCAGCAAGATCAAATAACTATCATCCAAGAAGATCCTATAGGTCTTACTTGGCACAAACACTAATTAAAACGTAAAACCACATCTAACCAGAGGCTAGATGATTTATTTATTACTAAACAGGAACAAAAAGCAAGGAGCAAAAATAAAATTGGGTTGCCTCCCAACAAGCGCTAACTTTTAACGCCCCTAGCTAGGCATGATGATTTCAATGATGCTCACATAAAAGATAAGAATTGAAACATAAAGAGAGCATCATGAAGAATATGACTAGGACATTTAAATCTAACCCACTTCCTATGCATAGGGATTTTGTGAGCAAACAACTTACGGGAACAATAATCAACTAGCATAGGAAGGCAAAACAAGCATAAGTTTAAAACTTTAAGCACATAGAGAGGAAACTTGATATTATTGCAATTCCTACAAGCATATGTTCCTCCCTCATAATAGTTTTCAGTAGCATCATGAATGAATTCAACAATATAACCATCACCTAAATCATTCTTTTCATGATCTACAAGCATAGAAATTTTATTACTCTCCACATAAGCAAAATTCTTCTCATTCGGAATAGTGGGAGTATCATAAGAAACCCGAATACTATAAATTGTTTCCACATTAAAAGAATAATGTTCAGAAAAAGGGTAATCATAATCATGAGAAGTTTTATAAATATAATCATCACTACTTTTTATAGCATAAGTATCATCACAATAATCATCATAAGTAGCAACTTTGTTCTCATCATAATCAATTGAAACCTCTTCCGAAATAGTGGATTCATCACTAAATAAAGTCATGACCTCTCCAAATCCACTTTCATAATTATCACAATAAGATTCAACATCCTCCAAAATAGTGGGATCATTACTTCCTAAAGTTGACACTCTTCCAAACCCACTTTCATCAACATAATCATCATAAGTAGGAGGCATGCTATCATAACAAATTTGCATATCAAAACTTGGGAGGCTAATAACATCATCTTCATTAAACATAGCATCCCCAAGCTTGGGACAAGCATTAATTGCAGCAAATATATTCTCAAACATGTCATTATCATCAAACATAGCTTCCCCAAGCTTGGGCCTTTTCATATCATAAGCATAATCAATCTCATCATTAATAGTATGGATAGCACCAATAGTATAGCAATTATCATCATCACAATGAGTAATAGGAGCAACATCATTTCAGAGGGATACCTTTCTACCTTTGCTCCTCCGTATTTTCTTTTTCTTCTTTAAGTCATGTGTCGGTTTAATCCTCTTTTGAGCTCCTTATTGATGAGATTGGTTGAATAAAAGGCTCCTCCTCGTTACCTGATTCATCATAAGAAATAATAGGAGGATATTGGGAGGTCTCTTCCCTTTCATTAGTATTCTCTTCATCTTCTATTTATTTTCTTTTCTTTATATACTTGGCAATATAAGGATTTTCAATGCAATTTACCGCACAATACATATAAATTTACTCTAGATCAAAATAGAGAACTCTATCAAGGGCAAATTCTGGAATAACCTTAGTTATACGTTTCATTTCTTCATAACCCAAGAGCAAACTAAGTTCATTATGATGTGCAAGGGAAATCAAGTCATCACAATTTTTGGACACGATTCGATCATGAAACGATTTGCATTTGATATTTAAATGACCATATTCATTGCAAAGTTCACAAGTATGGCGAAGATATTTTAAATTTTCAGCACTAACATCTAGCCTTTCTTGTAACCATTTAGTTTCTAAATACTTATGCCTTTTGCAAAATCTATCTTCCCTATTTGGTGTGTACTTGCAAACTCTATGCACTCCACAAAAATCGACATGCTTATAAGAGACATTTTCATCATGACTAGTGCAATCATCATTAGTACTATGGATATTCAAAGAGTTCATACTAACAACATTGCAATCATGCTCATATTTCAAAGATCTAGTGCCAAACATTTTATAGATTTCTTCTCCTAGCACTTGAGCACAATTTTCCTTTCCATCATTCTCACGAAAGATATTAAAAAGATGAAGCGTATGAGACAAACTCAATTCCATTTTTTTGTAGTTTTCTTTTATAAACTAAACTAGTGATAAATCAAGAAACTAAAAGATTCGATTGCAAGATCTAAAGATATACATTCAAGCACTCACCTCCCCGGCAACGGCGCCAGAAAAGAGCTTGATGTCTACTACGCAACCTTCTTCTTGTAGATTTTGTTGGGCCTCCAAGTGCAGAGGTTTGTAGGACAGTAGCAAATTTCCCTCAAGTGGATGACCTAAGGTTTATCAATCCGTGGGAGGCGTAGGATGAAGATGGTCTATCTCAAGCAACCTTGCAACCAAATAACATAGAGTCTCTTGTGTCCCCAACACACCCAATACAATGGTAAAATGTATAGGTGCACTAGTTCGGCGAAGAGATGGTGATACAAGTGCAATATGGATGATAGATATAGGTTTTTGTAATCTGAAAAAATAAAAACAGCAACGTAACTAATGATAAAAGTGAGCACAAACGGTATTATAATGCGTTGAAACAAGGCCTAGGGTTCATACTTCTACTAATGCAAGTTCTCTCAACAATAATAACATAATTGGATCATATAACTATCCCTCAACATGCAACAAAGAGTCACTCCAAAGTCACTAATAGCGGAGAACAAACGAAGAGATTATTGTAGGGTACGAAACCACCTCAAAGTTATTCTTTCAGATCGATCTATTCAAGAGTTCGTACTAGAATAACACCTTAAGACACAAATCAACCAAAACCCTAATGTCACCTAGATACTCCAATGTCACCTCAAGTATCCGTGGGTATGATTATACGATATGCATCACACAATCTCAGATTCATCTATTCAACCAACACAAAGAACTTCAAAGAGTGCCCCAAAGTTTGTACCGGAGACTCAAGAAGAAAACATGTGCCAACCCCTATGCATAAGTTCACAATGTTACGGAACCCGCAAGTTGATCACCAAAACATACATCAAGTGGATCACGTGAATATCCCATTGTCACCACAGATAAGCACATGGAAGACATACATCAAGTGTTCTCAAATCCTTAAAGACTCAATCCGATAAGATAACTTCGAAGGGAAAACTCAATCCATTACAAGAGAGTAGAGGGGGAGAAACATCATAAGATCCAACTATAATAGCAAACCTCGCTATACATCAAGATCGTGCTGAATCAAGAATACGAGAGAGAGAGAGAGAGAGAGAGAGAGAGAGCGAGAGATCAAACACATAGCTACTGGTACATACCCTCGGCCTGAGGGTGAACTACTCCCTCCTCGTCATGGATAGCGCCAGGATGATGAAGATGGCCACCGGCGATGGATCCCCCTCCGGCAGGGTGCCGGAACAGGGTCCCGGTTGGTTTTTGGTGGCTACAGAGGCTTGCGGCGGCGGAACTCCCGATCTATTATGTTCCTCGATGTTTTTAGGGTATATGGATATATATAGGCGAAAGAAGTCGGTCAGGGGAGCCACGAGGAGCCGACGAGGGTGCGGGGCGCGCCCATGGGGGCAGGCGTGCCTCCCTGCCTCGTGGCCACCTCGAAGCTTCCTTGACTTCAACTCCAAGTCTCCTGGATCACGTTCGTTCCAAAAATCATGCTCCCGAAGGTTTCATTCCGTTTGGACTCCGTTTGATATTCCTTTTCTGCGAAACACTGAAACAAGGGAAAAAACAGAAACTGGCACTGGGCTTTGGGTCAATAGGTTAGTCCCAAAAATAATATAAAAGTGTTTAGTAAAGCCCATAAACATCCAAAACAGATAATATAATAGCATGAATACTTCATAAATTATAGATACGTTGGAGACGTATCAGTTTCCGCTCCTCAACTCACTCCTGAGGAGGAATTGGAGCATCGTGCCGCTAAGATTGCATCCAAGCTATCCACCAAAGATCATCTCATGACAAATGTGCTTGGAAGCTTAACAAAGGGGGTAAGCACTCGTAGACAATTAGCAAACTATTGTGAACATCACGCGTTTGTCTCTTGTGTTGAACCCCAAAAGGTCTATGAGGCGCTCGAGGATCCGGATTGGCTTAATGCCATGCATGAAGAACTCAACAACTTCGAGCACAACAAGGTGTGGAGATTGGTGCCAAGGCCAACGGGGAAGCATAATGTCATTGGAACCAAGTGGATATTCAAGAACAAGCAAGATGCTCATGGAATTATCATTCGCAACAAGGCTCGTTTGGTAGCACAAGGCTACTCCCAAGTCGAGGGTATCGACTATGGTGAAACCTTTGCTCCTGTTGCTCGCCTTGAATCCATTCGCATGTTGATTGCTTACGCTTCTCATCATAAATTTAAGTTGCAACAAATGGATGTGAAGAGTGCTTTTCCTAATGGTCCTATTAATGAGTTGGTATATGTCAAGCAACCCCCCGTGTTCGAGGATCCCTATTTTCCCGATCATGTGTACCAACTCGATAAGGCACTCTACGGCCTTAAGCAAGCCCCATGTGTGTGGTATGACCACCTTACCGAGTTGTTGCAAGATCGCGGTTTTGAAATTGGGAAAATCGACCCCACTCTTTTTACTAAGAAGGTCAAAGGGGAGTTGTTTGTGTGCCAACTATATGTTGATGATATTATCTTTGGTTCCCCTAACAAAGCTTTCAATGAGGAATTTGCCACACTCATGACCTCCAAGTTCAAGATGTCCATGATGGGAGAGTTGAAGTTTTTTCTCGGGTTCGAAGTCAAGCAACGAAGAGAAGGAACCTTCATCAACAAAGCCAAATACACTCAAGACATGCTCAAGAGATTCAAGCTAAGTGATGTCAAGTCGGCTTCCACTCCAATGCCCGTCAAGTGCCAACTTGACATAGATCCCAATGGTAAAGCGGTGGATCAAAAGGTATATCGCTCCATGATTGGCTCCTTGCTTTACCTTTGTGCATCTAGACCGGATATCATGTTGAGTGTGGGAATTTGTGCACGGTTTCAAGCCGCACCTAAGGAAAGCCACTTTGTGGCGGTCAAGCGAATCTTTCGATATTTGGCTCACACCAAAATTTGGCTTATGGTATCCAAGAGGATCTAACTTCAACCTTGGGGGCTATTCGGACTCTGATTGGGCGGGAGACAAAGTGGATAGGAAGTCCACTTCCAGAGGGTGCCAATTTCTTGGTTGCTCTTTGGTGAGTTGGTCTTCCAAGAAGCAAAGTTGTGTGTCTCTCTCGTCCATCGAAGCGGAGTATGTGGCCACCGGTAGTTGTTGTGCACAACTTCTATGGATCAGGCAAACTTTAAAGGATTATGGTGTCATTTGTGACAAAGTGCCTCTTTGGTGTGATAATGAAAGTGCCATCAAGATTTCTCTCAACCCGGTTCAACACTTCAAGACGAAGCAAATTGAGATTCGGTATCACTTCATCCGGGATCACATTAGGTGAGGGGAGATCGAGCTCAACTATGTCAACACTCATGATAACCTTGTAGATATTTTCACGAAGCCCTTGGATGAAGCAAGATTTCACGAGTTAAGGCATGAGCTAAATATCATTGATTCGAGCAATGTTGCTTGAACCCTTACACACCCCACCATACTCAACTTGTTATCTTGTTTAGGTGTAGGCATGGACATATAGGGGGAGTGTTGTTCTCTCAATGAACTCTCCCTCCCCCCGTTATGCATAAATTGATCAACTCTTTCACATTAGCCATTGTTGATGGCACTTGTGCTTCAAAAACGAGTTTTGGTCATGGGTCCAAGGATAATTCCTCGCGGTGCCATACACTACAAAAAATACACTTCCGTGATGATACGTGTTTGTCACAGTAGGTCGTGTTTTTTGTCATGCATGTACATCCATGACAAATTTATGACAGAATCAAGATAGTCATACCTGTGCTGTCGTAGAAGTGTTCCATGACATTACCAAAATTATCATCACGGAAGTGTCCACTTCCATGACGATAAATCGCGCGTCACAAAAGTGCTTTCATCAAGGGTGACCGACACGTGGCATCCACCGTAACGGAACGCTATTAAGCTATCGGGTCGGGTTTTGGATCCGATAACCCGTTAACAGCCCCGAGCAATGGGGATTTTCCACATGTAAAATCATCATTGGCTGGAGGAAACACGTGTCGGCTCATCGTTGGGACAGATGTCATCCACTCATTGGACAGAAGGCGCCTATGATACGTCGACACGTGGCACGGCCCAACAGAGGCCCATTCCTGTGAAAAGGCCGGCCCGTTTGACTTGGTCAGAAGGTGGCGGGCCGGCCCATGGAAAGCATGTTAACGACCTGTTCGCATATAGCCCATTTACAGCCCTCTAACCCAAGGCCCGTTACGCCCTATCCGAATTAGGCCCGGTAGCGTCATCTGGGCCATCCAATATGATTCCAGCCCGTTTTCACTTCTGGCCCATGTATGGCCCATGACGTCTTTCAGCCCATATGAGGCCTTATGTAACTCTTGGCCTATTAACGGCCCATGGTGAAACTGGCCCGTAATGAACAGTGTATCACTTTACACCCATTATCGGCCCATGGTGAAACTGGCCCGTAATGAACAGTGTATCACTTTATACCCATTAACGGCCCGTTATTCCGTTGGGCCGTTTCCAGCCCATGTTATCTTTCGGCCTTCTCAGAGCCCATTTATTCTTGGGCTCATTTCCAGCATTCGTTTACTTACATCCCATTACTGTCATTTTCTGCTTGTGGGCCAAATTCAGCCTGTGGTTACAGTCGGCCCGTTTGTGGTCCGTTAATACGTTGGGCCATTTTCATAGTGTCATCAAATACGGCCTATTAACGATGGCCCATTATGGTCGGCCCATGAACGGATGATTCCAACTCTAGCCCATTTACGGCCATAATGCGGTCTGTTTGGCCCATGTTTGGCCAATCGATCATACGGCCCGTATAAGGCCCATTGATGATACGGCCCGCAGAAGGCCCATTGTTTCTACGGCCCGTAGAAGGCCCATTGTTTCTATGGCCCATAGAAGGCCCACTGTTTCTACGGCCTGTAGGAGGCCCAGTGTCACTACCGTAAATATTAGCCCATGGTTATTGTGGCCTAGTTTTAAAAAATAGGTTATTGCAGCCACTAGCTAACCGCGGAAAAAGAACTGCAATTACTACAAGCAAACAAATAAACAAGACAACAAGGAAATAAATAAGCAAGCAACTAACTCTAGGCTATCACGGCTATTACACATATTACATCCACTGGGCATCAAAGTTCGCCACCAGTGCAAATATAGGGAACAAAGCAGCATATCATATACACTGGTTGTCAAAGTTGGCGACCAGCGCAAATAAACGCCGCAGCAAAACAAATCCAGAACTGAAACCACTTCAGAAGATCTCAAGAAACAATATCCTGGGTACCCATAATGCAGGCAAGATGCTTAGCAAGCTTATTAACTTTCTCTTGTTTGGCGCTTAAATCCTCCAGCGCTTGCTGTTGCACCAGAAAATATGCATCTGAATTCTGCAGGGACTTCCTCAGTCCTTCAGCTTCCTGTCGGAGCACATCTGATCGATGTCGTTCAACTTGAAGTTGAGACTCAAGAAGATGAACTGATTCAGGCAGCGAGTTCCAAGAGCTTGTGCCAGCAGTAGTGGCCAGTAACTCAAACACTACATCAAGACAGGACTTTTGGGTTCCCTCACTGTCGTCAAGATAGTTTTTATCAGCTTTCTTGGAGACCAACAGGGATGTCTCACTATCTTGAACCTTATCTGCATTACTTCCTTTACCATTGGATAACGCGGTACTGTTCTCCCATATTTTGTCTGCATTCTAAAAGAGAAACAAGCAGACACATCACATGTTTACCATGTTGTATATGAAACTCATTTTGGTAAATGAGTTCAGTAGTAAAGTGGACAGGATAACAGCATGAAACAAACATATATCTATGTACCATGGTCACTTTATGGTCTATATCATTCTAGTTTTTGTTGCCAAATCAAGATAGAGACACAGTTCAAATAATATTTGTTCAAGACAAAGCAGAATAGACAGAATATAAGTGTGAGTAACTATAGAGCAATAACAACACTTGTAATGTGCATGACATGAGAACATAACTGTTTATTCAATTGAAACTGAAATCAACATAGAGCAGGTTACAACAGCAAACCAGTTAAAGAAACAGGTTTAAAACATACCTGTTGCGCCATTGGAGTTTCAATTCCATCCTTCAAATTTGAAAATAGTTGGTATGAGTAAATACAGTAATGCAAGAGCAAAGGAGTATGAACCATAGCTACAGAACCTGACCTGAGAACAAATCTTCTTCTCCTTTAAGCGTTGAGTTGGGATTCGGAGTGGTGGTCCTCGTGCTTTGGGCACTGCAGTTCCCTTACTAACTGCTCGTGTTTGGGTGCTCTGTGGTGGAGACGGTGTTGTGTCAACTGGAACTGGGTTACTATCTGCCGGGGTTGGGGTTAGAAGGGGTGTAGCTGGTTCTCTGTCCAACTGGGTAGGGGTACAATCTGCGAGAGTCTGGGTTATGTGTGGTGGATCTGGTCCTTGGGCAAGTACAACCGTGGTTCTATCTGCATCAACTGGTAGCACTATCTTTTCTGAAGACCGTGTTGTTACTCCCTTAGATACTGCCATCACGCTCTCCAATTCAAATGGCTGATAAACAAGAAAAGTAATTGAAAGTATAGACATTGTATGATAGACAGGTGCAATGGATAGTGGGGAATAAAAGAGGGCATGAAATAATTCATATTTATGTTGTCTAACCAAACAGGATAGCATGACACAATTTCACATATATGATGGCTAACTAAACAGGATAGCATGACACAATTTCACATTATGATGGCTAACTAAAAAAGATGGAAAGACATAGTTCAAAATATGAGACTATGTAAACAGGATGACATGACATAACTATATAATGTGTTTATTAAATAGGTTGGCATGCCATAATTCACATACATTCACGGATAGAATGCCATAATTCAAAATATGATGACTGTAAACACTAAACAGGATGAGATGATATAACTATATGATGTCTTTATTAAATGGGTTGCCATGCCATAATTCAGATAGATGATGTGTATGTACTATGTAAACATGATGGCATGATATAATTCAAATATATGATTTATATAGTAAGCAAGTAAGCAGATGGCAATCCATATATGATGTAAAAACTAAGCAATGCAAGACAACATGCATGACATGGGTAATATAACCCTGCCAAGTTTGAGCATAGACCTCAGGGGGGAAATAGGACTGGTCATCAGTCTCTGAATCCTCCTCTGAGGAGCTCTCTGTAACCAGCAAGATGTCTGCTTCAGCAGGTAGCATTGTCTGCTCTGAATACCTTGTTTTCACTCCAGATACTTCCATCACCGCTTCAAATGGCTGATGCACAGGAAGAGTAGTTGAATATACAAACGTTGTCGACAAATGGAACACGTAATACAAAAAAATGATAGCATGATATAATTCACATACATGATGATTGGCTAAACAGCATGGCATTGCATAATTCACATATATAATGCCTTTGCAACAAGATAGCATTGTATAATTCACATATATAATGTCTTGCAACAAGATGGCAATGCATAATTCACATATATGGTAATTAGACACTGAACAGGTGGCATTCACACAAAGCATGTCTAAACTAATCAAATGACATAGCAATGCGAGACACCATACGCACGATATGAGCAACATAACCCTGCCAAGTTAGAGCATACACCTCGGGGGGGGGGAATAGGACTGGTCATCTGTCTCTGAATCCTCCTCTGAGGAGCTATCCGTAACCAGCGAGATATGCGCTTCGTCAGATAGCATAGTCTGCTCTGAAGACCTTGTTTTCACTCCAGAATTTGCCATCACCGTGTCAAATGGCTGATGCACACGAAGAGCAGTTGAATGTACTAACATTGTTGACAAATGTAATATGTAACGAAAAAAAGGATGGCCTGATATAATTTACATATAAGATGACTGGCTAAGCAGGATGGCATTGCAAAATTCACATATATGATGCCTGGCTAAACAAGATGGCGTTGCATAATTCACATAAACGATGAATAAACTAAACAGATGGCATTCGCACAAAGGATGTCTAAACTAAGCAGATGACATATTTGATGTATAAAGTAAGCAATGCAAGACACCATATGCATGATATAACCAACATCAGCATGCCAAGTTAGAGCGAAGACCTCAGGGGGTAAATAGGAGTTGTCTTCTCCTTCTGAATCCCCCTCAGAACAGATATCTTCCTCTCGATTACAATCCGAAATGCGTGGAGGGGGGCTGCCTTTGCGCCTACCATGGAGCGACGTCTGCATGAAATTTTATTGCCACGCAAGGCTCGTCTCTTTTGCTCTACATGTTCAGTTCCATTGTTTACAATAACTGTCATGCATAGGAATAAAACATAGTGAGATTATGTAAGGAGTGCATGCAGAAATCCAGAGTGATGGTAGCAACCTGTGGATAGACCCAAAACCAATAATAGCAGGCAGATAATGGCTTCAGTTAAAAATACAGATAATGGCTTCTTTACTGTTTGTTTCCCACCCAACATGAAACTCATAGTAGACACCGGAGATTAACCAGATAGTAGATAGATACTATTGATAGCGGCCCCGATATGTACCCCACAACCATTTAAAAACTCAAGTTTGACCATTAGTTTGGAGCTGACTCAGAGTCTAATCGGTGAACAGGACGATAAAGTAGCATGTAATATTAAGCGATGCATAACGTAAGCAGACACGAAAGAGTGCGACCTCTCTTGCGGACCCGTGTAGTCCTCGAGGTCATCTGCTCGGTTGATGATGGTAATGCAGTTTTCATGGCTGCCAGCGGCGGGGAAGAAGATCTGAGGCGGCGAAAGACAGTCTGGAGGCCGGATCCCTGCTGTGCTGGACCCTTCTGTCGTTGGAGCAGCTGAGCTGGGGTGGACGACGGCGCAGCAGGAGCGGGACAAACCACGCAAGGTTTTCTTTGACAACTATCTGTAAGAGAAGTAATTCTGTAAGGGCTCGTTTGAATTGGAGGATTCCAACAATGCAGGGATAGGAAATAGACAGGAATAGGATAGGAATGCACGTGCAAAACAGAGAATTTAAAAACACAGGATTTCTGCCAATCTGGGTGTTTGATTCACAACAATTGGAAGATCACAGGATGCAAAGAAGCATGGTGAGATTAAGTCAAACCACAAGAAAATGTACGGTTATAATGCTATTATGCTACTATCTCTTAGTCTTGTGCTTCATGAATAGGAATTTGAAAAGGAGGACAAGTGAAAATTAAAATTCCTACGTTTTTTCTTTCAAGGAGACACTAAAGGAACAAATCCGTGTGCTCAGTGGACAATATATATAACATGTAGAGTAAAAAAGAGATGCAACAAGTGTACAACCTCTTTGGCGAAGCCATGTCGATCTCAGCGTGATTGGGTTGGCCGGTGAGGATGCTCCGGCTGACTTTGCTGTCGGAGGAGGGGAAGAAGATCTTAGGCGTCTGGAGATGGAGCCCGAGGTACTGCTCCGCTGTGATGGAGGGTTTCGTCGTTGGAGCAGCTCCGGTGAGTTGTACGACGCCGAGGCTGAAGCAGGACAAGAGAGACAACGAACAACGTTAACCTGAGTGGAATTCTAATAGCATCTCCAATACATGACGTAAAATACATAACCACAAAGTGCTAGATGTAAAATACATCAGCCGCTCATCTCTGAACTTAACTGTCGAAACTGAACTTAACTGTCGAAACTGAACTTAACTGTCGAAACTGAACTTAACTGTCGAAACTGAATTTTGCTGTCGAAACTGAACGCACTAGCAAGGTGAGGCTACACGTCGGTCGACTGACTTTTTTCATCTCTGGTCAGTCGATTTTGCAGCCGTTGGATACGAAATCAAGGGCCTGCGGTTCATCTTCAACCTCCACCCCCTGAGCCGCCAGCCACCACCGGCCAAACAGCAGCCCCCGCCGCCCGCGGCCGGCGGTGCGCCGCCCCGCCCGCCCCGAAAACACTCCCCACCGCCGGTCCGCCGCCGCCCCGGCCATCCCTCTAGGCCCCCCCCGTGCCGAGCTTTTTCTCCGGCGATCCCCACGCCACCGCCTCGCCAACGCCCCGCCACCGCCGGTGACCACCGCCCCCATCCTGAACCCTAAGATAGATAGTGGGGTACCTCTCCGGCGAGCCCCCTCCCCGCTGCGGCTGGTTCTTCCTTCACCCCGGCGAGCCCCCCCCCACCCCCTGAAAATCGACTGACCCAAAAGTCGATTCAGTCGACTGAAGTGTAGCTAAATCGGAGCAGCATCGCAAGCAAGAGCAAGAGCGAGAGCAGCAGCGCGAGCAAGAGCAATAGCAAGAGCAGACCAGGCAGGGGACCGAGAGCAAGAGCAGAGCAGCAGCGCGAGCGAGAGCTAAAGCAGCAGCAGCTCCTACTGATGTGGACGTCGCCGCCGAGGGAGCGACGCCGTGGAGGAAGTGGCCGGCGATGCCGCCGTGGATGGAGCCGTGCCGTGTCGGCTCGGGACCGAGCGCCGGCAGCACCGTGAGATCGAATCAAGAAGAAAATGCGGCGATTAGTGTACAACCTCTTTGGTGGCGCCGATTAGGCCGCAGCTTCATCCGAGGAAACGGTGATGATGATGCTCTTCCGGTGGTGCAGGTGAAGACGGCGGTGTGGGAATGGAGGTGGCGCGAAAAGACGAGGGGAACATCGGGGCAGCTCCTTGGAGGTGGAGGACGGGGTGGCTGAACCGGCGGGACGATGAGATCGACGACGGATCCTCATCCGGTACGGTGGATGAGGGACGTCGAGGTGTTGCTGTCGATGACGTCGTCAGGGAAGAGGCTCCGGCTGGGTGGCGGACGGAGCAGGGTGTGGGGTTTCGTCGCGGGTTTTCGCGGCCTCGGTGTACGAATGGGTGGGCGGATGGGATGGCAGTGGGGAACCATGGCTTAGAGACGCGCTTGTCCGAAATGTGGGGTAAGTTACGAAAGTACCCCACCGATTTGAGGCGGTTCTTTCGGTTCAGGGGTACCACGGGCATTTCGCGTGTCGGGATTTCACAGGAGGTGGGAGTTTTCGCGCGCGTTGTAATTTCGGAATAGCAAGGCGCGGGTTGAGATGGAGGGAGTTGTCGGAGCACAACGAGACAAAGATATATCTTAAATATTTCGGGCTAACAAGGCGCGGGTTGAAATTTCCGGACAAGCCTAACGTGTACTGTACCAAATCAATGCGCACTACAAATGTCATTCAAAACTTTGAATTCATGTTATGTTCAATTAAAATATTTCGCTACGTGTATAATGCATGCAACCTACTACTCAAATGAACGTTTTAGTGCATTCCAAACGTATATACTACCGCTTCAATATGAACTAAATTTGAATTCGTTTCTCTATTTGAATAAGATCTACAGTAATGATTGTTGTGAAGTCAAAGCATTTGAATTCGTTTCTCTGTTTTAATAAGATCTACAATCATCATTATTGTCAAGTTAAACCATCGTTTGTGTATTATCTTCACAGCACACCACATGATTAGTCTCGAGTTACATATGAACTATGTGTACTATATGAACTCGAACTAGATTTTTTGAATCCACTTTATTTTGATTTCAAATCACATTACATTTCTAGCTCTAGCTAGATCTTCATAATCTAAACCATGTCTCATATGTATAATGTGTTTATCACATTATGTATGGTGCCCCGCCCCCTACGCCTACAAGTATTTAGATGTGAGTTGCAAACACCACACATTACCACAAATTCAAATAAAATGTGAGAATGTTCGATATATAGTATTGTTTAGATTGTTCGATATTTAGTTGTAAGCTGCAAACGCCACACATTATCACAAATTCAAATAAAATGTGAGATTGTTTGATGTATAGTATGGTTTAGATTGTTCGGCATTTAGCTGTGAGTTGCAAACGCCATGCATTATCACATTATGGTATAACATGTGCACAGCACGTGTATCACCGCTATATTCATGCATGCAATGTTTAAAACACTATGATCTCCTATTCAAATATATGAATCCGCTTTCATATCAAATTATGATCTTTGTTAGTCTCTTACACCCACACAATCCTCTAACCTTTGTAGCTACCACTAACTTTCTCTCGTGCATGCACACGCCCTCCTCGCCCTCCCCCTCCCTCGGCATTCTATCCACCGGGCACATTCATTTTTTTCTTTAGGTCGTTCTCCCAGAGTCTCCACAACTCCTTTCCGACACACACCGATCGATAAACCTCTCCAGCGATGCCTGCCTACAACATACACACACACCTTCAATCTCCTCCTTTATGTGTCCTTGCCTCGTGTCTCTCATACGGTCAGACACACGTGTAAACTCTCGCCCCTCTTTTCATCGATCTCACAACCGCACACTCCTCCCCCTATCTAGCTAGTAGTTGGGCCTCTCGCACCACCTCCTAGCTCCATTCTCTCTGTCTATCCGTCTCGCTGGGCCTTATTTGCCTCTAACAAATGGACGTACACCGACCGATCTCTCGCTATACATATAGCTAGCTAGGTCCTTATAACTCGTTTTTACCCACACGTCAATCGATCTACCTCATTAGTTGTGTCTCTCCCTTCCTCCGACAAACAACAATTGATCTACCGATCTAGTTAGGTTTGCTTACCAAACACATGGTTCCCCTTCATCATCCATGGATGCGTCCCGACAGATCTATCACGCACAGGCACACACAGAAACACATCCCCACTCTTATTGATAACATTGCAGTTCCACCCTCAGTTTGTCTAGTAGGCCTCTCCCACCATCTTCGAGAAGCAACTCCATCACCCATCCAGCACTCTACCCCTCTCCCTCCCTCTCCCTCCCTCTCTCTCTCTCTCTCTCTCTGTCCCATCATATTTCCCGTCCTTCAGTTATGTATGGATGTCGACCGATCTCCCTCAAGACATAGCTCGGTCTCTCCTTCTCAACACATATACGAGTCGTTCTACCTCTATAGTTAGGCCTCTGCCTACCCCTCCCCCCACCCCCTCCCCCCCCACACACACCGATACATCGAGCGCTCTAGTCATGTCTCCCTGCCACACACAAACTTGACATGTGCCCTCTAACGTTCCGGTAGGCCAGTCGCCCTATATCTTTGACTTGCACACACACACAATTTCGATGGCTCTCTTCATCGATCTCGCACCCACCCACTTGATCCTCTCTTCGACTCTATCGATAGCTATGACCCCTCCCTCTCTTCTCGTGGATTGCCCGACCCTCTATGTATGATATGGATAGGCCTCCATTTCACACACATTGCATGCAAAATTTTGTTTGAGATGTCATCGACACATATTCCCACAAATAATTCACGAAATCAACCCCCCACCCCACCCCCACCCCAAAACAAAAAACACTCACGAACGCGGTTTGTATCTCTCACACACACCCACGTAGGTGGGGGACGTGCACGAAGAGAAGAGGTGCATGCACGGCGCACGTACTCCCGTCTCTTTCCCAACCACACCCGCGCGGGTACACGGTGGAGCTCATTTCTGTACGAAAAAGGCAGCCCACGTGGTAATTTGGCACGTGTACTGGTTGTCCACTTGGTGGAGGGAGGATCGTCTACCACGGGTGAACAAACAAATTGCGACTTGACGTGTTATGTTAAAAAAGAGGCAAACCATGTGGGGCCTACCTTAGAGGCAAGGCTCTATACACTGGA
This sequence comes from Triticum aestivum, assembly GCF_018294505.1. Taxonomy (NCBI): domain Eukaryota; kingdom Viridiplantae; phylum Streptophyta; class Magnoliopsida; order Poales; family Poaceae; genus Triticum; species Triticum aestivum. Next base: position 36,414,771 of record NC_057802.1, read on the forward strand.
GTACTTTTGATGTGTCCCGTCAACTCGCAGAACGAGGAGAAGCTTGCTTAGTACGCCGTCTCCCCCGCCCACGGGCGCGGTGGCTCGCAGGATGAGGTGAAGCTTGCTCCGCCTTACGCCCGCTCCCTCGCCCATGCGCGCGGTGGCTCGCAGGACGAGGAGAAAAATTTACTACTCCCTCCGTTTACTCCTCGTCCCTACTACCTTGGTTATAGAGATTATATCATATTGTTTGGAATATATATGTCCTTTAGTAGATTTCAATATGAACTACTAGTACATACTCCAAACACTGATGTATATAGACGTATTTTAGAGTGTAGATTCACTCATTTTGCTCCGTATGTAGCACTCTCCCTCGCCCCTCGACCCTCGCCCACGTGGTGGACGTGCAGCAATTCATTCGGTCTCATATAGCCAGAACGATATATACTGCACTACCATTATTGCTCGACTTCCCGAAGAGGCGAAGAGCCAATCGCAAGGTTAATATTTTGGAGATGCCAAGCGCAAGGTTATAGGAGAACGAGTAGTAGGTGCCGCGTCATTTATAAATAAAGTTTTTTTTCTTCAGTGGCACGTACGCAATATGATAGGTTCATATGGAGAGAAAAGGAAACCGCTCCACTATATACATAGTCAGGACGGGCCAGCCTACACGGTTGCTTGCTGGGGTTGCTCTCTTCACACTCTCTCGCACAAAACGACTGTGGCCACATCTCTAACATCCCGGCGGATCACGTCCGCTTGGGGAAGGGGTGGATGCTTAGTGTAGATGCGGTGGCCGTCGCCGACGGCGAAAACCCACTGTCGGCACGTCCCGATCAGGGGTCCCCGCCGTTCTCTCTCACAAAGCCGGTGAGGTTGCCTTCGTCCCTTGCTCACTGCCGCGACGTGGGCAGTTGCCGCCTCCCGCCGCCCTCCTCAAGGTTGAGCTACGTCCCTCAGGTACAACTCCCTTTACAGCCGGCTTGCACCACTGCTCCAGCTGCCCACATCACTCCCTGTGGATATTTCTCTACTTCTTTGCCCCGCACATACCTCTACTGGCTTCTACGTACTGTATTTGTGATGAGTTTATGTCTCATCAACTAGTCCCAGTAATCTTATTCTAATCACGCTTCTTCAATTTCTTTGCCACAGGGATGCTCATCTCGATTTTGGTGAAACTGCACAAAATGATCCGATGGTCAAAAGGTTGCAAACTTCATTTATTAGGAAGCTCGAACGTTGCCAGCAAATTGAAGCCTGGTCAGGGTTCACGGTTCAAGGGCTAGGGACTGCATGGATCGTTTTTTCTTTAGCTGCCTCTGTTCCAAAATAAGTGTCAACTTTAGTAGTAGTACAACTTTGTACTAAAGTTTGCACAAAGTTGAGACACTTATTTTGGAACGGAGGGAGTACATATTTGCTATGATCTGTCAATCATTGAGATGCAATAGCATGCATGTTAGTCTCCTTTGTATTTGATGAAATGTTGCAACGGGCAACCTTGGACGCAAGATACATGTAACAGAAGCTGGAAGCTTCATAGCATTGTACAAATTTATCTCGCTGATAAATTACAGTACGTACTATACTAGTACTTCCTCCGTTCCTAAATATAAGTCTTTGTAGAGATTTCACCATGAACCACATGCGGATGTATATAGATGCATTTTAAGTGTAGATTCATTCATTTTGTTCCGTATGTAGTGGAATCTCTACAAAGACTTATCTACTAGTAATAGCTAGCCCCCACTACTAGGAATTCTCTATCCTCTCCTTGAGCCACATCATCAAAATTGATGTAGCCGTTAGATGAAGTAAATCAGTCCATAATAGCCGTCTGATCTAGACGTTGAGAGGCTCCGCACTAAGCCACATGCAAGCATGCAGAAATACCGTGGCACATGCATGTGAGTGGGTTTTAAATCACATCAACATGTCTGCATGCAAGCATGCACCGGTAGCATGCATGTAAGTGAGCTTTTAAGTCCCATTAACATGTCAAAAAGAAAAATATAATCCCATTATGCAGTAGGAGTTGGCTGATCTTTTTTCCTTACGTGGGATGATCTAAATGATGATGGGAGTTTATTTAGTTTGGCTACCACATTTGTCATGCGGTTATAGAGTTTTTTTAGTTCTATGAAATCGATAATTTTGCGCAGAGAGATATACCGCTGTTCCGCGGCAACGCGCGGGGACTCATCTAGTAATATTTAGGAACGGAGGGAGTACTATGTAAAGAGTTAGGTGTCGCACGGTGATAGTGTGAGGTGGGCCATGTAATCACTGAGCCTGTGTGTTTTCACTGCTCTTGCACGCCTCCGCTGTAAGAATGGAGAAAATTGTAATCTAGTAGTAGTACCTCCTTTCGCCGAAAGCGTGGGACATCCAGCAGTCCTACCACCTCAGTAATAAAGACCAATGAGCCGTCAAATCACATAGACCCAGCAGTAAGTTGGACGGACGAAGCAACCATCACTCTTGCGCCAGTGAGAGGTCGCGTCCGCTCTGCCCGGGCATGAATGCGGCACCGATTCTTTGGAGCGGCGCTGACCGTTTCGGGCGGGAAGCGCGCGCGGGCGATGGAGGGGCTTTGGGTGGGCCAGGCTGGTCAGGAGCGGGCGTGGCAGCTGTCCACATGTCCCTACCGGACACGCCCGGAAACGAGAGGATGCACCGACTCTCGCGGCTAAAATCGTACTACACTACACAACATCTCTCTGTAGGAGTAGGTCGATCTGTCGCTCTCTCTAACACACACATGCTGTTAAAACACACACACACACACACACGCACACGCACGCACCTTGGTCCCGTTGCACCTTCTAACGTGACTTATTACACCTAGACGGAGGAGTAGTAAGTATACGAGATACGGTGGCACACTGACTTAAGTCGAATACAAGTGCCCAAAATTTGTGTGCATGTTATAATAAGGATTCACTTAAAATAGTACGTGAGCGAATAGAGGGATCAATTGGACAGTGTTCCCGAGCAGTAGCGAGATGTGTGAGGTAAGATACACCGCTGGCGCTTTTAATTTTTCTTATTAATTTGTTTGTTTCACCCTCTGACTGGTGGGACCCAACGTACTACGTGGAGAGAGGTAAGGTGACTAAGGCCTTCCACTACGTAGCCGGTGCCGCATGTGTAATATAGTAGACTGGCCACCAAAGCCACATGACACGATTATGATTGAAATCCCAATGACTCCCACACACACAAAAAAACACGGCATGCTTGTCACACGAATGCAGGAATGTATAAAAGGTTATTTCCCTCTCGTTGAACATAACGGGAGGGTTGTGTAGCTGGTTAGCCTGTTCGCTCATCAAACTTGAGGTCTCGGGTTCGATAACTACACTTGAGCATAATTTGTGCCAGGAGGATTCTTTGACTGGTCAAAATGTTTTCTAGGGTTTGCACGCTTCACACTCTCTCTCCAGTATATATATACACGCTGGAGCCTCAGCGCTTGTAGTTGCTCTCTTCACACTCTCTCGCCCTCTCCCGCTGGAGCCTCAGCGCTTGTAGTTGCTCTCTTCACACTCTCTCGCCCTCTCCAGATCTAAACAAGACTTCGTTGGCCTCTCTCTCCCCTCACTGCTGCTCAAAGAGCCGGCAGGATCCGTCCGCCGGGAAGGGAAGGAGGCTTAACGCTGTCGCCGTCGGCGAGGGACTACCGGCGCAGCTGTTCACTTTCCACCCAGCGGCGGCGCGGGAGGGCCTCCGACCCCTTCTTCTTCGCCGCCGTCCCGTCGCCCACCGAACCACGCCCCAAGAACCTTAAGGTATAATTTACTTACTCCACATGCATTGCTCTAGCTGCATGTATACCATGAATCTAGGACGTGGTTCAAAGAGGAAAGGAATGGGGGAAAGTAGTGGGGAAAGTAGTGGGGAAAGTTGTATAGCATGAATCTAGGACGTGGTTCAAATAGGAAAGGAATGGGGGAAAGTAGTGGGGAAAGTTGTATCGCATAAATCTAGGACGTGGGTTCAAAGAGAAAAGGAAGGGGCGAAAGTACTAGTTCAAAAGGAAAGGAAGGGACAAGGCTGTAGAGTTTGAGCAGGACTAGATTTGCTGCGCTCACATAGGGAAAGGTGTCTAAAGATAACAAAACTTGGACCAACACAAATATGCTCCTTGGTTGTTTGTTCTTTGTTGCAACAGACTGTGCATGACCACAGTACATCGGTAGATGCACATGGTGCTGGTGCGTCCACTGTCCCGTGCAACTCATTAGCTGTTGTTAATCTAAGGCCCTGTTTGGTTAAAAACTCCCTAGTCCCTACCTGCTTGGTTCCAGGGACTAAACATGGACTAGAGGTTATTAAATGACATGCTAAAAGACCATGTTACCCCTAGTAATGAACTAATAGAGACAAGGTGCGATGCGTGGCAGGGGCAACTGTTGGAAAAAGTCCCAAAAAGACTCCCTCGGGGTCTTCTTTCTTTAGTCCCAAATGCCCACTTTTAGTCCCTAAAAGTCCCTCCTGTTTGGTTTAGATGGGACTGACACGGAGTTTTTTTAGTCCCTACACCAAAATGTCCCTGTAAACAAACACCCTCTAATAATGCCGCTGGAAAATTGATGCAATGCCACAGTTAAAAGCAAATTACATGTTTAACGAATTTTATTGTTAATATAATCTCTATGTTAATATTAATCAATGCCACCGTTTGAGAAATGCTACTGTCTTGCTTTCTTTCCCATTTAGATAAGGTAGATGCTTCTTTTTGTTGGCTTCTGTGTCATCCACCGTTATTGACCACTAATTGTTTCCTTTGCACCTCTGTGTAAACAGGGTTATCTACTTCACCTCGTTGCCATTGTGACCTTTTGTTGCACTGCACAAAACACTTTTGTTTTAAGAGTGTTTTGTGCAGTTCAACCAAAATGTCACACCGACAATGTTGCTTGATTGCTTGATCTTAGTGGAACTGCACAAGAGGAGATCTTACTTCCTATCCGTTAAGGCGAATTTGGTTCAGATCTTCTTCTTGTGAGTTGTTTGAATTCCGCATCATGAGAGGTCAGTACTAGCCTTCTTTCACATGATTCTGCAGTGTGCTTTCATATGTTGTGCTACTTGTACGATAATGTTGCTTGATTTTAGTGAACTGCACAAATGGAGACAAGACTTCCAATCTGTATGTGCACCGTAATATCCCATTGAGGTAAGATAAGGATATTTCACAACTGCTGGCCTGTATTTTGCCACTTTCATCAGAAAATTAAGTTTAGTACTATACTTGTGCTCCCTAATTGACATGCCAAATCTTACATTGAAGGCGAAGCTTGTCTGTTATTGAACCAAGTGATGAAGGGGAAGAACAAGCGGAAGAAAAACAAAAATCAACTCCCGGTGCTGTAATGAAGCACTGGAACTATGATGACACAAGTAATGATATAGTTTTGCATCTTAATTTATTGCTATGGCTGGAACGAGCAATTGTTTTGCCACTGATTTGATGCCACTCTTAATGTAATATGTAATTATCTCTACTTGTGCAAACAGGGATCTTCTTTGAAGATACCATATATTTTAGTGGAACTGCACAAGAAGATGTTGGAAACATTAAACTAATCGAGGAGTATATAGTAAGCATGGCCACCACCGTAGATAGCAACAGATGGTTCCGGAGAAGTGCTTCATCTGTATGCTCTACACAATAAGCCTCCTGACAAAGGTTGGTACTCGCCCACTGATTTCATCCATATGATTGAGCTTTGTCATCTCTATTGGTGTTGTGCTACTGTTTAGATACTGTCATGAAAAAGTGGTATTGTCCTTGAGAAGTGCTTCATCTGTGTTGTTTTAAATATTTCCTTTCCTTTTTTCGAGCAAACAGGGATGCTAGCATTTAGTAGTCCTCTTGTCTTTGCACAACAGGATCATCTTCCTCTGAAGAAGAATATGGAGTACGTGAAGTGACTAGTTCCGATTATGCCAGGATGAAGAAGCCCTGTCTATCTTCTCATCAGAAGGAGCAGTTGAAGGATGGTTACATTACTCCCCACAAGACCAAACTAACTTCAGCTCAGAAGGACTGACAAATCTCCATTTTTTTGCTGTGATGCGCGAGTACAATGTTGTTCTAGGATTCTTTCTGGTGAGTTCCATTTTTCTAAAAGTGTGCTCTACATGGACCATGTATGTGCCTGTTGAAACTGTCAATTCATAGTACAGTTTGCTTTATACTAATCACTTTTTTGTATTTGTGCAAACAGGGGTGCTCAGCTTGATTTCAATGGGAACTGCACAAAATGTTCATGAATACATCGAATCATTCATTTCCACCACAAGAAAGGAGGTGCCGATAAGTTCAAGGCGTTGCAACATATAAGGGCGAAATCATACAAGCTACGCGCGAATTTGGTTGATTTTGGTGGAACTGCACAAAAAGAACAGCTGGTTTATTTAGCACGAGGTGCCATGTCAATGTCCGAACTGATGGCAAACCCTGCCCATTCCACAATCGTAGGCATTTGATATTTTGGAATGGGACAACCTTGTCAAATTTTGCTCATTGATTTTAGCAAGACATGCGTTTGATATTTTCGAATGGGACGCCCTTTGCTGTCAGCAGCGTCGATCAATTTTTTCTTTATTCTTTAGTTGTGAAGTAAATATTGCCTCTGACATGTGAGTCGCTGAGATGCATAATCATCGATTGTTTTGAATGTTCTCTATGAATTGCCAGGCCTGTGTGTTTGATTGCAATGTACAGAAACGCTAAAAAGCTGCTCAAACTCTTTGTACTCCTTCTGTTCCTTTTTACTTCGCACATTGTGAAAGTGCATACTTTTTTGTATAAGATTGGTCAAAGTAGAGATACTTTGACTGCAGACAAAACTTGTATGCAGACTAGAAAGGACCGGAGGGAGTACATGTGAAACTGCTGCAAACGAGGTGATCACCCTGGGAATAATGCTAGTACGTATTGTTTTGCATGTTCATCCAATGCCAGTGATACAGGAATTCGAACTAATCGAAATAAATTCATTCATACACGGTCGGATTTCATATAAACATGCCGGATTTCATTACATTTCATACATTCTTCAACTAAAAAGGGGTGCGCTGGAGGTATAATTAATTAACCGAAGCTACCCACCTGTGTCCCGCTGAGCCGAACAGAAGCTTCAGTGACTTAACTGCAGGTGCAGTTGCGTAACTGACATGTGGCCTGTTGGGCCCACGTGTCAGTCAGCCAACTGCACCAGCAGTTAAGTAGAAGCAGCGTTCTTCTCCAGCGCAGCTCTCCGACTCCACGTCGCCGCCAAGAAGCTAACCGGCCGTCAATGGTCAACCCGCCTAGCTTGGCTTCAACCGGAGGGTAGCAGCGGTGGCCTTACTTGGACCCGAGCGGCGGCGACCTACCGTGTTCTACTCTTCCTCGTTTTCTGTGTGGCGCGGCCTCGTTGGCAGCGGGGCGGGGCCTCGGCGGAGCCGGCGATGTCCTCTGTCTCGTTGCCGGCGGGCGGCGCCTCAGCGGAGCGGTGGAAATCCTCCCCCACGTTGCCGGCAGGGTGGGGCCTCGGCTGAGCCGGCGATGTCCTCTGCCTCGTTGTTGGCGGGGCGGGGCCTCGGCGGAGCCGGCGGTGTCCTCTGCCTCGTTGTTGGCGCCGCGGGGCCTCGGCGGAGCAGGGCCTCGTCGACGCCAGCGGAGCGGGGACTCGTCGGAGCCGGCATTGTCCTCTGCCTCGTCCTCGGTCTCGCCAAACAGCGCCTCGCCCGCTTCATCGCCCTCTTTGCTAGCCTCTTTGTAGGCGGCCGCAGCCTCCGTCACCCGCATGCGGTACCGCCAGCGCTCGAGGCGGCCCTTGCGGGCGGAGCGGTACGAGTCGAGCAGCGCCTCCTGCTCCGCCCGCTCCGCGGCGATCTGCTCCTCCGCCTGCAGGTGCTCCTGGAGGAGATGGTGGTTGTAGGCGGCGTCGGCCTGCGCCTCCCGGAACTGCTCCTCACGCATCTGCCTCACCCTGTCCATATATTGGGCACGGGCCTCGCCGATGGTCATGGTGCAATGCACCGGCGAGGATGGCGCGGAGGAGGGGGTTGGCGCCGGATCGTCGACTACCATGTTCTCCATTGGGACGTCGTCGTCCTCCGGCTGCCTGCCGGCCAGCCGGTCGGCAGCAATGGCTGCCATCTCCTTGTGGTCCGTCGTCCGCCCGTCCCGAAGAGCGCTGGAGCGCGAGGAAGCCATGGTGGGCAGTAGTGGTGTGGACAGGAGAAAGGGAACGGATGCGGATGACTGCGGCTATGGCCGGCGCAGCAGTTTATATAGCAATGGTGGGCGGGCGGAGGGACGGACGTGTGGCGCCGGAGTAGCCGCCTCGGCAACCGCGTATCATTAATGTGGGCGGCAGATGGACGGACGGACGGCACTTGTGTCGTTTGAAGGCGGAGCAATCGCCTGCACCGGGAAGCGGGGCGGGCGGCGCTGACTGTTTCGCGCGGAAAGCGCGCGCGGGCGAGGAGATGACTTTACTTGGAGAGGATGACAATGGGGACCCACCAGGTCCATAGCCTCACGTACGCAAGTGCCTCCTTATTATATATATATATATAACTATAATTTATTTTGCTTCCTCCTGGTTTCCTGACATCACGGTCCCACACCATTGTCAACCTATGTAGTAGTCAATAAACGAGAGAATTGCACAAGAAGCGGCCGACAGCTGGGACCAAGCAGCTCGAGCAGTATTTGTGTTTTTGAGGTGTGAGCACTGCAGAGTTTTTCGATGTTTAGCCCAGATATTAATTTTTCTCCTCTGAACAACAACGAAAACATCGCTGCAGGTATTAACTGGGCGGGCTGTGGCCCGTCTAGCCCAGGCCAGATATCCAGCCCAGATATTAATTTTTTTCAAGCTGAAAATGGCTAGCCCAGCTATACTTTTTTTAGGAATACCCAGGCAAGGTCAAGTTGTTATTCTCCGCCCCGCTGGGCTGCAAATCTTTCCTAGGAGGGATGCATTAGGCTTAACAAGAAAATGGGCTTTAAGAAATAATAAATGGGATGTAATTATAAAAACTGGGCAGTAACTATAAAAAAATGCACCAAACACGTGATTACTTTATAAAATATTATTTTTGGATATTGAAAATTTTAATTTCATTAATTGTTGCGAGCGCAATGTTTCGTTGGATTTTTACGTAATATAAATTTATATTGAAATTGTATTTAATCTGACTAGAAATTTCGGGATAAAAATATTTCGGATCCCATCAAAATGTGGGAAATTTTATTGAATTCTGTTTTGAACGGTTGGTTGAAATGGGCTGTACTTTTAACAAACTGTAAATGGGCTGTAGTAAATTCCATTAGAATTCAAAAATGGGCTACACATTCTTACAAATCTCAAATGGGCTATAAGTTCTCTGCCACACACTTCTGGCCTTACTAAGTTGACGCGTCCCCTAAAAAAACAGAGTTGACGCGTATGCAAGGCTTTGTCAACTTATAGTCAACACACGGTTCTAGCAGCAGTGGCCGTTGGATGTCCATCCAACGGATGCCGTGCTTCTTCTTCAATCTCGGATATTCTAGCTTCACCCGCCCAAAAAATGATTCCTCCCCCTGACATCTGGGGCGCACCGTTTCGGAAGCTGACCTGTGGGCCTACTAAGTTGACGTACCAAGGGCTTTGTCAACTTAGTCAATATAAACGATTCTAGCTGCAGTGACCGTACGATGTCCATCCAACGGCCGTCGTGCTTCTTCAACCTCTGGTCTTCTTGCTCCAGCCGCCCAAAGCAGCGCCGGTCGTGCCGCCTGCTCCTGCCTCCCGTGGCCGGCTGTGCTGCCGCGGAGGCCTCACCGCCCCCTACTACTCCCACCGCTGGCCAGGCCATCCCTCCACTCACCCACACCCCCTGTTATTCTGCGGCGACGGCAGCGCAGCCGAACCAGTGAACCCTCGTACTCCTCTCCGCGTGTGCATCCACTGCCGCGTCTTCCCCGGCTCCGCGTCGTCCCCTTCCTAGGCCTCGCCGTCGTCCACCGCCCTGGTGCTCTCGGCGCGGCGTGGTCAACGTGGTCAAGGAACGACTTCCATCGGACGTGGACTGTACGTGGAGAGGCTGACAGCTGGGTCCACGGCAGCCGCAAGGAAGTGCCTCCTTATTACGCGGAAAATAATTATTCCTCCACCTGACAGCGGGGACCCACCGGACGGGCCACCAGTATTTTGCGAAAAAAATCGTTTCCCCCTGACTGCTGGGACCCACCGGACGGGCCACCGTATTTCGCGAAAAAAACGTTCCCCCCGCTGTCAGCTCGGACCCACCGGAAGTGCCTCCTTATTACGCACAAAAAAATGAATACTCCCCCGGCTAGCTGGGACCCACCTTGGTGGGAGGCTGACTTGTGGGCCTACTAAGTTGACGGGGACGAAGGGCTTTGTCAACTTAGTCAATATGAACGATTCTAGCTCCAGTGACCGTACGATGTCCATCCAACGGCCGTAGTGCTTCTTCAACCTCTGGTCTTCTTGCTCCAGCCGCCCAAAGCAGCGCCGGTCGTGCCGCATGCTCCTGCCTCCCGTGGCCGGCTGTGCTGCCGCAGAGGCCTCACCGCCCCCTACTATTCCCACCGCTGGCCAGGCCCTGCGGCGACGGCAGCCTCACACCGCAGCCGAACCAGTGAACCCTCGTACTCCTCTCCGCGCGGGCTTCCACTGCCGCGTCTTCCCCGGCTCCGCGTCGTCCCCTTCCTAGGCCTCGCCGTCGTCCACCGCCGTGGTGCTCTCCGCGCGGCGTGGTCAACGTGGTCAAGGAACGACTTCCATCGGAAGAGTACTGTACGTGGAGAGGCTGACAGCTGGGTCCACGGCCACAGCCCAGTTTTTTTGTGATTTGCCAAGTAAGTCGCTTTGTCAGGCCTGTTGGGCTGCAAATCTTTCAAGACGAGGAGAGCTTTCATTCGGCTGGCCGAGAAAATGGCCCATCAGTAATGAGAAATGGGCTGTACATTTTTAAAACACATCAAACCGGCAATTAGTTTCAAATATCTTTTTTTCATTTCAAGATTTTAAATTACATTAATTTTTATGCGTGGAGAATTTGTTGGATTTTATATTGATATACATTTATTTTTAAAATCAGTTTGAATGTGAGTCGAAATTTCGGGATTAAAAACAGTTCGGACCGCACCGAAATATGCAAAATTTCGTATAATTTTTTAACCGTGGCCACAATATGGGCTGTAATGCTAACAAAAAGAATATGGGCTCCAAAAAAACCTTAAGAATTAGCAAATGGGCTGTAAATTATTAGAAATAATGGCAGATGGGTTGTATGCTGTTTTCCACAGATTTGAGGCTTTCCTAAAAAAAGGTTGACGCACAAGCACTGACTGTTGGATGTCCATCCAACGGCCGTCGTGCTTCTTCAATCTCTGCTCTTCCTGCTCCAGCCGCTCAAACAAGCGCCGGCGGGACTGCCTGCTCCCTCCTCCCCGCGGCCGGCTGTGCTGCCGCGCAGGCCTCACCGCCCCACCGTACTCCCATCGCTGGCCTAGCCATCCCTCTACTCACCCACACCTGCTGTTATTCTCCGGCGACGGCAGACGAACCAGTAAACCCTCGTACAGTCGTACTCCCCTCCGCATGGGAAACAACTGCCGAGTCTTCCCTGCCTCTGTGTCGTCCCCTTCCTAGGCCTCGCCGTCGTCCACCGCCATGGTGCTCTCGGCGCGGCGTGGTCAATGTGGTCAGCGACCGACTTCCATCGGAAGAGTACTGTGCGTGGCGGCGCTGACAGCTGGGTCCACGACCGCAGCAAGGAAGTGCCTCCTTATTACGCGCAAAATAATTATTCCTCCACCTGACAGTGGGGACCCATCGGACGGGCCACCGTATTTCGCGAAAAAAACGTTTCCCCCCTGACTGCTAGGACCCACCAGCTACACCTTCGCACGCAAGGAAGTGCATCTGGGCAAAAAACAAAACGATTCGCCCCCCTGGCTGCTGGGACCCACCAGCTACATCTTCGCACGCAAGGAAGTGCCTGATAGTCGGGACCCACCTGGTCGAAGCGTACGTAGCGTTGTCATTCTGGTCGCGAACGAGTACGTACATATATACTGGTGGATGTAGAGGCGCGCACGTGTCGTAGTAGAGGCGCGCACGTAGCATGTACACGTATGTACAGCGGCCAGGGTGCAAGAAAGAAAATACGGCCACGTATGTGTACATACGGGCGGGGTCTCGAACGCCTACTCGCGCATACGTACGGCGAGGGCTCGTTGACATGGCTGGGTCGAAACGGAGAAACAGCGTCGTCGTCGTCGTGTTCATGGGGAGGCAACGGAATGCGTCGTGTTCATCGGGAGGCAACGGAACGCGTGGGAGCCAACTGGCTGGGTCAGAACGGAATGTGTCGTCGTGTTCATCGGGAGGGCTTGGACGGAACAGCCGATGGAAACGAGGCCCGGCGTACCGCAGAACGGAGGAAACGGCCTTGTGTTCGACCGGCCACATTTGAAACGGGATCCTGCTCATCGGGAGGGGTCTGGCGTACCGCAAAACGGAGGAAACGGACCTCCTACGGTCGAAACGGGGTCCTGTTGATTGGGAGGGGTGTGGCATACCGCAAAACGGAGGAAACGGACTTGTGTTGGAGCGCTACGGTCGAAACGGGGGTCCTGTTCATCGGGAGGGGTGTGGCGTACCGCAAAACGGGACTCCACGGGATACTGTTCATCTCCACCGTCAACCCCCTCCAGCCTCCACGAGCTACTGTTCATCCACCGTCGACCTCCTCCAGCCTCCACCTGCGACTGTTCATCCACGGGCTCCTGTTCATCCAGCCTCCACCACGCGCTACTCCACCGGCTACTGTTCAACCAGCCCTCTCCACGGGCTCCTGTTCAACCACCCCTCCACGGGCTACTGTTCATCCAGCCCTCCACCGTCTACTGTTCATTCTGCCCTCCACGGGGTGGTCCTGTTCATCCTGCCCTCCACGGGGTCCTGTTCATCCAGCCCAAACCGGCTCGATCGATCGGGGTCCTGTTCATCCAGAGGCAACACCATGGAGTCCTGTTCATCCACCCCCACCGGGAACTGTTCATCCAAACCCCCCAGCAACGCTCACTATTCATCCAGAGGCAGCATCGATCGGCTTCAGTTAGCAGCAGTAGCGAAGGAATCGCTCGATCGGGTTCAGTTAACAGCCATCGATCGATCGCTCGGGTTCAGTAACGCGTAGCCTGCAGTGCAATCGCTCGGGTTCAGTTAGAGCCCAACGCCTCGCTCGGGTTCAGTTAGAGCCAACGCCTCGCACACACGCGCGCACGTGTATGAGATAAACACGCATCACTCGGCCCCCGACCTCCCACCGTAACCGGGAACTCCCCGAAATTTTCCTCCCCTCGCTTCTACCACGGTTTTTCCGTCATGGACGGCCCAAAGAATGTCATGCAGCTGCGTCTCCGGCCCGCCCAGGACGAAAAGCCCATTTTCTGTCATGATTTTTTGTCATAGAAGTAGGAGCCCACCACATCTATGATGATACCGGGTTTTGTCACAATTATCGTCATAGAAGTGTCATATGTATGACAGAAAAAAAAATTCGTTCGGCCCAAAATGTCACGGATGTGTCTTTTTTTGTAGTGATACCAATTGACTCAAACATAGGTGGCTCCGGCCACCGCCCTCTCTTTGGAGAGGTTGTATTGCGTGTTTAGTCCTTGTTGTATCTTGCCTTTCTTTCTTCGTGCCGAGCTTGCGTCTGTTGTCTCGTGGGTTAGTTCTTTAGTGTGTCCATTCGCTCGAAGGTTGCATTGCAAAGGCCACTTTCTTCTCTGTTTTTGAAACTTGCATTTTCTTGGGTCCACGGTACTACCGTGGTTCGCCACGGTACTACCATAGGAGCTGCGTATGGTACTACCGCACCCAGCACGGCAGTAATTTTTTACTGCCGCTGGAGGAGCGGTACTACCACCAACGGTGCGGTACTTCCGCCCGGGCGGTACTACCGCGATGACGCGCGATACTACCGCGCTGACGTGAGTGTGTGGGGGTTAAGAGCGGGCAGGGGGAGTTCCAACTCCCCCATGCCCATTCAACTCTTTTTCCCCACATCGCCTCTCTCTCTCCTGCCCAAGAACGGCGCCGGAGAACCTCGATGGATCTCCGTCTCCGGCCGCTCTCCTTGCATTCCGTCCGGTGGGATCGTTCCCCACAACTTCCTCTTGCCATGGAAGAAGGTTTCTCCCCAAGTCCCTCTCTCTTTGGTTCGTTCTTTCGTTTCTAGGTTTTTGGGAGATGCATGTTGTTATTGAGATTTTAGGCCAAATATTTGCAAGAGTAGGATGTAGGAGAGTAGTAATGCGTAGAGATGGTACTTGGTATGTTGGCCCATGGTAGATTTGATCAACCGTAGTACCGCTCCGTTGTCACGATTGTGCTCAGATCGGTTTGTGGTTCGGATCTGACCCCGTGCGGTACTACCGCACCTCCCGTGCGGTACTACCGCGCGAGGTGCGGCACTAAAATTTTACTTCCGCTCCAAGGCGCGGTACTACTGTGACTAGGAGCAACACTAAAATTTTAGTTCCGGGCATCCATGCGGCACTACCGTTGGTGTCAAATCTTCCACGTGGCAACTACCCAATGCTATTTCTACTTGTTTCACTTGTTTTGTTGTGACCTTTGCATTGATCCTTCTCGCTTCTTTTGCGTGTTCTTGTGTTGTGTGTCATAGGTGGTGGCTCCGGTTCCAATGTCCGTCGGTCGAACCTTGTTCGCTACACGGGCTCGAAGCACCTGCGCAACCAAGATGAAGCTTCAGAGGGCTCCTGTAACGCCCGGATAATCATGCTACAGTAATCCCACGTTAACGATGCCACGTCACCTACGTTCCTGTTGCTAATCTTTCGTTAGTTCAAAACCGATTCAAAAATCAATCAAAATATGGCAAACAAACAAATGTCTTCAAACATTGAAACAAAAATGCTCGGTGGGTGCCAAATATTGCACTGGTAATTATTGTGGAGAACACATTTTTTTAAGATGTCTAAATATTTCAAAGTGAATTAAAACAGAAAAGAGAAATAAATAAAATAAAATACAAAATAGAAGTAGAAATAAAATAAAAGGAGAAGCCCCCCCCCACTGGGCTCCGGCCCAGCAACAGGCCGGCCCAGCTGTGGCCCAGCACCACTCCCCTTATCCCCTTGTCGGTGAAACCATAACCCCCCACGAACCACCTGCCCCCCCCCCCCACTCTCTCGTCTCTCCCTCTCCCCCCGATCCAGAAGGGGATCGAACTACCGCCGCCGCTCGGAACGCCACCGCCGCGGCCTGCCTCGTTGACAGCCACCTCGCCGGCGTGCCTGTTGCCTGAGGTCTCCGCCGACGCTGCCATCGCCCCGCGTGCCTCGGCCTCCTCATCGCCCCGTGCCGAGGCCGTCGTTCCTGCGCCGCGCCCTCGACCCCGCCGCCCGGCGCCGCACCACTGCCGTCGCCGTCACCGCCTCGCCGGAGCGCTTCCTCACCGGTCTGCCCCCCTACGCACGTCGTCGCCGTCGTCCTCCTCGAGCCCGCTGCCACTCCCCTACACCGTCCGTGAGCACCTCCCTCTCTCCCCGTCCGCGTCGCCCGTTCCGGCCACCGCGCCGTCCCGCGCCCGCACGCGTTGCTCCTCCCCGCTCGCCCTGTGTCGCGCCGAGGAGCCTCCGCCCCTCTCGCCGCGGCCTCACGTGCCCGTCGTCCGCCTCCGGCCGCCCTGCTGCATGTCGGCACCCCCGGCCCTCCCCATGCTCCGCCCGGTCGCAGCCGCCGGAACGTTAAAAAAAGAAATGAAAATAAAATTATTATAATTATTAATTATTAATCAATTAATTAAGTTGATTAACTATTTAACCAAACTAATTAAGATTAGTTAACCTAATCAATTAGTTAAACTAATTAACCCGGTTTAGCTAACTCGATTCTATGACCAGTGGGACCCACGTGTTAGTCTGACCAGCCGACAGTCAGAGTTGACTGCTGACGTCATAAATGCAATTTCGAATTAAAATAATCTGTTAATTCTAGAAAATGATTTAAAGCTTTAAAAATTAATATAAAATAATCCGTAACTCGGATGGAAAAACTTTGTACATGAAAGTTGCTCAGAACAACGAGACGAATCCGGTTACGCAGCCTGTTCGTCCGCTACACATTCCTATCATAGCAAACACGCAACCTTCCCCCTCCGGTTCATCTGTCCAAAAACGTGGAACACCGGGGATACTTTCCCGGATGTTTCCCCCCTTCGCCGATATCACCTACCACTACGTTAGGTCAACCCTAGCATCGCATATTGCCGTGTCTTTCTTTGTGTTACATTTGATTGCTCCGTTATTTATTGTGTTCCCCCTCCGTTGCTTCTTTCCGGTAGGCTCTGAGACCGGTGTCGATGTCCGTGTGTTCGACTACACCGAAGATGACCCCTCTTTCTTGCCAGAGCAACCAGGCAAGCCCCCCCCCCTTGATCACCAGATATCGGCTATTCTTCTCTATACTGCTTGCATTAGAAGAGTGTAGCATGTTACTGCTTTCGGTTAATCCTATTCTGCTGCATAGCCTGTCATTGTTGCTACAGTTGTTACCCTTACCTGCTATCCTACTGCTTAGTATAGGATGCTAGTGTTCCATCAGTGGCCCTACACTCTTGTCCGTCTGCCATGCTATACTACTGGGCCATGATCGCTTCGGGAGGTGATCACGGGTATATACTATATACTTTATATACATGACACATGTGGTGACTAAAGTCGGGTTAGCTCGTTGAGTACCCGCAAGTGATTCTGATGAGGGGGCTGAAAGGACAGCTGGCTCCATCCCGGTAGAGGTGGGCCTGGGTTCCTAACGGCCCCCGACTGTTACTTTGTGGCGGAGCGACAGGGCAGGTTGAGACCACCTAGGAGAGAGGTGGGCCTGGCCCTGGTCGGCGTCCGCGGATACTTAAAAATAACACGCTTAATGAGTTCTTGGTATTTGATCTGAGTCTGGCCATTTGGTCTATACGCACTAACCAACTACGCGGGAACAGTTATGGGCACTCGACGTCGTGGTATCAGCCGAAGCCTTCGTGACGTCAGCGACTGAGCGGCGCGCGCCGGATTGGACTGGAACGCCTGCTAGGCTAGGTCTGCTTCCGGCCGCGTTCGCAACGTGCAGGTGTGCAATGGGCGATGGGCCCAGACCCCTGCGCCATAGGATTTAGACCGGCGTGCTGACCTCTCTGTTGTGCCTAGGTGGGGCTGCGACATGTTAATCTTCCGCGGCCGGGCATGACCCAGAAAAATGTGTCCGGCCAAATGGGATCGAGCGTGTTGGGTTATGTGGTGCACCCGTGCAGGGAAGTTTAGCTATTCGAATAGCCGTGTCCCTCGGTAAAAGGACGACCCGGAGTTGTACCTTGACCTTATGACAACTAGAACTGGATACTTAATAAAACACACCCTTCCAAGTGCCAGATATAACCCGGTGATCGCTCTCTAACAGGGCGACGAGGAGGGGATCGCTGGGTATGATTATGCTATACGATGCTACTTGGTGAACTTACCATCTACTCTCTTCTACATGCTGCAAGATGGAGGTAGCCTGAAGCGTAGTCTTTGACACGATTAGCTATCCCCCTCTTATTCTAGCATTCTGCAGTTCAGTCCACCGATATGGCCCTGTACACATATACCCATGCATATGTAGTGTAGCTCCTTGCTTGCGAGTACTTTGGATGAGTACTCACGGTTGCTTTCTCCCTCCTTTTCCTCTTTCCTTTCTACCTGGTTGTCGCAACCAGATGCTGGAGCCCAGGAGCCAGACGCTACCGTCGACGACGACTCCTACTACACTGGAGGTGCCTACTACTATGTGCAAGCCGCTGAGGACGACCAGGAGTAGTTTAGGAGGATCCCAGGCAGGAGGCATGCGCCTATTTCGATCTGTATCCCTGTTTGTGCTAGCCTTCTTAAGGCAATCTTGTTTAACTTATGTCTGTACTCAGATATTATTGCTTCCGCTGACTCTTGTGTATTCGAGCTTATGTATTCGAGCCTTCGAGGCCCCTGGCTTGTAATATAAAGCTTGTATTATTTTAATTTGTGTCTAGAGTTGTGTTGTGATATCTTCCCGTGAGTCCTTGATCTTGATCGTACACATTTGCGTGTATGATCAGTGTATGGTCAAATCGGGGGCGTCACAAGTTCGTATCAGAGCCGACTGCCTGTAGGAATCCCCCTTCCAAACTCCTTGGCAGAAGTCGAGTCTAGACATTACAAAAACTTTTACTAACATGGCTGTGTGTCTTACGGGCCCAAGTCGCCATTGGGTGGTACTAGGATCTTTTACTCCTCGACCTTTACTCTGGGACTCTGATCTCTCTCCTATTCGGGTTAAATGGATTTTGCTAAATCTAACATTAGGATCTCGTTATCACTTTCACCCGGAGAGCCCCTTATTACTGATGATCGTCTGCTGCACGTGAAGACCCTGAAGACACTCTCCGCTGTTAACCCGAGAACTTGTGTTCATCGCTTTTGCAATTCCCTTCCATCGATAAACTTCTATGGATAACCACGTATACTCGCCATTCATACAATGTTTCCCAGTTGATCTTGTTATTACAAGATACACCGAAATTCTCTCTGTTGTTCCGAGAATCCTTTGAGCTTACTGCCTTGTTGTTCTTTGTCACCTGAATACCCCTACAGATAATTCTCGCACTTACCGAGTATCCGCTCATCCCCAGTTGATTCAAGTATTTCACAAAAGTGTTCAAAATACCATTCAATCTTCCAAAAATCCACAGGAGCCTTTTTGCTCTTGAAATTCTTGCTTACTTGCATTATGATTAATCTTAAGTCTCGTAATCTTATTGGCATCTCTTGTCATTATCATTTTGAGTCCGTTGATTCAATTTGTTGCGAATGCTCGCAATCCTCAATCAGATCCTAGAATTCATCCTTCCGGCTCAGACGTCATTTGAAACGTGAGCTGGTTCTCGCCAATCAAATTCTCGTCGATTGTGCCCCTATGTCTATTGAACTTATCCATCCTTGATCAGAGCGTCTGTTTCTGATCCTTCGCTTTGTAAATCATAATTCCTTTGCAATTGAGCTCTAAGTTACTTAGTTGTTTCTATAATCTAAGGTCTTTGCATTGATTCTTCCTTTGGTTGTGTGCCGATACTCACATCAGATCCTTTATGGACCATCAGAACCTTGTTGGATTTTATCCGACAACGTCCTTCATATTCAATCACTTTGGAAGTTCTTTCCCTGATACATAATGCCTTTGGTAAATCCTATTCCTTGATTTGGCCAACCATGCTCTACTTTCGAGCTGGTGATATTTACTATTGAAGCTTGTGGTATATGTTTCCATGATGCCCCGATGGGTTGAACCTATGCCTTCCATAATATGTGTGAACTCGAAAGTTTTCATGAGTCATACTCTTCTGGTATTTTGCCAGATAAAATTTTCAACACTGCAACTTCATCAAACGCGAGAAGTGAATGAAAGGTTATGCATTGAAGAAGTGGGAGTCGACCTTGAACTTTCCGTTCATGCCCATGGACACGATGTAGATCTTATCATGGAAGCTTCTTGCAAAATAGTTACCCCCTTGTTATAAGTGCTTGTATCTGTGGTTTGATCATTTACAAATGTGGTTCTGACCATATTGTTCCCCTTTGAATCAATTTCTTAGACAAGTTAAAACCACTTGTCCTCTACAGATCAATGCACTAGTCCAACCTTTACTTTGATCTTTCGTCGAGTATTACACCCTGGTATCTCGAGATTATCATGGAGCTGCATAACTTCTTATGAGTTCTCCATCAAGTACTATATTCTCACTGATTCCAATTTTTCACGGGCTCTGAGTCATTAAACACTCAAGAAACACCGATAACTGAATCAAGTCCGCATCGCGATTAAACAACTGTTAGTAGTCTTCTTTGCTTACGAGTTTAATACTCCATCATGTCATTCCTAGGCTGATCGCTACATCATTATCATGCTAAATTTAACTATGCTACCTGGTTCATCTTCTCGGAGCACAAAATTCGACGATGAGCTAACCTTACGTCGATCTTCCTCCTCATATAATTTTGCCTTAAAAACAGCAAGCTTGATTTCGAGTTTGTGTCGTATCTGTGGCTCCAATAATCTTTTGTTGCATCAGTCCTTTTGCGTGATGCAATCGCTGTTCAATTGCTTCTTTGTGGATCCTCTCGACAACAAATTGTCGTGATAATCATCAACATTTTGACTCCTTCCAGGATATCAATAGAATTCTAGACGATAAGTGCCATCCTCGTTCCTTGGTAATTTGAGTTACCATCAACAACATCCTTACCTTCCTTTCATCACAAACTTGTTCATGTTATGGATGCAACTTGCTATCCAGCTTGTATTATGATCTACCTTGTACTATTACTGCCTATTGTCAAGGATGTCATGAGAATTTCACCACCTCTTATGCATTCTTGGTACAAGTGATACTTCCTTCCATCTCCGATCATTCCTTGGTCCCCGTGTTGTTTCTAACCGGAAAACCGACAATTGAACTATGCTGTGCGATTTCAAAATTCTAGCAACCCTATTGCTTTGAAGTTATTGGTCGATATTTCATTCTTAGACCTTTGGCTATTGAATCACCATTCTAACATTGATCATGCTACATAAGCCCATATTCCGGGTGCACCTTTCAACCAATGTTTAATTGTGTATGTTTTCCTCGAGCATACATCATTATATCATTTGATCTGACAAATGTTATCTCCTTGTTCACATAAGTGTGGAAATCCATCTTTTGAAAATCTCAATGAATTGTCGCTGAGTCAATCAGCCACCTCCTCACCTCTTCTTGATTTAATGATGAACTCTTGTTTTGGAACTCGCTCTCATAGTTCATTTCCCGATAATCTTACATTGTCATCTTGTCAATTTGTGTTGCACCTTTTTTTCAGGCATCATGAGTCTAAGGTATCCTGACACCAATTAGATCTAAATCTCGGTCAGATATGATTGTTGGAACATATTTTCTAGAGTTATAGCATTGGTCCTCATATGACCCGGTAAGGTGATGTCATGCCTAGCATACCTGGCCGGAGGACCTAGTGTTACAGTTTCCTTTTTAGCAAGGATAACCATTCTTCCATGAGGAAATTGAATGACATGTTTTATAAATTTTTCCTGATGGATCCTTGGTGTTTCTAAAGTCTGACCTTTGCTTGAAAACCATGTCAATGCTATCTCGAAGCATGTATGTGGTACTCCGATTTTTCAATAAGAACATCTGAAGCACAATGCTAAATTTTCTTTAGCAAATTACCCAAACACCGTTGTTTGGGTAATGTCATGAACTTCCTCTCCCCTTACCTAAATGGTTTTCTACTTTCTATCCTGGCATGGATATCATGCACTGCTTGTGCTTGGGAAGGATATACCCCTGAATTATGTGTTTAAACACATTTTCCTTTCCATTGTTCTGTTAATCTGATAATCGTGTTTTCCTTTCCATTGGTTGGTTTAACTTTTCTTGTGATCTATATGATCTAAGCAGTAATATTCTCCTGCTTGTGCAAACACCTCGGTGTACAACTCTGTTAATAAGACCCTGTTACTATTATTGATGACATTCTGGTAACCACCGATGGACGAGAACTTTGCCTATTGGTCCGCCTCGTTTCAACGAGCAGGAAAATGGTTCTCTTCATCCCTCGCCCTTGGTATCGAAGTTGTTGCCGACATATCTGACAGTCTCTTCTCTGACGTGCCTTGCTATCATGACCATGCAAGCTGTCAACGCCTTTCTACTTTTAACCCACATGGTGGGCCTATAACCCATAGTTCCACAGGATCGAAACCTGACTCTCCTGTACAACCCTGATTCTAATGGTTATTCCTCACGCTTGGCTTCGTATGCAATTCATGAGCCACATTCCTAGTGATCTATTCTGGTATCAGACACAATACTTATTCACGTTGCCCTGAAACCCTTTCACCTTCTGACTAGGCATTGAACGATTGCCTGGCTACTTGAAACTTCTTGTTGTACCTTCGAACTTTACTCTCGATGTGTTTTATTTGTTCAACTCGAGAGGTACTCATATGCTCATTCATGGGTTAATCCCAGATTATTACCCTTATAGCATTCTGTCGTTACCGATCTACCCCGTTACCTTATCGTAAGTATGATGGAGTTCCTGAAGAAAGGACGACAACCTCATCATGATGCATTGATCCATAGGAATGAAGACATCAGCGCTATGGATCGACCTCTTTGAGAAAAGCAACCTAGACCGAGAAGACTCGATATAATTCCGTAACCACATCTTTCCCCTTCCTCTCCCTCTTAAATCTCGGGACGACATTTCTTGTAGAGGAGGAGAATTGTAACGCCCGGATAATCATGCTACACTAATCCCACGTTAACGATGCCACGTCACCTACGTTACTGTTGCTAATCTTTTGTTAGTTCAAAACCGATTCAAAAATCAATTCAAAATATGGCAAACAAACAAATGTCTTCAAACATTGAAACAAAAATGTTCGGTGGGTGCCAAATATTGCACTGGTAATTATTGTGGAGAAAACATTTTTTAAGATGTCTAAATATTTTAAAGTGAATTAAAACAGAAAAGAGAAATAAATAAAAGAAAATACAAAATAGAAGCAGAAATAAAATAAAAGGAGAAGCCCCCCCCACTGGGCTCCGGCCCAGCTGCAGCCCAGCACCACTCCCCTTATCCCCTTGTCGGTGAAACCCTAACCCCCCACGCACCACTTCCCCCCGCCACTCTCTCGTCTCTCCCTCTCCCCCCGATCCAGAAGGGGATCGAACCGCCCCCGCCGCGGCCTGCCTCATTGACAGCCACCTCGCCGGCGTGCCTGCTGCCTGAGGTCTCCGCCGGCGCTGCCATCGCCCCGCGTGCCTCGGCCTCCTCCTCACCCCATGCCGAGGGCGCCGTTCCTGCGCCGCGCCCTCGACCCCGCCGCCCGACGCCGCACCACTGTCGTCGCCGTCACCGCCTCGCCGGAGCGCTTCCTCACCGATCTGCCCCCCCCCTACGCACGTCGTCGCCGTCGTCCTCCTCGAGCCCGCTGCCACTCCCCTACACCGTCCGTGAGCACCTCCCTCTCTCCCCGTCCGCGTCGCCCGTTCCGGCCACCGCCCCGTCCCGCGCCCGCACGTGTTGCTCCTCCCCGATCGCCCTGTGTCGCGCCGAGGAACCTCCGCCCCTCTCGCCGCGGCCTCGCATGCCCGTCGTCCGCCTCCGGCCGCCCTGCTGCATGTCGGCAGCCGCGGCCCTCCCCATGCTCCGCCCGGTCGCAGCCGCCGGAGCTCAACGCCGGCGCGCTGGCGCCCGCGCCCCCCAGCCGCCCCTTGTTGCCCAGTCGGGTGCGCCCCCGCGGGCTAGTGCCTGTTCGGGCTGTGCCCGTTAGCGCCCGTGCCCGCTATGGCCTCTGGGCCACTGCCAAACGGGGCCCACTGCCCAGAACGTTAAAAAAAGAAACGAAAATGAAATTAGTATAATTATTAATTATTAATCAATTAATTAAGTTGATTAACTATTTAACCAAACTAATCAAGATTAGTTAACCTAATGAATTAGTTAAACTAATTAACCTGGTTTAGCTAACTCGAGTCTATGACCAGTGGGACCCACGTGTTAGTCTGACCAGCCGACGGTCAGAGTTGACTGCTGATGTCATAAATGCAATTTCGAATTAAAATAATCTGTTAGTTCTAGAAAATGATTTAAAGCTTTAAAAATTAATATAAAATAATCCGTAACTCGGATGGAAAAACTTTGTACATGAAAGTTGCTCAGAATAACGAGACGAATCCGGTTACGCAGCCCGTTCGTCTACCACACATTCCTAGCATAGAAAACACACAACATTCCCCCTCCGGTTCATCTGCCCGAAAACGCGGAACACCGGGGATACTTTCCCGGATGTTTCCCCCCTTCGCCGGTATCACCTACCACTACGTTAGGTCACCCCTAGCACCGCATATTGTCGTGTCTTGCTTTGTGTTACATTTGATTGCTCTGTTATTTACTGTGTTCCCCCTCCGTTACTTCTTTCCGGTAGACTCTAAGACCGGTGCCGATGTCCGTGTGTTCGACTACACCGAAGATGACCCCACCTTCTTGCCAGAGCAACCAGGCAAGCCCCCCCCCCCTTGATCACCAGATATCGGCTATTCTTCTCTATACTGCTTGCATTATAAGTAGCATGTTACTGCTTTCGGTTAATCCTATTCTGCTGCATAGCCTGTCATTGTTGCTACAGTTGTTACCCTTACCTGCTATCCTACTGCTTAGTATAGGATGCTAGTGTTCCATCAGTGGCCCTACACTCTTGTCCGTCTGCCATGCTATACTACTGGGTCGTGATCACTTCGGGAGGTGATCACGGGTATATAGTATATACTTTTTATACATGACACATGTGGTGACTAAAGTCGGGTCAGCTCGTTGAGTACCCGCAAGTGATTCTGATGAGGGGGCTGAAAGGACAGGTGGCTCCATCCCGGTAGAGGTGGGCCTGGGTTCCTGACGGCCCCCGACTGTTACTTTGTGGCAGAGCGACAGGGCAGGTTGAGACCACCTAGGAGAGAGGTGGGCCTGGCCCTGGTCAGCGTCCGCGGATACTTAAAAATAACACACTTAACGAGTTCTTGGTATTTGATCTGAGTCTGGCCATTTGGCCTATACGCACTAACCAACTACGCAGGAACAGTTATGGGCACTCGACGTCGTGGTATCAGCTGAAGCCTTCGTGACGTCAGCGACTGAGCGGCGCGCGCCGAATTGGACTGGAACGCCTGCTAGGCTAGGTCTGCTTCCGGCCGCGTTCGCAACATGCAGGTGTGCAATGGGCGATGGGCCCAGACCCCTGTGCCATAGGATTTAGACCGGCGTGCTGACCTCTCTGTTGTGCCTAGGTGGGGCTGCGACGTGCTGATCTTCCGCGGCCGGGCATGACCCAGAAAAGTGTGTCCGGCCAAATGGGATCGAGCGTGTTGGGTTATGTGGTGCACCCCTGCAGGGAAGTTTATCTATTCGAATAGCCGAGTCCCTCGGTAAAAGGACGACCCGGAGTTGTATCTTGACCTTATGACAACTAGAACTGGATACTTAATAAAACACACCCTTCCAAGTGCCAGATATAACCCGGTGATCGCTCTCTAATAGGGCGACGAGGAGGGGATCGCCGGGTAGGATTATGCTATACGATGCTACTTGGTGAACTTACCATCTACTCTCTTCTACATGCTGCAAGATGGAGGTGGCCTGAAGCGTAGTCTTCAACAGGATTAGCTATCCCCCTCTTATTCTGGCATTCTACAGTTCAGTCCACCGATAAGGCCCTGTACACATATACCCATGCATATGTAGTGTAGCTCCTTGCTTGCGAGTACTTTGGATGAGTACTCACGGTTGCTTTCTCTCTCCTTTTCCCCTTTCCTTTCTACCTGGTTGTCGCAACCAGATGCTGGAGCACAGGAGCCAGACGCCACCGTCGACGACGACTCCTACTACACTGGAGGTGCCTACTACTACGTGCAGGCCGCTGACGACGACCAGGAGTAGTTTAGGAGGATCCCAGGCAGGAGGCATGCGCCTCTTTCGATCTGTATCCCAGTTTGTGCTAGCCTTCTTAAGGCAATCTTGTTTAACTTATGTCTGTACTCATATATTATTGCTTCCGCTGACTCTTGTGTATTCGAGCTTATGTATTCGAGCCTTCGAGGCCCCTGGCTTGTAACATAAAGCTTGTATTATTTTAATTTGTGTCTAGAGTTGTGTTGTGATATCTTCCCGTGAGTCCTTGATCTTGATTGTACACATTTGCGTGTATGATTAGTGTATGGTCAAATCGGGGGCGTCACAGCTCCAATGCTCCCCAACACAGAACCAAGACCACCACCAACAAGAACAAGGAGCCCTCAATGGGCATGGATGAGATACCACTGGCTGAGTTTGTTACTCGAAGGAAGATCAACCCCTATGTGAATCCCCGTGCAAACTTCAGAGGGAATGATTTGTTCTGGACCAAGCAGCAGAATCTTATCTATCTGGATGTCATCAAGGCCAAGCAGAACATCTACGTGGATGTGCACTGGATTGATATGAATCATATGAGGCAGGATAAGCACCGTGGCTATTTTGGTGAGGCTTTGGACCTGGTAGAGCAGTTTGGCATTGAGGACTTGATCACTTTCCATCTGGACTTTGACCCTGAGATTGTGGCTCAGTTCTTTGCTTTGGTCCACTTCCATCCTGTTGAGGAACGGACCATGACCTGGATGACCAATGGACAACGGATGACTGCTATGTGGAAGGACTTCATGGACTTGCTTCACATTCCTGATGAGGGGCTCAACACGCCTATTGGTGTACGCCCTCATGCCAATCCCGAGTCAGCCAGCAAGAACAAGCTTCAGCCTTACTATGTTGAGAAGATGCTGCCTAGTGGCAAGAAGGCGTGGGTGCTGAACTCATTCCTTGACATCATGCATCGCATCTTCCGCAACACCCTCATTCCGCGCATTGGTGACAAGGACAAGGTGCATGCCTATCTCGTGGATATGATGCTCATTTGTGAGGAGGCGCGTCATCCTCAGACGCAACCACTTGATGTCTCACATATCATGTGGTGTGAGCTTCGGCTTGCGGTGTTCAACCGTAAGCTACCCATCTATGGACCTTACCTGTTTCTTTTTATCACGAACACTTGGGAGAAGCTCTATCCCGATGATGAGTTTCTTGCCCCTGACTGGACTCGTCATGAGCCCATCAAGCTCCGCATCAAGACCCAGTGGGCCAACACAACTACCCGTGCTGAGGCAGTGGCAGCTCAGATGGATGTGGATGAGGATGAGATCGAGGAGGAGGACGCTGATGAGGACATCTCTGCTGGCTACGCACCTTCATCTTCTGAGCCTTCTTGGGCTAAGAAGCTGAAGAACAAGATGAAGGCTCTGTTCTGCATGCAGGCCAAGGGGCAGTACAGGTCTCATGTTGCTCAGAAGGAGAGTCGCCGCCGCAACAAGTGGATCTTGAGGACGTTTGGCGAGGAGATATCCAGCGGGTCTGAGAAGCACATCACGCCAGAGGCAGAATGGATGGCGAAGCAGGGCTACAAGTGGAATGATTCTGAGGAGGACAAGGAGGAGACCATCCCCGCTGCCGAGTCCGACAAGGAACGTGACGAGTGATCGCTTCAGCTTGAGCCACCACTTGTGTCGTAGGTGTGCTCTCTACCTTTTTGGTGTCTCGATGCCAAAGGGGGAGAGAGTGTAGGATTTGTGTTTCGTGTGTCGAGTTGTCTTGCTTTGTTGCTTTGCTTTCGTTCAGTTGGACCTCGTTTGCTTTGGTTTGTTTTGTGCTCGTAAGACCTAGTTCCCTATCATATGGTGTAAGACATATGCACTCTAGCGTATCTTATTGTCTTTCATGCTTAGTATCCCATGAGCGTATGCTATCTTGTGCATGTTTCTTTATGCTCATAGTTATTATCTTGCCTACTTGCTTAGTGTTAGGTTCATTATTGCAAGATATGCCTTGTCTATAAAATATAGGGGGAGTGTTGATCCTAGTATGTGTGCCGTTCAGTCCAAAGCACTTCTCTAGTGTGCACACATCTAGGGGGAGCCCGTCTAAATTTTATAGATGGTGGGATTGCCGTTGTTTCAGTATATATCCATTTGTGCAAATCCCGTATTGTCATCAATCCACCAAAAAGGGGGAGATTGTAAGGGCATATTTATCCCTCAGTAGTTTTGGTGATTGATGACGATGCTTTTGCGGACTAATCGTGTGCAGTGAGCATTTCAGATATACCATGTCTAAGCACAAGAAGATTTGGTGCCCCTCGGAGCTTATTGAAGATGGCATTTCTCTACGTTTCTTTTCGGTGGATTTGAGTCGTAGGAAAGCCGTACTATTAAGAGGGGGTCCGTGTTGGAAAAGTTTGGGTGGAATCAACACGTACACGTTTGCTCCTTTTGCACCACCTTTCCTTTGGCTCTTTGGAACATCCTCCGTCTCTCCGTGTCTTTGCAAAATGAAGGACTCCTAGTGTTGCTGATCTGGGGCTTGCGGTAGTACCGCTCTTCGGAGCGGTAGTAGCGCAGGGCCTTGCGGTAGTACCGGCCGTAGGCGCGGTAGTACTGCAAGTAATCATGGTAGTACCGCTCCTTGGGAGCGGTAGTACCGTGGCCTCTGGCCAGGCTCAGCCGCTCGAGCGGTTGTAGGGGTGGATGTAATTTTTTACATCTGCGCCCTACGCGGTAGTACCGCCCCATGGGTGCGGTAGTACCGCCCCATGGGTGCGGTAGTACCGTGAGCCCTGGCCTAGCACAGCGACATGAGCGGAAGTAGGGGCGGATGTAATTTTTTACATCCGCGCCCTATGTGGTAGTACCGCTTTCCAAGTGCGGTACTACCGTGTCGGATTTTTGCACAGATCTCAACTCAGCGGAAGTTGCCACGGATGTATTTTTATATGTCCGTTCCTTCCCAAATCTGGAGTATCCCTGCCTTGCGGTAGTACCGCAAGGGGGAGCGGTAGTACCGCGCCAGCAGTTCTACCGCCCTCTGCTTCATCACATCAGGGCTAGCGGTAGTACCGCAGTGTGTTGCGGTAGTATCGTGTGCCCTAGCGGTAGTACCGTGTCTCCTGTGCGGTAGTACCGTGCGTCGCAGGCTGAGTTGGTGGATAACGGTTGGATTTGTTCTCTTACTATAAAAGGGGAGTCTTCTTCTCCGAGTTGACCACCTCTTCCATCCCTAAGCTCCATTGTTCCTCTAAACTCCTTTTTGCCCGACTCTCTCCCAAGCCAATCAAACTTGTTGATTCTTTAGGGATTGGTTGAGAAGGCCCCGATCTACACTTCCACCAAGAGAATACGGTGGCCCTAGTGGCTTCTTGGGGAGCATTGTGCCTCCACACCGCTCCAACGGAGACGTACTTCCCCTCAAAAGGAAGGAACTTTGATAACACATCCTCGTCTTCACCGGCTCCACTCTTGATTATTTCATGCCTTTACTTGTGCAAGCTTATTTGTGTTATATCCCTTGCTGTGCTTGTTGTTGTTGCATCATATAGGTTGCTCACCTAGTTGCATATCTAGACAACCTACTTTGATGCAAAGTTTAAATTGGTAAAGAAAAGCTAAAAATTGTTAGTTGCCTATTCACCCCCCCCCTCTAGTCAACTATATCGATCCTTTCACATACCCGATACTCAGTTCTCCTTTGGTGGTGAAGAAGATGGTGGTGGTGAAGAATAAGAGGTCTTGTCCTCAGATTTCCATGGCAGTGGTCCACCATCATAAGAGGAAGATGAGTCTCACGGGTCCTGCAACTAGCAGCCAAACTCATACCTTTAAACCTCGCCTCATATTCAAAGACTTGGTTCTGGAGGTCATAGATCTGGCTTTGGAGGAAGTTGATTTGATCGTTGAAGGTGAAGACGATGTCCTTCATGGGCTTGCCATCCACCTTGAGATCACAGGAGAGGTCCGTGATCATTAGGTGATTGGCATGGAGTCCACGCTCCACCATCCCCTCGCACCAGAAGACATCTTGCTCCACAGCTTTAAGCCTGGCCTCCATGGTTCCCGTCCCCTTGGGACAGGGCACATCGCGAAGGTGAAGCACCCCCTCATGCATCTCAATGACATGAGGGTGCTGCACCACCTCCCGCAGATATGGGTTGATGACGTTCTTGAAGAACTTGTCCTTGGAGGAGCTTGAAGTAGCCATGCTAGATGGGATCTGACAGAAAACAGCAAGGGAAAAAGAGAACAGAGGATTTCCTCGCGATACGATGATTAACAGATTCGAGAAGTATATATAGATTTTTTATCTTGGGGGACAAGTACATGGAAGAAAAACGGAGTACGGAAGGTGTCCCAGGTGGGCACAACCCACCTGGGCGCGCCAGGTATTCCTGGCGCACCCTTTTGTCTTGTGCCCACCAGGGGACGCTTCCTGGAAGTTTCTTTATTTCCAAAATTCTAAAATATTCAAAACTGATAAAAAATATTTTGCGGATTTTTCGGAGTCCGTTTACTTACCGTATCACGTACCTCCTTATTTCACGATTCTGGAGTGTTCCAGAAGGACTTTTTTATGTGCTCTTCCGGTGTCAAACTTTGGATAATATTACTTTCAACATTAATAGGCGTACCTGAGATATAATGCTTTATTCATTGCCCATTGACAACCTTCGGGTTAGTACCTTCGGAATTATTTATTTTGATGGCTCCAGACTGGTAAACCTCCTCGATGACATATGGGCCTTCCCATTTTGAGAGGAGCTTCCCTGCAAAGAACCTAAAATGAGAGTTGTACAAAAGAACATATTCTCCGACTTTCAACTCATGCTTTTGGATTCTTTTGTCATGCCATCTTTTAACTTTCTCTTTGAATAATTTTGCATTTTCATAAGCTTGGGTTCTCCATTCATCTAATGAGCTAATATCAAATAACCTCTTTTCACCAGCAAGTTTGAAATCATAGTTGATTTCTTTAACTGTATGCTTTATGTTCTAACTCAAGAGGCAAATGACAAGCTTTTCCATAAACCATTTTATAAGGAGACATACCCATAGTATTTTTATATGCTGTTCTATAAGCCCAAAGTGCATCATCTAATTTCTTAGACCAATTCTTCCTAGACCTATTGATAGTCTTTTGCAAAATTAATTTTATTTCTCTATTGCTAAGTTCAACTTGACCACTAGACTGAGGATGATAGGGTGATGCAATTCTATGGTTAACATCATACTTGGCAAGCATTTTACGAAAAGCACCATGAATAAAGTGTGAACCACCATCAGTCATTAAATATCTAGGGACTCCAAACCTTGGGAAAATAACTTCCTTAAGCATTTTAATAGAGGTGTTGTGATCAGCACTACTGGTTGGAATAGCTTCTACCCATTTAGTAACATAATCAACAGCAACCAAAATATGTGTATACCCATTAGAGGAAGGAAAAGGTCACATGTAATCAAATCCCCAAACATCAAATGGTTCAACAACAAGTGAATAATTCATAGGCATTTCTTGACGTTTACCGATATTACCTATTCCTTGACATTCATCACAAGATGAGACGTACCTTGAAGAGAGTAGGCCAATAAAATCCAAACTGCAGTACCTTATGAGCAGTTCTATCTCCAGCATATGCCCTCCATAAGCTTCGGAGTGACATTTCCATAGGATTTGTCCCTGTTCATGCTCAGGTACACAACGTGTAATAATACCATATACTCCTTTATAAAGATGTGGGTCATCCCAAAAGTAATGTCTTAAATCATAGAAGAATTTTTTTCTTTTGTTGGCATGTAAAGCTAGGTGGTAAATATTTAGCAACAATGTAATTAGCATAGTCAGCATACCAAGGAGTACTATTAGCAACATTTATTGTAGCTAACTTCTCATCAGGAAAACTGTCATCAATAGGAAGTGGGTCATCAAGCACATTTTCAAGCCTAGAAGGGTTATCAGCTACTGGGTTATCAGCTCCTTTTCTACCAATGATATGTAAATCAAATTCTTGCAACAAGAGAACCCAACGAATAAGTCTAGGTTTAGCATCTTTCTTTTCCATAAGATATTTAATAGCAGCATGGTCTGTGTGAACAGTTACTTTGGAATCAACAATATAAGGTCTAAATTTATCACAGGCAAACACAACTGCTAAGAATTGTTTTTCAGTAGTAGCATAATTTCTTTGAGCACCGCCTAGAGTTTTACTAGCATAATGAATAACATTCAATTTCTTATCAACTCTTTGTCCTAGGACAGCACCAACAGCATAATCACTAGCATCACACATAATTTCAAAAGGCAAGTTCCAATCAGGTGGTCGAACAATAGGTGCAAAAATTAAGGCTTTCTTGAGTGTTTCAAAGGCTTCCAGACAATCATCATCAAAAACAAAAGGAATATCCTTTTGCAAAAGATTAGTAAGAGGCCTAGAAATTTTAGAGAAGTCTTTGATAAATCTCCTATAGAAACCAGCATGACCTAGGAAACTATGAATACCTTTGATGTCCTTGGGACATGGCATTTTCTCAATGGCATCAACCTTAGCTTGGTGCACTTCAATACCTCTTTCAGAAATTTGATGACCCAAGACAATGCCTTCATTGACCATAAAGTGGCACTTCTCCCAATTCAAGACAAGATTTGCTTGTTCACATCTCTGCAAAACTCGGTCAAGATTGCTTAGACAATCATCAAAAGACTTCCCATAAATAGAGAAGTCATCCATGAAAACCTCAACAATCTTTTCACAAAAGTCAGAGAATATAGCAGTCATACATCTTTGAAAGGTAGCAGGAGCATTACATAAACCAAAAGGCATACGTCTATAAGCATAAGTTCCAAAAGGACAAGTAAAAGTGGTCTTTTGTTGATTAGGTTGAGAAACAGGTATTTGTGAAAAGCCAGAATATCCATCAAGGAAGAAAAAGTGTGTGTGCATAGATAATCTTTCAAGCATTTGATCAATGGGTAATGATCTTTTCTAGTTGCTTTATTTAATTTTCAGAAATCAATTACCATTCTATAGCCTGTAACAATTCTTTGTGGAATAAGTTCATTCTTATCATTATAGGAACAACAGTAATACCTCCTTTCTTAGGGACACAATGAACAGGACTTACCCATCTACTATCAGCTATAGGATAGATTATACCTGCTTCTAGAAGTTTTAGTATTTCTGTTCTTACCACCTCTTTCATCTTCGGATTTAACCGACGTTGGTGATCAAGACCGGGTTTAGCATCAGGTTACATATTAATTTTGTGCTGACATAGAGTGAGACTAATGCCCTTTAAATCATCAAGAGTATATCCAATAGCAGCTCGGTGCTTCCTTAGAACTTTCAATAATCTTTCTTCCTCATGTTCTGAAAGGTTAGCACTAATAATAACAGGATATATCTTCTTTTCATCAAGATAAGCATATTCAAAGTTTCTGACAATTGTTTTAATTCAAACACAGGATCACCTTTAGGTGGAGGAGGACCTCCAAGAGTTTCAATAGGAAAATTGTGTTTAAGTAGAGGACGTTGTTCAAATAAAATCTTATGTATTTCATTTCTTTCATGCATATGTAAATCATTTTCATGGTCTAGCAAATACTGTTCTAAAGGATCAGTAGGTGGCACAGCAATAGAAGCAAGACCAATTAATTCATCCTTACTAGGCAATTCTTTTTCATGATGATTTCTACTAAACTTGGAAAAATTAAACTCATGAGACTCATCACCAAAGCTAACACCGACAGTTTGTTTCTTACAATCTATCTTAGCATTAACTATGTTCAAGAAAGGTCTACCAAAGATAATGGGACAGAAGTCATCTTGTGGGGAACCAAGAACAAGAAAATCAGTAGGGTATTTTATTTTCCCACACAAGACTTCAACATCTCTAACAATCCCAATTGGTGATATGGTGTCTCTATTAGCAAGTTTAATAGTAACATCTATGTCTTCTATCTCAGCAGGTGCTATGTTTTCCATAATTTGTTGATATAAAGTGTAGGGAATAGCACTCACACTAGAACCCATGTCACATAAACCATGATAACAGTGATCTCCTATTTTAACTGAGATGACACGCATGCCCACAACAGGTCTATGTTTACCTTTTTTATCCGGTTTAGCAATTCTAGCAGCTTCTTCACAGAAGTAAATAACATGCCCACCTATATCTTCTTCCAAGAGATCTTTAACCATAGCAATGCTAGGTTCTACTTTAACTTGTTCATCAGGTTTAGGTGTTCTAATATAGCTTTTGTTAACCACAGTTGAAACTTTAGCATGTTCCTTTATCCTAACAGGAAAAGGTGGTTTCTCAATATAAGCAGAAGGAACAACTTGATCAACATTATAAAGTATAGTTTCTTCTTTAACCGGTACCGGTTCTTTAATTTATTCTTTAACAGGTGGGTGATATTTAAACCACTTCTCTTTAGGGAGTTCAACATGAGTAGCAAATGATTCACAAAAAGAGGCTACTATCTGAGAGTCAAGTCCATATTTAGTGCTAAACTCTTGAAAAGCATCGGTATCCATAAAAGATTTAACACAATCATACTTAAGTTTAATACGTGACTCTTTACCTTCGTTGAGTTCCCAATCTTCAGAGTTGCATTTAATTCTTTCCAAAAGATCCCATCGGAATTCAATAGTCTTCTTCATAAAAGAACCAGCACAATAAGTATCAAGCATATGGTTTGATCATTATGACAAAGCCGAGCATAAAAGTTCTGGATAATAATTTCTCTTGAGAGCTCATGATTGGGGCATGAATATAACATTGAATTAAGCCTCCCCTAAGCTAGAGCGATACTTTTTCCTTCACGAGGCCAAAAATTATGTATATAATTCCGATCATGATGAACTAGATGCATAGGATAAAAATTTTGGTGGAACTCTAATTTCAAATGATTCCAATTCCATTATCCAATGTCATCGCATAGCCTATACCATGCCAATGCTTTTCCCTTCAAAGATAAAGGGAAAACCTTTTTAATCACCTCATCTCCGGGTAAACCTGCAAGCTTGAACAATCCACAAATTTGTTCTACATATATCAAGTGCATATCAGGATGTTCGGTTCCATCTCCTGCATAAGGATTACCTAGCAGTTGTTCTATCATACCCGAAGGAATTTCATATTCAATATTTTCAGTAGGTGTAGTAGGTTGAGGGGTAACTAATTGTGGTTCCGGACGAGGTGAAGATACCCGAACAAACCCCTCAAAGGATTGTTTTCCATAGTAACAAGTGACAATAAATTTCAGCACACTATATAAATGTTTCCTTACCAAAGGCGCTTCACTCCCCGGCAACGGTGCCAGAAAATAGCCTTGATGTCCCACAAGTATAGGGTATAAATTGTATATCTTTTCGGTAAGTAAGAGTGTCGAACCCAACGAGGAGCATAAGGAAATGACAAGTAGTTTTCAGTAAGGTAATGTCTGCAAGTGCTGAAATTGCAAGTAGCGGGTAGTTTGATAGCAAGATAATTTGTAACGAGCAAGTAATGATAATAGTAACAAGTATGCAGAAAGTTAGCCCAATCTTTTTGAGGCAAAGGACA
The DNA here is from genome assembly GCF_018294505.1 of Triticum aestivum. Taxonomy (NCBI): domain Eukaryota; kingdom Viridiplantae; phylum Streptophyta; class Magnoliopsida; order Poales; family Poaceae; genus Triticum; species Triticum aestivum. The sequence continues at coordinate 36,449,919 of NC_057802.1, forward strand.
TGCCAAAACGGTTTCTTATGATAAGCAAAGCGTTCTTGAGGGTACACGGGAATTTCATCTAGTCACTTTCATCATGTTGGTTCGATTTGTGTTCCCTACTTTGATAATTTGCTATGTGGGTGGAATGGTGCTTAGGTGCTGTTCTTACTTGAACAAACCTCCTACTTATGATTAACCCTCCCGCAAGCATCTGCAACTACGAGAAAACTATTAAGAATAAATTCTAACCATACCATTAAACTTTAGGATCTAATCGGTCCCTTACGGAATAGCGCATAAACTGGGGATTAAGTTTCTGTCACTCTCGCAACCCACCATCTAATTCCTACTCCACAATGCATTCCCTTAGGCCCAAAGTAAGGTGAAGTGTCATGTAGTCAACGTTCACATGACACCACTAAGGGAATCACAACATACATACTATCAAAATATCGAACACATATCAAGTTAACATGATTACTTGCAACATGATTTCTCCCGTGACCTCGAGAACGAAAGTAACTACTCACAAATGATAAACATGTTCATGATCAGAGGAGTATTCAATAGCATAATGGATCTGAACATATAATATTCCACCAAATAAACCATATAGTAATCAACTACAAGATGTAATCAACACTACTAGTCACCCACAAGCACCAATCTATAGTTCCGGTAACAAGATTGAACACAAGATATGAACTAGGGTTTGAGATGAGATGGTGTTGTTGAAGATGTTGATGGAGATTACCCTCCCCAAGATGGGAGAGTTGTTGGTGATGATGATGACGATGATTTCCCCCTCCGGGAGGGAAGTTCCCCCGACGGAATCGCTCCGCCGGAGGGCAAAAGTGCTCCTGCCCAAGTTCCGCTTCGAGACGGCCGTGCTCCATCCCGAAATCCTTCTCCTTATTTTTTCTAGGTAAAATGACTTATATACTAGAAGATGGGCATCGAAGGTGGGCCGAGGAGGCTACAACCTACCAGGGCGCGCCTGGGTTGCCTGTCGTGCCCAGGTGGGCTGTGCCCACCTGGTGGCCCCCCTCTGGTAGTTATTTGCTCCAATATTTCTTATATATTCCATAAAAAATCTCTGTAAAGTTTCACCTTGTTTGGAGTTGTGCAGAATAGGTGGCCTGACGTAGCTTTTTCTGAAGGAAATATGCCCTAGAGGCAATAATAAAGTTATTATTTATTTCCTTATATCATGATAAATGTTTATTATTCATGCTAGAATTGTATTAACCGGAAACATAATACATGTGTGAATACATAGACAAACATAGTGTCACTAGTATGCCTCTACTTGACTAGCTCGTTGATCAAAGATGGTTATGTTTCCTAGCCATAGACATGAGTTGTCATTTGATTAACGGGATCACATCATTAGGAGAATGATGTGATTGACTTGACCCATTCCGTTAGCTTAGCACACGATCGTTTTGTATTCTGCTATTGCTTTCTTCATGACTTATACATGTTCCTATGACTATGAGATTATGCAACTCCCGTTTACCAGAGGAACACTTTGTGTGCGACCAAACATCACAACGTAACTGGGTGATTATAAAGGCGCTCTACAGGTGTCTCCGAAGGTACTTGTTGGGTTGGCGTATTTCGAGATTAGGATTTGTCACTCCGATTGTCGGAGAGGTATCTCTGGGCCCACTCGGTAATGCACATAACTATAAGCCTTGCAAGCATTGCAACTAATGAGTTAGTTGCGGGATGATGTATTACGAAATGAGTAAAGAGACTTGCCGATAACGAGATTGAACTAGGTATTGAGATAGCGACGATCGAATCTCGGGCAAGTAACATACCGATGACAAAGGAAACAATGAACGTTGTTATGCGGTCTGACCGATAAAGATCTTCGTAGAATATGTGCGAGCCAATATGAGCATCCAGGTTCCGCTATTGGTTATTGACCGGAGACGTGTCTCGGTCATGTCTACGTAGTTCTCAAACCCGTAGGGTCCGCACGCTTAAAGTTCGATGACGGTTATATTATGAGTTTATGTGATTTGATGAACCGAAGGTAGTTCGGAGTCCCGGATGAGATTGGGGACATGACGAGGAGTCTCTAAATGGTCGAGACGTAAAGATCGATATATTGGACGACTATATTCGGACATCGGAAAGGTTCCGAGTGATTCGGGTATTTTTCGGAGTACCGAAGAGTTACGGGAATTCGTCGGGGAGTATATGGGCCTTATTGGGCTTTTGGGGAAAGAGAGAGGAGAGGCTGCACGCCCCCCCCCCCCAAGGCCTAGTCCGAATTGGACTAGGGGGAGGGGCTGCGCCCCCTCCTTCCTTCTCTTCTCTCTCCCCTTTCCTTGACTCCTACTCCTACTACTTGGAAGGGGGAATCCTACTCCCGGTGGGAGTAGGACTCCTCCTAGGGCGCTCCATAGAGAGGGCCGGCCCTCCCCCTCCTCCACTCCTTTATATACGGGGAGGGGGCACCCCTTCGAGACACAACAATTGATCTCTTAGCCGTGTGCGGTGCCCCCCTCCACCATAATCCACCTCGATAATATCGTAGCGGTGCTTAGGCGAAGCCCGGCGTCGGTAGAACATTATCATCGTCACCACGCCGTCGTGCTGACGGAACTCTCCCTCAAAGCTCGGCTAGATCGGAGTTCGAGGGACGTCATCGAGCTGAACGTGTGCTGAACTCGGAGGTGCCGTGCGTTCGGTACTTGATCGGTCGGATCGTGAAGATGTACGACTACATCAACCGCGTTGTGCTAATGCTTCCGCTTGTGGTCTACGAGGGTACGTAGACAACACTCTCCCCTCTCGTTGCTATGCATCACCATGATCTTGCGTGTGCGTAGGAAATTTTTGAAATTACTACGTTCCCCAACAGTGGCATCCAAGCCTGGTTTTTTGCGTAGATGTTATATGCACGAGTAGAACACAAGTGAGTTGTGGGCGATATAAGTCATACTTCTTACCAGCATGTCATACTTTGGTTCGGCGGTATTGTTGGATGAAGCGGCCCGGACCGACATTACGCGTACGCTTACGCGAGACTGGTTTTACCGCCGTGCTATGCACACAGGTGACTAGCGGGTGTCAGTTTCTCCAACTTTAGTTGAACCGAGTGTGGCTATGCCCGGTCCTTGCGAAGGTTAAAACAGCACCAACTTGACAAACTATCGTTGTGGTTTTGATGCGTAGGTAAGAACGGTTCTTGCTCAGCTCATAGCAGCCACGTAAAACTTGCAACAACAAAGTAGAGGACGTCTAACTTGTTTTTGCAGGGCATGTTGTGATGTGATATGGTCAAGACGTGATGAGATATAAGTTGTTGTATGAGATGATCATGTTTTGTTGAAGTTATCGGCAACTGGAAAAAGCCTTATGGTTGTCTCTTTATTGCATAAGATGCAAGCGCCAAATAATTGCTTTACTTTATCGCTATGCGATAGCAATAGTTACAAGAGCAATAGTTGGCGAGACGACCATGTGAAGACACATTGATATAGATCAAGATGATGGAGATCATGGTGTCATGCCAGTGACGATGGAGATCATGACGATGCTTTGGAGATGGAGATCAAAGGCACAAGATGATGATGGCCATATCATGTCACATATTATGATTGCATGTGATGTTTATCTTTTATACATCTTATTTTGCTTAGTTCGGCGGTAGCTTTATAAGATGATCTCTCACTAAATTTCAAGGTATAAGTGTTCTCCATGTGTATGCACCGTTGCGAAAGTTCTTCGTGCTGAGACACCACCTGATGATCGGGTGTGATAGGCTCTACGTTCAAATACAACGGGTGCAAAACAGTTGCATACGCGGAATACTCAGGTTAAACTTGACGAGCCTAGCATATAACAGATATGGCATCGGAACACTGAGACCGAAAGGTCGAGCGTGAATCATATAGTAGATATGATCAACCTAGTGATGTTCACCATTGAAACTACTCCATCTCACGTGATGATCGGACATGGTTTAGTTGAAATGGATCACGTGATCACTTAGAGGATTAGAGGGATGTCTATCTAAGTGGGACTTCTTTAAGTAATATGATTAATTGAACTTTAATTTATCATGAACTTAGTCCTGGTAGTATTAGCATATCTATGTTGTAGATCAATAGCTCGTGTTTAGCTCCCCTGTTTTATTTTTTGATATGTTCCTAGAGAAAACTATGTTGAAAGATGTTAGTAGCAATGATGCGGACTTGGTCCGTGATCTGAGGATTATCCTCATTGCTGCACAGAAGTATTATGTCCTTGATGCGCCGCTAGCTGACGGACCTATTGCAGGAGCAGATGCAGACGCTATGAACGTTTGGCTAAGCTCAATATGATGACTACTTGATAGTTTAGTGCACCATGCTTAACGGCTTAGAATCGGGACTTCAAAGACGTTTTGAACGTCATGGACCATATGAGATGTTCTAGGAGTTGAAGTTAATATTTCAAGCAAATACCCGAGTTGAGAGATATGAAGTCTCCAACAAGTTCTATAGCTAAAAGATGGAGGAGAATAGCTCAAGCAGTGAGCATGTGCTCAGATTGTCTGGGTACTACAATCGCTTGAATTAAGTGGGAGTTAATCTTCCCGATAAAATAGTGATTGACAGAATTCTCTAGTCACCATCACCAAGTTAGTAGAACTTCATGATGAACTATAGTATGCAAGGGATGATGAAAGTAATTCCCGAGCTCTTCGCGATGCTGAAATCGACGAAGGTAGAAATCAAGAAAGAGCATCAAGTGTTGATGGTTGACAAGACCACTAGTTTCAAGGAAAAGGGCAAAGGGAAGAAGGGGAACTTCAAGAAGAACGACAAGCAAAGTTGCTGCTCAAGTGAAGAAGCCCAAGTCTGGACCTAAGCCTGAGACTAAGTGCTTCTACTGCAAAGGGACTGGTCATTGGAAGCGGAACTGCCCCAAGTATTTGGCGGATAAGAAGGATGGCAAAGTGAACAAAGGTATATTTGATATACAGATTATTGATGTGTATTTTACTAGTGTTCGTAGCAACCCCTCGGTATTTGATATTGGTTCAGTTGCTAAAGAGTAGTAACTCAAACCGGAGTTGCAGAATGAACAGAGACTAGTTAAGGGTGAAGTAACGTTGTGTGTTGGAAGTGGTTCCAAGGTTGATATGATCATCATCGCACGCTCCCTACACTTTCGGGATTAGTGTTGAACCTAAATAAGTGTTATTTGGTGTTTGCGTTGAGCATGAATATGATTTGATCATGTTTACTGCAATACGGTTATTCATTTAAGTTAGAGAATAATTGTTGTTCTATTTACATGAATAAAACCATCTATGGTCATACACCCAATGAAAATGGTTTGTTGGATCTCGATCGTAGTAATACACATATTCATAATATTGAAGCCAAAAGATGCAAAGTTAATAATGATAGTGCAACTCATTTGTGGCACTGCCGTTTAGGTCATATTGGTGTAAAGCGCATGAAGAAACTCCATGCTGATGCGATTTTGGAATCACTTGATTATGAATCACTTGATGCTTGCGAACCATGCCTTACGGGCAAGATGACTAAAGACTCCGTTCTCCGGAACAATGGAGCGAGCAACTGACTTATTGGAAATAATACATACTGATGTATGCGATCTGATGATTGTTGAGGCTCGTGGCGGGTATCATTATTTTCTGACCTTCACAGATGATTTGAGTAGATATGGGTATATCTACTTGATGAAACATAAGTCTGAAACATTTGAAAAGTTCATATAATTTCAGAGTGAAGTGAAAAATCATCGTAACAAGAAAATAAAGTTTCTACGATCTGATCGTGGAGGAGAATATTTGAGTTATGAGTTTGGTCTTCATTTGAAACAATGCGGAATAGTTTCGCAACTCACGCCACCTGGAACACCACAGCGTAATGGTGGGTCCGAACATCGTAACCGTACTTTATTAGATATGATGCAATCTATGATGTCTCTTACCGATTTACCACTATCGTTTTGGGGTTATGCATTAGAGACAGCTGCATTCACGTTAAATAGGGCACCATCTAAATCCGTTGAGACGACACCTTATGAACTTTGGTTTGGCAAGAAACCAAAAGTTGTCGTTTCTTAAAATTTGGGGTTGTGATGCTTATGTGAAAAAATTTCATCCTGATAAGCTCAAACCCAAATCGGAGAAATGTGTCTTCATAGGATACCCAAAGGAGATAGTTGGGTACACCTTCTATCACAGATCTGAAGGCAAGATATTCGTTGCTTATAATGGATCCTTTCTAGAGAAGGAGTTTCTCTCGAAAGAAGTGAGTGGGAGGAAAGTAGAACTTGATGAGGTAACTGTACCTACTCCCTTATTGGAAAGTAGTTCATCACAGAAATCTGTTCCTGTGACTACTACACCAATTAGTGAGGGAGCTAATGATGATGATCATGTAACTTCAGATCAAGTTACTACCGAACCTCGTAGGTAAACCAGAGTGAGATCCGCACCAGAGTGGTACGGTAATCCTGTTCTGGAGGTCATGTTACTTGACCATAACGAACCTACGAACTATGAGGAAGCGATGATGAGCCCAGATTCCACGAAATGGTTTGAGGCCATGAAATCTGAGATGGGATCCATATACGAGAACAAAGTATGGACTTTGGTTGACTTGCCCGATGATCGGCAAGCCATAGAAAATAAATGGATCTTCAAGAGGAAGACGGACGCTGATAGTAGTGTTACTATCTACAAAGCTAGAATTGTCGCAAAAGATTTTTGACAAGTTCAAGACGTTGACTACGATGAGAGTTTCTCACTCGTATCTATGCTTAAGTCTATCCGAATCATGTTAGCAATTGCTGCATTTTATGAAATCTGGCAAATGGATAACAAAAACTGGAATCCTTAAATGGATTTATTAAAGAAGAGTTGTATATGATGCAACAAGAAGGTTTTGTCAATCCTAAAGGTGCTAACAAAATATGCAAGCTCCAGCGATCCATCTATGGACTGGTGTAAGCATCTCGGAGTTGGAATATACGCTTTGATAAGTTGATCAAAGCATATAGTTTTATACAGACTTGCGGTGAAGCCTGTATTTACAAGAAAGTGAGTGGGAGCACTATAGCATTTCTGATAAGTATATGTGAATGACATATTGTTGATCAGAAATAATGTAGAATTATTCTACAAAGCATAAAGGAGTGTTTGAAAGGAGTTTTTCAAAGAAAGACCTCGGTGAAGCTGCTTACATATTGAGCATCAAGATCTATAGAGATAGATCAAAACGCTTGATAAGTTTTTTCAATGAGTACATACCTTGACAAGATTTTGAAGTAGTTCAAAATGGAACAGTCAAAGAAAGAGTTCTTGCCTGTGTTACAAGGTGTGAAATTGAGTAAGACTCAAAGCCAGACCACGACAGAAGATAGAAAGAGAATGAAAGTCATTCCCTATGCCTTGGCCATAGGTTCTATAAAGTATGCCATGTTGTGTACCAGATCTATTGTATACCCTACACTGATTTTGGCAATGGAGTACAATAGTGATCTAGGAGTAAATCACTGGACAGCGGTCAAAATTATCCTTAGTGGAATAAGGATATGTTTCTCGATTATGGAGGTGACAAAAAGGGTTCGTCGTAAAGGGTTACGTCGATGCAAATTTTGACACTGATCCAGATGACTCTAAGTCTCAATCTGGATACATATTGAAAGTGGGAGCAATTAGCTAGAGTAGCTCCGTGCAGAGCATTGTAGACATAGAAATTTGCAAAATACTTACGGATCTGAATGTGACAGACCCGTTGACTAAAATTATCTCACAAGCAAAACATGATCACACCTTAGTACTCTTTGGGTGTTAATCACATAGTGATGTGAACTAGATTATTGACTCTAGTAAACCCTTTGGGTGTTGGTCACATGACGATGTGAACTATGGGTGTTAATCACATGGTGATGTGAACTATTGATGTTAAATCACATGGCAATGTGATCTAGATTATTGACTCTAGTGCAAGTGGGAGACTGAAGGAAATATGCCCTAGAGGCAATAATAAAGTTATTATTTATTTCCTTATATCATGATAAATGTTTATTATTCATGCTAGAATTGTATTAACCGGAAACATAATACATGTGTGAATACATAGACAAACATAGTGTCACTAGTATGCCTCTACTTGACTAGCTCGTTGATCAAAGATGGTTATGTTTCCTAGCCATAGACATGAGTTGTCATTTGATTAACGGGATCACATCATTAGGAGAATGATGTGATTGACTTGACCCATTCCGTTAGCTCAGCACACGATCGTTTTGTATTCTGCTATTGCTTTCTTCATGACTTATACATGTTCCTATGACTATGAGATTATGCAACTCCCGTTTACCAGAGGAACACTTTGTGTGCGACCAAACTTCACAACATAACTGGGTGATTATAAAGGCGCTCTACAGGTGTCTCCGAAGGTACTTGTTGGGTTGGCGTATTTCGAGATTAGGATTTGTCACTCCGATTGTCGGAGAGGTATCTCTGGGCCCACTCGGTAATGCACATCACTATAAGCCTTGCAAGCATTGCAACTAATGAGTTAGTTGCGGGATGATGTATTACGGGACGAGTAAAGAGACTTGCCGATAACGAGATTGAACTAGGTATTGAGATACCGACGATCGAATCTCGGGCAAGTAACATACCAATGACAAAGGGAACAACGTATGTTGTTATGCGGTCTGACCGATAAAGATCTCCGTAGAATATGTGGGGGCCAATATGAGCATCCAGGTTCCGCTATTGGTTATTCACCGGAGACGTGTCTCGGTCATGTCTACATAGTTCTCGAACCCGTAGGGTCCGCACGCTTAAAGTTCGATGACGGTTATATTATGAGTTTATGTGATTTGATGTACCGAAGGTAGTTCGGAGTCCCGGATGAGATGGGGACATGACGAGGAGCCTCGAAATGGTCGAGACGTAAAGATCGATATATTGGACGACTATATCCGGACATCGGAAAGGTTCCGAGTGATTCGGGTATTTTTCGGAGTACCGGAGAATTACGGGAATTCGTCTGGGAGTATATGGGCCTTATTGGGCTTTTGGGGAAAGAGAGAGGAGAGGCTGCACGCCCCCCAAGGCCTAGTCCGAATTGGACTAGGGGGAGGGGCTGCGCCCCCTCCTTCCTTCTGTTCTCTCTCCCCTTTCCTTGACTCCTACTCCTACGACTTGGAAGGGGGGAATCCTACTCCCGGTGGGAGTAGGACTCCTCCTAGGGCGCGCCATAGAGAGGGCCGGCCCTCCCCCTCCTCCACTCCTTTATATACGGGGAGGGGGCACCACTTGGAGACACAACAATTGATCTCTTGATCTCTTAGCCGTGTGCGGTGCGCCCCTCCACCATAATCCACCTCGATAATATCGTAGCGGTGCTTAGGCGAAGCCCTGCGTCGGTAGAACATCATCATCATCACCACGCCGTCGTGCTGACAGAACTCTCCCTCAAAGCTCGGCTGGATCGGAGTTCATGGGACGTCATCGAGCTGAACGTGTGCTGAACTCGGAGGTGCCGTGTGTTCGGTACTTGATCGGTCGGATCGTGAAGATGTACGACTACATCAACCGCGTTGTGCTAACGCTTCCGCTTACGGTCTACGAGGGTACGTAGACAACACTCTCCCCTCTCGTTGCTATGCATCACCATGATCTTGCATGTGCGTAGGAAATTTTTGAAATTACTATGTTCCCCAACATTTTCAGGTTCAGATTTCCAGCTGCGGGAATTCTCCCTCTTGGTGTGTACCTTGCAAATTATGAGAGAAAAGGCATTAGAATTACTCCAGAAAGCATTATTATGGACAAAAACATTATAAATAACAGTAATTAAACATGATGCAAAATGGACGTATCAGTTATTTCTAGACTCGGTAACAAGTAACCAGAATAAAAGTTACATCTATGACTATGAAGAAACATGATACACCCAGCCGGGAACAAGTAACAAGTTTCGTCCTCCTATTTCAGATCATCTCTACACTCTGCATTTTATTCAATACATTTAGTTCTGTGCTGCTAGGGACAGGTGCTCAATTGTAGTTTAATCATGCAATAACTAACTGTACTTCCCAAAAGTTACATAACCGAACCTTCTAACCAGTTCCTTGCCCTCTGCTCTGCAAATCTATGCTTCAGTTAGTCCTAAACTTTGCATCTAAAATTTTAATTGACGAGGGCATGCTAAGTTCGTGTTAGTACTAAGTTCGCTGCTGCAGTGCGGTACATGGAAAAAGAGGAGGAGAGGAGTGAGAATAGGGGTTGGACCTCCATGGCGCCGGCAGCAGTAGGTCGGAGGAGCTCGAAGCAGTGGAACCGTCTCCTCGCAGGGCCTCGTCATCGGCGAGCAGGACCACGTCGAGGAAGCGGCGGCGTCCCACTCCTCCTCAACTGGCCAGGAGCGCCGCTTTGCAGAGATGCGAGCGGACAAATCTTTTCTTGAATTGGGACAAGTGCCACTTTATGATTAATGAAGGTATTGTTTTGGGCCATAACATTTCTGAAAGAGGTATTGAAGTGGATAAAGCTAAGGTTGATGCAATTGAGAAAATGCCATGTCCTAAAGATACCAAAGGTATTCGTAGTTTCTTGGGTCATGCTGGTTTCTATAGGAGATTTATCTAAGACTTTTCTAAAATTTCTAGGCCCCTCACAAATCTTTTGCAAAAGGATGTTTCTTTTGTTTTTGATGATGATTGTTTAGAAGCCTTTGAAACACTCAAGAAAGCCTTAATTACTGCACCTATTGTTCAACCACCTGACTGGAACTTGCCTTTTGAAATTATGTGTGATGCTAGTGATTATGTTGATGGTGCTGTTCTAGGACAAAGAGTTGATAAGAAACTAAATGGTATTCATTATGCTAGTAAAACTCTAGACAGTGCTCAATGAAATTATGCTACTACTGAAAAAGAATTCCTAGCAGTGGTGTTTGCTTGTGATAAATTTAGATCTTACATTGTTGATTCAAAAGTAATTGTTCACACCGATCATGCTGCTATAAAATACCTTATGGAAAAGAAAGATGCTAAACCTAAAATTATTCGATGGGTTCTCCTGTTACAAGAATTTGATTTACATATCACTGATAGAAAAGGAGTTGAGAACCCCGTAGCTGATAACTTGTCTAGGCTTGAAAATGTGCTTGATGACCCACTACCTATTGATGATAGTTCCCCTGATGAGCAGTTGGCTGTAATAAATGTTTCTCATAACACTCCTTGGTATGCTGACTATGCTAATTACATTGTTGCTAAATATTTACCACCTAGCTTTACATACCAACAAAAGAAAAAAAATCATTTATGATTTAAGACACTACTTTTGGGATGACCCACATCTTTATAAAGGAGTAGATGGTATTATTAGACGTTGTGTACCTGAGCATGAACAGGGACAAATCTCACGGAAATGTCACTCTGAAGCTTATGGAGGGCATCATGCTGGAGACAGAACTGCTCACAAGGTATTGCAATCTGGATTTTATTGGCCTACTCTCTTCAAGGATACCCGTAAGTTCGTCTTATCTTGTGATGAATGTCAAAGAATAGGTAATATCGGTAAGCGTCAAGAATTGCCTATGAATTATTCACTTGTTGTTGAACCATTTGATGTTTGGGGATTTGATTACATGGGACCTTTTCCTTCCTCTAATGGGTATACACATATTTTGGTTGTTGTTGATTATGTTACTAAATGGGTAGAAGCTATTTCAACCAGTAGTGCTGATCACAAAACCTCTATTAAAATGCTTAAGGAAGTTATTTTCCAAAGGTTTGGAGTCCCTAGATATTTAATGACTAATGGTGGTGCTCACTTTATTCATGGTGCTTTCCGTGAAATGCTTGCCAAGTATGATGTTAACCATAGAATTGCATCCCCCTATCATCCTCAGTCTAGTGGTCAAGTTGAACTTAGCAATAGAGAAATAAAATTAATTTTGCAAAAGACTGTCAATAGGTCCCGGAAGAATTGATCTAAGAAATTAGATGATGCACTTTGGGCTATGGTTTATGGAATGGCTTGTCATTTACCTCTTAAGTTAGAACATAAAGCATATTGGGCAATCAAACTCAACTATGATTTCAAACTTGCCAGTGAAAATAGGTTATTTGATATTAGCTCACTAGATGAATGGACAACCCAAGCTTATGAAAATGCCAAGTTATTTAAAGAAAAAGTTAAAAGATGGCATGATAAAAGAATCAAAAAGCGTGAGTTTAAAGTTGGAGAATATATTCTTTTATACAACTCTCGTTTCAGATTCTTTGCAGGAAAACTCCTCTCCAAATGGGAAGGACCCTATGTTAACGAGGAGGTTTATCGGTCTGGAGCTATCAAAATAAATAATGCCGAAGGTACTACCCCGAAGGTTGTTAATGGGCAATGAATAAAACATTATATCTCTGGTACGCCCATTAATGTTGAAAGTAATATTATCCAAACTATGACACCGGAAGAACACATAAAAGAGTCCTGCTGAAACACTCCAGAATCGTGAAAAAGAGGAGGTATGTGATAGGGTAAGTAAACGAATTCCAAAAAATCTGCAAAAATATTTTTTGTTAGTTTTGGAATAAAAATAAAGGATATAAATAAAAAGAAAGGAAATAAAAGAAAAAGATCATATGCTAATCTTATGGTAGGTGATGGCACCACATAAGGAAAAATATAAGTAGAAAATTTTATTAGAAATTGACAAACATAGCATTGGTCAATGATGTAACTCATGAAAGAATTAATAAGGGAAGAGAAGATTCACATATAAATACACTCTCATGGAAATATTTTGTGATTGTGAGCCCCCATCAAAATATTATATGGCAAAATTGTTGACGTTGGACAAGGAAGCCAACGTAATAATTTATGTTTGTTCATATTCACATAGAAGTTATATTGTCATAGATCCTTCAACATGTGGTGCTTGCCCCCTATCTTTGCTAGCCAAAAATTCCGCACTAAGTAGAGATACTACTTGTGCATCCAAAAACCCTTAAACCCGAATCTTATTTTCAAAGTCCACCATACCTACTTAGGGATTGAGCAAGATCCCTCAAGTAAGTTGTCATCGGTGCAATAAGGCAATAAAAATTGCTTCTAAAAGTGTGAGATCATTTAGTGTAAGAGAAAATTGAGCGTTGTACGAATTTATGATGGTGAAGAATAAAAGCGACAGACTGCATAATAAAGGTCACCATCACAAGGGGCAATACAACGTGACGTTCTTTTGCACTAAGGGGTTGAGCATACAAACAAATAAGCGCATGGAAACCTCTGCTTCCCTCTGTGAAGGGCCTATCTTTTACTTTTATGCAACAGTCAAAGTTTCTTCTATCTATTCATTTTTACTTTTCTCCTTTGGCAAGCATCATGTGGTGAGGAAAGATCTAGGCACATATGTCCAGTTGAATATGGGTAGCATGGGTTATTATTGTTGACATCACCCTTGAGGTGAATACGTTGGGAGGCGAAACTATAAGCCCCTATCTTTCTATGTGTCCGATTGAAACATTTTGCTCATGTGTATGCGGTGAGTGTTAGCAATCATAGAAGACTATATGATGGTTGAGTATGTGGACTTGCCTAAAGGCTCTGATACGTGACCCTTCCTAAAAAGATGATGAATTGTAGTTGCAAAGTTGACTGAGAACATAGTTTTTTAGTTTCTAATAGAGTTTATGCTTTATACTTCAATAGTGTGATGAACTGTTACTTATTCATGAGAAGACTATGATAAAAGTTTTATGTTAAAGTTTGTTGTTGTTATAATAATCTGCATGATGCTTCTATGTATGTATTTTGTTTCTATCGACACCTCTCTCTCTCTCTAAGCATGTGGACATGTTTTCGATTTTGGTTTTCTCTTGAGGACAAGCGAGGTCTAAGCTTGGGGGAGTTGATTCGTCCATTTTGCATCATGTTTTCCTACTGTTATTTATGATGTTTTTATGCATAATAATTCTTTTTGGAGTAATTCCAATGCCTTTTCTCTCATAATTTGCAAGGTACACACAAAGAGGGAGAATTCCGGCAGCTGAAAATCTGGACCTGGAAAAGCTATGTCAGGCTACCTATTCTGCACAACTCCAAACAAGCTGAAACTTTATGAAGAATTTTTATGGAATATATGAGGAATATTGGAGCCAATAAGTACCAGAGAGGGCCCACCAGGTGGGCACAACCCACCTGGGTGCACCAGGGAGCCCAGGCGCGCCCTGGTGGGTTGTGCTCTCTCTCGGCCCACCTGGTGCCCATCTTCTGGTATATAAGTCATTTTGACCTAGAAAAAATAAAGGGAGGACTTTCGGGGCGGAGCGCCGCCGTCTCGAGGCGGAACTTGGGCAGGAGCATTTTTGCCTTCCGGCGGAGCGATTTCGCCGGGGGAACTTCCCTCCCGGAGGGGGGAAATCATCGTCATCATCATCACCAACAACTCTCCCATCTGGGGAGGGCAATCTCCATCAACATCTTCAACAACACCATCTCCTCTCAAACCCTAGTTCATCTCTTGTGTTCAATCTTTGTATCGAAACTATAGATTGGTGCTAGTGGGTGACTAGTAGTGTTGATTACATCTTGCAGTTGATTACTATATGGTTTATTTCGTAGAAGATTATATGTTCAGATCCATTATGCTATTTAATACCCCTTTGATCTTGAGCATGATTATCATTTCTGAGTAGTTACTTTTGTTCTTGAGGTCACGGGAGAAATCATGTTGCAAGTAATCATGTGAACTTGATATGTGTTCGATATTTTGATAGTATGTATGTTGTGATTCCCTTAGTGGTGTCATGTGAACGTCGACTACATGACACTTCACCATATTTGGGCCTAAGGGAATGCATTGTGGAGTAGTTATTAGATGATGGGTTGCGAGAGTGACAGAAGCTTAAACCCTAGTTTATGCGTTATCCGTAAGGGACCGATTGGATCCAAAAGTTTAATGCTATTGTTAGAATTTATTCTTAATACTTTTCTCGTAGTTGCAGATGTTTGCGAGGGGGTTAGTCATAAGTAGGAGGTTTGTTCAAGTAAGAACAGCACCTAAGCACCGGTCCACCCACATATCAAATTATCAAAGTAGCGAACACGAATCGAATAAACATGATGAAAGTGACTAAATGAAATTCCCGTGTACCCTCAAGAACGCTTTGCTTACTACTCCCTCCGTCCCAAAATTCTTGTTTTAGATTTGTCTAAATACGGATGCATCAAGTTATGTTTTAGTATTAGATTCATCCATATCTAGACAAATCTAAGACAAGAATTTTGGGACGGAGGGAGTATAAGAGACCGTTTTGGCCTGTCCTTTGCCTCAAAAGGATTGGGCTACCTTGCTGCACTTTTGTTACTACTATCATTACTTGCTCGTTACAAATTATCTTGCTATCAAACTACTCTGTTACTTACAATTTCAGCACTTGCAGACATTACCTTGTTGGAAACCGCTTGTCATTTCCTTCTGCTCCTCATTGGGTTCGACACTCTTACTTATCGAAAGAGCTACAATTGATCCCATATACTTGTGGGTCATCACCCTTGCATCCCCGAGCATTTGTAATAAAGAGCTGATTTGGTCTTTGCCAAGATGTGTCGTATTCCAGAAGACTTGATCTCTGGGCTGGAATAGGGGGTGTTCTGATCTCTCTGAGACAGGGTGCCACAACGGTTGGTATCAGAGCAGGTCTGGCTGTACGACGCTCTAGTCTGCGTGAGCCTTAGAAAATGGTAGTATAGAGTCTTGTCTGTTTGCTGCATTTGGTTGTTGCATTTGGTTGCTGCATAGCATGCATATTGACTTATTATTTTGTCTCTAACGATTGATCTTGTGTGTAGGTGGCATCTGTTTTGATCCACTGCCTGCACCCTCTACCTTTGCATACCTGATTTTCGGTGTTTGGCGTCATCTCTATCCCAGCAGAGTGATGGCGAGGTACCAAGTGTTCCTGAAACCATTTGCAGGGTTTGTGCTCAGGTATCGCGTCGATATCTTTCCGTTAGCCACACCTATCGTTTTTGTGATAGACATGTTTCTATCTCGAATCTTGACATCCAACTCGCCGCGTTGGCAACCCTTACTGATCTTTCTTATCATAAATGGGCCATGCCAGCAAGCCCTGTTTCCGCCGCCTATCCTACCCTCTCACCCATTCTTTGGACGAGTACGGTTCCCCATCTGTCCGCTTGATGATAATGTGGTAGTGACATCTGTGTCTCCCTACATGATCACCAAGTCCGTCCTCACCCCTAAGCCCGTCCAGATTCAACCGGTGTTGAGCCAACGCTTGGTGTAGCCCTGTTTACACCAATCCATCCACACGTGGATTCACTTTCGTGCACACCGCCACAGTATGTTAGATCGTAATACCGGAGTTCCCGCGAGGTCTGCGTGCTTAAGTATGCATGCATATTATTGTTGTGAGTAGCAGTAATATGTGATGTTGCTTGAATATGATATTGTTTGTATGCCTTGTGTGCTTTTGTTTCATTCGTTTCTTTTGCTTAGTTCTTTGGGCCTTCGATGTTACCTTATTTCCCCTTATGGAAGTTGCTCATCAACCGACACCGGACCCGAAGAATCAGTGAGGAGATAAATATTTGGAAGCTCAGCTAAATATTATGTAATTCTCAGCCCACTGCATTGTATTGGGAATATCTTGTCCGAATACAAATGATATCCTAGATTGATTATTAGCATCAAGTCTACCTCAGTGTGCACTCTTCATAGCAGTAATGATCAAATTAGCAAGAAGACAAATTGTGTGCAACACCAACTGTATACTTCGAGTCAAAGGTACGGTTCATATACAAGGTTTGATTCTATTATGAGCATGATTTGAAACATGCTATACCCCAGAAGCAAGTCAAAATGTGCTATGAATTCAGTACTCAGCATGAAGGATAGTCGACCAACCGTTTTTATACAAGTCATCGACAGCAGAAATATCAATGGTATATATATACATATATATACATATACATACATACATACATATATATATATATATATATATATATATATATATATATATATATATATATATATATATGGCATTCAGCCTGCATATCACAAATAGAAGCTTCTGTTATAAGGAACTCCGGTCTTCCTTCACAAGCTACCAGAGAAGCTTACAATGCAAGGCTCCTCAATTGTCCCCAGTATGATATGTGGATGGTTTCCCAAGCAAGGTACTCAGGCTTCTTTAGTAAGCTACCATAAAAGCTTCTGGCATAAGGTATCGAGTCTTCCCCGGCAAGCCCATTGAGGGGGAAGCTTCTGAAGTATGGTACCCAGTCTTCTTCAGCAAGCTGCCTGATGAAAGCTTCGAGCACAAGCTATTCAGTCTTCCTCAACGCGATACTCCAGATGGCTTACAACATAAGCCATCCAATCTTCCTCAGTACGGCCCTGGTGCAATATAATACACCGTGAGTTGGCAACATATGGCAGTACATCCCAAAAATCAGATCCGCAACAGTTTGTTCACAAAAAGGAATCAATCAGAACATAAGTGTCTGCCTCGGGAATCAAGTGTCCAGCTACATGTATTCTCATATATATATTGTGAGCCTGCCGCCAAGTTCTTGCCAGACATTGGTACGATGAAGTCATGGTAAGATCCGACAGCCTCACCCGTTATGCAAAGAAACCAGTATACACCTCAATGGATGATGCAAGGACCGACAAACTATGAAGCAAGACAACATTGAGACAATCATCTTGGCAGTGGTTATCAAGGTCAGCCTCCTCACTCCCGACAAGGCGATATCATTAACCCTTGTCACTCCCTTGTATGATTGACGACAACAATGAGCTCCTACCAGCATACGTGAACCTGGTATATATTCCATGACCTGGGACATGGATAAGGTCATGGTATAATTGCCGGAATACTGCACCTGACAGCACCTATGGTCACAAGAAGAATTAAGGATATATGTGGCCAAGTTCTTTCAGCAAAGGATCCAGACAAAGAAAACAATAATGAAGGAGCCAGAACGGCAATACAGGTATGATAATTGTTGCATGAATAACATGGTACGGATACCCAAGACAGTCTGATTCAGTATCGATCCCCATGAATATACACCCAAGGGGTCTACTCTGTTTGTAAGGACCTCATATCGAGGTAACTCACTCAACCAACTGTTATAATCAGAATTGCCGGTAACGACTATCCAAGTCTGTCATGTCAGACCAAAGACCAGGTTAACATATTGATTCCTCGGATTGTGTTAAAGCATCACACGGCCTACTATCCATGTGGGCATACCGACAAAATGAGTAGTCAGAATGTTGAACAACAGTCTCGAAGCTTGTGCCTCAAATATGGGAATCATTTGAAGGATAGCCTGCCATGAACAAGATTTCTCTGCCAGACTCACCGTCCATCAAGTCTCGGGATGCTCTTATAAGACCATACTCCTTTATACTGGTCACGACAGGCGACAGTCAAATCTCTAGTACGGATTTGATACTCAAGGTAGTGGATCCAACCAAGATAATTCAGGAAACCCCTGCAAGAAGTCAGACTCCGCCAAGAAAAGGGTATGGTTCTTAGCATTGTTGTGAACCCAGAGGACATGCAGCTATTTGAGCAACCCGATGCCAGGATGAAAAGATTCCTTGTCCACCAAGAAGATTGGTTCACAACTCCATGGAATGTTGTCAGTGTTGGATATAATAAGGACACATCTATCGGGGACAACTCTCGGACTTGCAAGAACGGCACGTATGTCAGTCATGATAATCGATCGCACTCAGCTAATACGACAGATATGAAAGAAAATTGGAGCCAATGTAAGCTTGAACATGTGAGGTAATACCTGTCAAAATGAGGATATAGTGAAGCAAATCACTCCAGAGCAAGGCAGTCAGTCATATGAAATTCAGTGGGAACATCATAGAAAGGAAAAAAGGACACCCGAGTTGGAGACGGTTTCCTTAAGTCAGAATATTGATGCTTGTTCCCTGAGCAACAAAATCTCGAGGACGAGATTTCTTTAAGAGGGGAAGGTTTGTAACACCCTGGATTTTGGCCCTTTCTTTTTCTTTTGATTTTCTGTGGATTTTGTTTTGGATTTCTTTTTCTGTGGCTATGTAGTCTGGAAACCTGAGAAGATGACCTCTTCTTCCTTTCCAGAGTGGTTTGTCATCCTCAAAACCATCCCAAGATCATGTCATTTCCCATCTTGCGGGTCATCACCAGGCCAGTCGACGACGGGGAGGGGAGGCATCCTGAAGGACAGTAGTTTTGGGCGGTGCACCATTGCAGCCGAGTCACCTAGGAGGCACACAGGACTAAATCAGTTTATGTGCATCAAAGCAAAGGAATGGTAGGATGTACCAACAAATATATTTACAAATCGAAAAATCAACTCTCGTTCCAACCAGATTTAGCCAGAGCGATCTCTCTCCATTATCTACCACATAAAAATGTATTCAACCATTTGTATAAACAATGTTCCTCACATTAGAATTTTAAAATAAAACAATGGATAAGAAAGGAAGGCATTGTTAAGCTAATAAATTTCAGTTTAATGCACATGCTTCATGGGGCAACAGGGCGTATAGTCGAAATAAAACCTCCACCGGATCAGGTCACTCCCACACACTAATCGACTAGTTGTATCTCAAAAAGTTTGACCTACTAAAAAAGGCGTATTCACAATATGCCGATATTTCGGTATTATCTCTCTCTCTCTCACCCTCTCTCTCTCTCTCTCTCTCTCTCTCTCTCTCTCTCTCTCTCTCGCCCTCCCCCTTCCTCCCAGCGCGTGCATCTCTCCACTGACTCTACCAAGCAGCCGCCGACATTCGCCCCTCCTAGTGACCCTATGGCGCAGCTCCTCCATGAGAAAAGGTGAGTGCCCCTGGTTTTTCCTAGCTTCTCCCTGAGATCCAACTTCCCCAATTTCAGTTTTATTTATTGATGATTCACTTCTTCTCTTTAATTTTAGGAACCCTAGATCCAAATTGGCTGAGGGGATTTCTGACTCGATTCTGAGCCGCCTCGCTTCCTCGTCGGTGCTACCGCTCGATGATGAGGACCTTCTCCAGGAGATCCTCCTCCGCCTCCCTCCACAACCATCCTCCCTCCCGCGCGCCTCCCTTGTCTGCCCGTGCTGGCGTAACATCCTTTCCAACCACAAGTTCCTCTGCCGCTTTCGCAAGCATCACCAGAAACCACCTCTGCTTGGCTTCTTTGCAAGGTGTTTAATCAGTAAAGCGACCGTCTTCACTTCTGTCCTTGACTCGCCTGACTGCATCCATGCTGGTCGCTTTCTCGTGCCGCACAGCCACAACCCGTTCAAGGAGTTGCGCTTCATGGGATGCCGCCATGGCCTCGCCGTCCTACTCGAAATGTCACTACATTCCCCCATGCCAACGGGTTTGATTGTGTGGGATCCACTCAATGGTCAACAACACAACCATTTGACAATGCCACCCGGGCTCAATGGTGACAAATGGAAGTGTTGGAATGCCACTGTGTTGTGCACTAATGTCGAAGATGGGCATGTGCATGGTGATTGCTTCTCGAGCCCGTTCAAATTAGTCTTGATCTTCAACAGAGACACAGATGCTTCAACTTGCGTCTACGAATCAATATCTGGTGTATGGGGAGATATTGTCTCTGTGGTGACCAAGAAAGTAATTTCTGCCCTGAGACCCAGCATTCTGATTGGAAATGTACTTTACTGGTTGCTTGTTGGAGGTGAAGTCCTTGTGCATGATTTTGAAAGGCAGAGTCTTGGTCTGATTGAGAAGCCAGCAGACACACATAATGGACATGTCGAGCTTTCTTATCATCTCTTACGGATAGAGGATAATGGACTTGGTATGGCCATTGTGTCAGAACTTACAATTAAATTATGGGAGAGGAAATCCAACTATGATGGTGTTGTTGGATGGGTGTTGCTGAAGAAAATTGCTCCACTGGATGGGTTGTTTCCGCAGACAATGCCTAGTGGTCACATGTGGATATTTTTGGTGGGGTATGATGAGGAAGCAAATGTGATTGTTCTGTCTACGATGAGTGGCATGTTCATGCTCCAACTTGATTCTATGCAAATCAGAGATTTTTCTATGAGAATTAATCTACGTCACTCAGTCATTTATCCCTATAGAAATTTCTATACGGTAATACCTCACTATCTACATTGCACAAACTACAGTAATCCAATTAATTTTTATTCGTTGACATTCATTCTAGTTACTTTTAGTTTCTTAGTCTGTGTGGTGATCTTATGGTGATGTAATTTCTTATACTCGGCAAGACTTGAACTAGAAAAGGGGAAGAACCATAACTATTGTTGTCTCTTAGTTGATCTTTTCGCATGAGTTTTCTAGCAGTTGGAAACTAGTTGATCTCTAATTTCTGAAATAGTATTACGATAGGTGCATTTGGAAGTTTAAAGCCTGATGTCTTTTTCATTCAACATTTTTCTTCACAGATATATCTTGATAGTAATAATCAATTCAAATATCATGTAGTTTTTTCATCAAAAATAATGTGTCATTTCCTTAATATGTGTATTATGTTTTGGCCCATTGGATATATCTAGTACATGTTCTCGCAAGAATAATTCTGGATTACTATTTTTTTAACATGTAAATAGTCTTTACATATCTTGAAAAAGTATTATTATTGTTGTTTCTTGATATTAATCCCCTCTCACTTAGAGCAAACCATATTAGTGAATTTGAATAGGTGAGGAGAAGGGTACCCAGGCGAGGACTATACTACAACTACACATATGGTGAATTGCGGAATATGAGAATGATATATATGACCTAGAAGGCACATATGGGGGGCTGGAATTAATGAACATCATATAATCTAAAGCTATGTATTTCCTGAATACTTGTATGACCATCTATCTAGTATGGCTAGCTGGAGCTCAAGTGCTAAGAGATGTAATAATAAATAAAGTTGTGAATCCTACTTAAGACTTCTAGCTCAATGTGGCATGTTATTCTAGTTTTAATGACGATCTAGCTATTCCATGTTGCAATACCAGATCGTGGCTTATTATCTGACAAATAATATTTTCTCAAGCCATAATCCAAGGGTCGCTGTTATTTTTTTCCGAGAGTATGCCCAAGGCATACCATATTTTTATAGAAGGAAGCGAATAATGTACAAGAAACTTGTGAGCGATGCAAACATCAACGCAAGCGGAACCACTAAACACCTACAACTGCAGTCACTGTCATTATATAAGGTAATGATGGCACATGGTGTCACAATTCTGCTACGTACACTCGTCCGTGTATACATCTATATAAATCATACCATAGAGCATGAATTCAACACTTTTTTTTGCTTCGGGAACTGAGGAGGCGAGATGAGTAAGTAGAGAAGAGATGCGTCGAGTCATATTTTGATAAATGCCCTCAACACTAAAATTTCCGTCTTAAATATCCATCTCCACCACTTGTTGTCCTCATATTTTCATTACCCAAGAAATATTTATCACAAACCATATATATTTTTTAATTCATGACATAGTTTAGACTTTGATTGTTGCTTCAATATTTGAAAGTTTGCTATTATTGTCTTTTGCTTGAAAGGTAGTGAGATATTTTAAGTTTGCTAATCCCTAGTATTATTGTTCGACGAGCTCCCACGCCGTCGTCTCCAGGCTGCCGCCAGCCTTGGGGAGAGGAAAGGGGCAAAATGAAGGAATCTCCCGCACTCGTTGAAGCAAAGGAACCGTAATCGTTGCTTGGGAGAGGGTAGACCAACATAATTCAAATTGGGCGCTGATCAAAATCATATTCACACCTGATCCCATACCTGCGATCATATCAGCATATTCACAAATCAAATCGAATATGAACTCTCGTTCTGATCAAATTCAGAGATATCTCTCCCATTATCTAAGAACGTATACAGCATGTTAAACCATGTTGAATCAAGTACATGAATGGAGATCAGTTTTCGAGGGAAACTACATGATTTACAACACAAGTGTTCAGAATTCCTCACCGCCATTTGGCTAACAATATAATAATAGCCTCTACACCTCCCTTTTATATAGGACGCGGTAGGCCAATCATACACTAAGATAGCCTTCCTCTTCCAAATTAAGATGGGGACAACTACTCATGCTATCTGTCATCAGAAGATGTGAATGGAATGTCAAATGTTACTTTGGTCAAGTACTAATGATTACTCTACTTGGAAAGAAAAAAGAACCTTCCAACAAGTTCTACCAGAAGATAGCTGCCATCATTTTCAGAGGAGAGCGTTGGGTGGCTCAAAACATTTCCCAGCACTTTGTTTCAACAGGATTTCGGGTAATCCATGCGCTGACCTTCTCCAACATTTTCCTGCAAAAGCTAATACACAATGCAAAAATTAGTGAAGGAGCATCATGGTCCCAAAAGACAACGAGAAAAGAAGGCAAACCTTGCTACAGTTGCTATACATGCTCTCTCATGCCTGTATTTCAACCATCTTTGTCGCACGTTTCCTCTTGGTAGGTTTCGCGGTCTCACTGGTAACTTCGGTGGCCACAAGTTTTTTAGCAGGTAGCTGGCCAATAAAGAGAACATTCTGCGCCCAACCAGCATACTCGCCAAATTTGGCTACAAATGCATCGGCAACAACAATGCTTAGTTTTGGAGTCAGGCTCTTGCCAGCTAGCTCAGGCAACATATATTGTGTAGCAACCTGTGTAAAATCCACATGGTTAGGGTTTGAAGACTCAAACAAAATATGCTTTCAGATCATATAGAACATATCCAGAGAATCTTTCTTGACACTGCATCCTTAAGGTTCAAATGTACTTTTTGATACCACACAAGCTGTTGTCATTTCTGAACAGAACTTCCATTTTGTATAAATTTCAGTGGCGATTGGTTACTTCACCCATTTCAAAGGATGAAAATTCTATTTCCCGACAATATAACAAATTGCTATTGGTACATCCATCACCCCATGAAATTTAAGCATGATCAGCTTAGGAAATGTATAACATGTTATCATGGTCCAAACTCTTACAATTCATCTAGGTGAAGCCTTCAACTTGTTGCTAACCAACAGAAAAGGACTATCATAACTAAAACCAGCCCATCAAAACCATCTAATTTTGTGAGAATGGACAAAGAGTAGGTGGAAAGGCACATCAGATTAAGCCATTTTTACAGCAAGAGACAATGGTTAACCAGACATAGCATACCTTCCAGACATGTGTGTCAACAGGAATAGCCTGATTCTTATCAAGAGAGAACAGAGCAATGCAGGCTGCAACTTTTGGACCAACACCTGGCAGGGTACAAAGACCCTCAATTACCTCCGGAAGTTCCCTGTCACGCAGCAAGGCAAGCCATTTTGCGCCTCCACCAGGCTTGGCCATCAATTCTTTAGCAGTGCCAACAACATACTTTGCCCTGCTCATTCGTAGGAACAGAAACATTTTCTCAAATCAGTTTAGTATAAGTATCTAGTAATGCTGCATAAACAACAGATACTCATAACTGAGATATGATTCAGACAATCTATCCAAAATCAGTAATTGTATGTGTGAGGTTGTTTTCCCACAGTTGAAATTTATGCACACAAACAAATGTGATACTGAGATTCTTCTGTACATTCATACATTTAAGACAGTAGAAAGTAGGACAATACCATCACCACCATCATCACTAAACAATAATACAGCTCCTCATCGCTTGAATTACTGAATAATCAGCCCCCTGATATGGGCATCCTTAGCACAGGATTTTCATTTCTCAACAAACACGGCAGGTGAACATATCTGGATGCTAAACAAAGTACATTAAGGACTACCTATAACTGAATTAACAGCAAGCAGATGGAACCATGTGCCCCACAGCACAAGCTGGAGTAGCAATCAGTTCATCTCAAGACAATGAGGCTACAACAAAATCAGACTAGCTGTGCTGAATTCAACACAAAGGACTGCCAATGCTTAGAGCGCAGCATAAATTGTACTCCGTATATAACTAAGAAGATAGACACACACGAGGCAGGAACTGACGGACCTGTACCCAAACCCAGCCTCCCGAAGCTCCTGCTCCGACACCCGCGCGAGCCGCTCGACAGTGGGGAACCGGTGGAAGACGAAGCCGCCGACCTCTCCGAGCCGCTCCCCGTATCCGGCCAGCGTCCAGACCATCTTCTCGATCCGCGCGATGTTGTTGTTGGAGGAGCAGAGGAACTGGAACAGGCACTCGACCGGGTCCTGCCTGAGCACCCGCGCGCCGCCGCCGCCGAGCCGCGCCGCGACCTCCGCGAAGCGCGCGTCGGCGGCGGTGAACTGGACCCAGAGGTCGGCGAGGGGGACGGCCGCGTTGAGGTAGTCGCACAGCGCGGCCCGGGCGGCGGCCACGGAGGAGGAGGGGGAGGAGGCGGGGTCGTCGTTGTGGAGGAGGAAGGCGAGGCGGTCGTCGTCGGGGAGGTGGGAGAGGGAGACGAGGTGCGGGCCCACGGCGGCGGTGAATCGGAGCGGGGAGAGGGAGGTGCGGCGCCAGAGGAAGGTCTGGCCTGTGGGGAGGGTGAGCGGGAGGGAGAGCTCGGCGAGAGAGAGGGGGAGCGGGTGCCACTCCTCGTCGGCGAGGGTTAGGCGGCGGCGGGCGGGAGGAGGGTGCTGCTGGGTGGTCTCGGGCTTGGGGGTCTCTACGAACGCGGCCGGCGGTGGGGTGGAGGAGAGGAGGGCAGGGGAGGGCGGCATCGGCGGCCTCACGGTGCGCTGGCGGCGAGGGGGCGTGGCGGAGGCGGAGGCGGCGATGCGGGGGAGGAGCGGGGGAGGGGGACGCATGGTGGGTGAAAACCGTAAGCTCAGCACGAAGGCGTAAAAGTGAGAACACATTCTCTTCTTCTCCTGATTGTACCGTTGGACGCATCCTGTTGCTCGACGCGGCGGGTGTGCAGCGGCCAGGACCCCGTTGCAGACGGAAAAGATCCGTTTTAAACCTTTAACTCGTAGAGGTTGACCGAAACGAACCCTCAACTCGGAATCCTTGTTCGATTGCACTCTGAATTATGCAATCCCGGTCTAAATCAATCTCTGACAAATGTTGAAATCATTAATTAAGGAGTACTCGTCGCAAAGATCACTCCAATTCCTCTGGTTGCGACAAGTGGCGCACGTGCAGTGCGCCACTTGTCGCAACCTGGGAGTTTTCCCTTTTTTCGTAGATTTGTTTATTCAAAACGTTTTATCTCACAAACCGTGCGTCCAAATCTCGAACCGCTTTCACCGTTGGATTCCTCGCGTCGAGATCTTCAAAAATAAATCCCATGTTGATAGGTTTTAACGAACTTTTTTTCACGAAAAAACCGGACGAAAAAACCAAACCGGAAGCACGGGTTTTTCCCCTTCCGAAAAAGGCACGCCCGTGCCTCTCACGAAATCACAATCATGCCTCTCGCGGAGCAAACCGTGACTCTCGCGGAAGGAAAAATAA
Organism: Triticum aestivum; assembly: GCF_018294505.1. Lineage (NCBI taxonomy): Eukaryota > Viridiplantae > Streptophyta > Magnoliopsida > Poales > Poaceae > Triticum > Triticum aestivum. The sequence continues at coordinate 36,476,366 of NC_057802.1, forward strand.
AGAGAACGCGTTTTTTTTCCGTTTCCGAGGAGGCACAGCCGTAACTCTCGTGAAAGCACAACAGTGCCTCTTGCGGAAGCAAAACCGTGACTCTCGCGAAAGAAAAAAAAAATAGAAAACACGTTTTTTTCCTTTCCGAGAGGCACGGCCGTGACTCTCGCGAGAGCACAACTGTGCCTCTCGCGGAAGCAAAATCGTGATTCTCGCGAAAGAAAAAAAAACAGAAAATGATTTTTTTCGTTTCCAAGAGGCACGGACGTGACTCTCGCGGAAGCAAAACTGTAACTCTCGCGAAAGAAAAAAACAAAAAACGTGTTTTTTTTCATTTTCGAAGAGGCACGACCGTGACTCTCGCGAAAGCAAAACCGTGCCTCTCGCGGAAGCAAAACCGTGACTCTCGCGAAAGGAAAAAGAAAAAAAAACGTGTTTTTTCGCTAAAAAAAATTTCCAATTTTTTTATTGATAAGCTAAGGAAGATCGGTGGAAAACCAAAACGTCGAAAAAACCCGGAAAAAATACAGTTTAAAAAGCCAAAAACGCGTGCGAAAAAAAAATAAAATCCGGAGGGAGCGCCCAGAGCGCGACACATGGCGAATGGCTGAGAGCGCGCCAAGTGGCGCTGATCGTTGCGAGGCTCCCGAAGGAGCGCTCGTTAACTAGTTGCTCTCGACAAATGTCAACTGGGATTTGTCTAGCTGGTGGGCCAAGGAGCACCCGTCCTCCGCGCTGGGCCGGCCCATTTTTTTTTGCTTGCTAATTTTTTTATTTTTCTGCTAAAAGCTCGGCGCAATTGGGCCGGCCCATAACCAGGAAACGAGCGAGGTATGGAGTTGGATAAAGCTAAAGTTGATGCAGTTGAGAAAATGCTATGTCCCAGAGATATTAAATGTATTCGTAGTTTCTTTGGTCATGCTGGTTTCTATAGAAGGTTTATTAAAAACTTATCTAAAATTTCTAGGCCTCTTACAAATCTTTTATAAAAGGATATTTCATTTGTTTTTGGTGATGATTGTGTAGAAGCCTTTGAAACACTTAAGAAAGATTTAACTTCTGCACCTATTGTACAACCACCTGATTGGAACTTGTCTTTTGAAATTATGTGTGATGCTAGTGATTATGTTGTTGGTGCTGTTCTAGGACAAAGAGTTGATAAGAAACTAAATGTTAATCATTATGCTATCAAAACTCTAAACATTACCCAAAGAAATTATGCTACTACTGAAAAATAATTTTTGGCAGTTGTGTTTGCTTGTGACAAATTCAGATCTTATATTTTTTATTCCAAATTAATTGTTCACACTGATCATGCTGCTCTTAAATATCTTATGAAAAAAAGATGCTAAGCCTAAGCTCATTAGGTGGGTTCTCCTACTACAAGAATTTGATTTACATATAACTGATAGAAAAGGAGCTGAGAACCCCGTAGCTGATAACTTGTCTAGGTTAGAGAATATCCTTGATGACCCACTACCCATTGATGATAGCTTTCCTGATGAACAATTAGCTGCAATAAATGTTTCTCATAACACTCCTTTATATGCTGACTATACTAATTATATTGTTGCTAAATACATACCACCTAGTTTCACATACCAACAAAAGAAAAAGTTTTTCTATGATTTAAGACATTACTTTTGGGATGACCCACATCTTTATAAAGGAGTAGACGGTATTATTAGACGTTGTGTACCTGAGCATGAATAGGAACAAATACTACGGAAATGTCACTCCGAAGCTTATGCAGGGCATCATGCGGGAGATAGAACTGCTCACAAGGTATTGCAATCTGGTTTTTATTGACCTACTCTCTTCAAGGATGCCCGTAAGTTTGTTTTATCTTGTGATGAATGTCAACGAATTGGCAATATTGGTAAGTGAGGGGTCCTCGGGCGTCCGGCCTGTTATCATGGCCGGACTGATGGGCTGTGAAGATGCGAAGACCGAAGACTGCACCCGTATCCGGATGGGATTCTCCTTGGCGTGGAAGGCAAGCTTGGCGACCGGATATGTAGATTCCTTTCTTTTGTAACCGACCTTGTGTAACCCTAGATCCTCCCGGTGCCTATATAAACCGGAGGACTTCGTCCAGAACCAGGGATACTCATTACCATAGTCATACAGGCTAGACTACTAGGGTTTAGCCATTACGATCTCGTGGTAGATCAACTCTTGTAATACTCATATTCATCAAGATCAATCAAGTAGGAAGTAGGGTATTACCTCCATAGAGAGGGCCCGAACCTGGGTAAACATCGTGTCCCCTGTTTCCTGTTACATCGACCTTAGACGCATAGTTCGGGACCCCCTACTCGAGATCCGCCGGTTTTGACACTGACATTGGTGCTTTCATTGAGAGTTCCACTGCGCCGTCCCCAAAAGGTTCGATGACCCCTCCTATCGTCCATAGCGACGCTGTCCAAGGGGAAACTCCCCCCGGACAGATCTTCGTGTTCGGCGGCTTCGCACTACGGGCCAACTCGTTTGGCAACCTAGAGCAGATCGACAGCTACGCCCCTGGCCACCAGGTCAGATTTGGGAGCTTGAATTACGTTGCGGACATCTGTGGAGATTTAATCTTCGCCGGATTTGAGACCGCGGCGACCGCTCCTGGTCACCTTGACGAACATGACCTAAATCTGTCGTCAAACCACATCCAGGAGATAGCTCCTGTAACCACTCCGGCCTTAGAGCCCGAGCACACCATGGCATCCAAGGAGTGGAGGCTCAACCCCACCACGGAGGCCATAGATTCCCCGGCGTTGGAGCTGCACATGGACTTAACCTCACATAATATTCGTGTTACCGGAACTCCGGACTCGTCTCTGGATGTAAGTTCCGAACCATGCGAGTCCGCGGAGGCCGAACTTGATCGTTTGTCGATCTTTGAGTTCAGCGCTGCAGACATCTTCCAACACTCGCCCTTGGGCGATGTACTATGCTTACTGAAGAACCTGTCCTTGGCGGGGGATTCACAGCCGAACTATGTTCGGTTCGGACTAGGGGCTGATGATGGAAAATCTCGCTTCCCACCCGCCACCCACTTCATAGCCACTGTCGATGACTTAACCGACGCGCTCGATTATGACTCCGAAGACATCGACGGTATGGACGACGATGCCGGAGAAGAGGAGGCTCAAAACCCGCCGTTCACCGGACGATGGACGAGCACTTCCTCATAAGACGTCTACATGGTAGACACGCCGAAAAATAATGGTGGCGATGAAAAGAAAACCCCCACAAAGGAGGACCCTCCTAAAACACAACCAAAGCGCCGACGCCAGCGTCGCCGCTCTAAACCACGCTGAAGCAAGGACAGCAACACCGGCACAGGAGACGACAACACTCCGGACGGTGCCGAAGACGTAGAAGACCACGACGAACAAACTGCCGAATAGGACAATCAGGAGGATGGTCAAGTCAGCCCTGATGAACAGGCCAAAAACGAAGACTCGGAGGACGGTAGTTATCATCCGCTCTCCGAGGAGGAGGTGAGCCTCGGCAATGAAGACTTTATCGTGCCTGAGGAACCCTCGAACAGGAGCGCTTCAAGCGCCAGCTCATAGCCACTGCAAGAAGCCTGAAGAAGAAGCAACAACAGCTGCAAACTGATCAAGACCTACTCATTGACAGATGGACTGACGTCCTAGCAGCCGAAGAATACGGCCTTAAGCGCCCAACCAAGAGCTACCCGAAACGCAGACTGCTACCTCAGTTCGATGAGGAGGCGCCGGAGCCCATACCTCCCTCGCGGAATGCGGAACGACCACCACGCGGGCGGGACAGTGCGGCGCACCGACCACCCCGCGGTCGGGATAAAGCGGTAACTCAGGCCGAACAGCAGCCCACCCCACCACCACGTAAAAACAGAGACAAAACAGCTCGGGATTACACATACGACCTTCGGCAGGACCTGGACAGTAGAGCGGGACACACCAGATCGATCTACGGATCGCGAGGACGTTCTTCAACGCGCGACGAGGGCTACCTATTCGGACGTGGCAAACCTAGTCACGCCCGGGCCGATAACCATAGACGGACTCCATCGGAGCTACGTCGCGACGCGACCCGATATAGAGGCGCCGCACATCCTCTGTGCTTCACTGATGAAGTAATGGATCATGAATTCCCCGAAGGATTCAAAACCTGTCAATATTGAATCATACGACGGAACAACCGATCCCGCGGTATGGATCGAGGATTTTATTCTCCACATCCACATGGCCCGCGGAGATGACCTCCATGCTATCAAATACCTCCCACTAAAGCTCAAAGGGCCAGCTCGGCACTGGTTAAATAGGCTGCCTGAAAATTCCATCGGCAGCTGGGAGGACTTGGAAGAAGCTTTTCTTGACAACTTCCAAGGTACTTACGTCCGGCCACCAGACGCCGACGACTTAAGTCACATAGTCCAACAGCCTGGAGAATCAGGCAAAAAATTCTGGACTAGGTTCCTAACTAAAAAGAACTAAATTGCTGATTGTCCGGACGCTGAAGCCCTAGCGGCCTTTAAACATAGCATCCGCGACGAATGGCTCGCCCGCCACCTCGGCCAAGAAAAGCCGAAATCTATGGCCGCCCTCACGGCCCTCATGACCTGCTTTTGCGCGGGTGAGGACAGCTGGCTGGCCCGTAGTAAAAATACGGCCAGCGAGACAGTCCCCTCCGAGGTCAAAAACAGTAAGAGCAAGCTCCGACGTAGCAGACATAAACGCCGAAGCAATGGCGATAACACCGATGAAACTGCTATAAACGCCGGATTCAGTGGCTCCAAGTCCGGTCAGCGGAAAAATCCGTATCAAGGAAACAATCAGGGACCATCTAGCATGGACCGCATACTCGACCGTCTGTGCCAAATCCATGGCACCCCGTACAAGCCAGCCAATCATGCCAACAGAGATTGCTAGGTTTTTAAGCAAGCCGGCAAGTTAAACACCGAAAAGAAGGAAAAGGGATCGCAGAGCGAGGACGATGACGAGGAACCCCTGCAGCCAACCATAGGGGGACAGAAGCAGTTCCCCCCAAGTCAAAACAGTGAACATGATATACGTTGCACACATCCCCAAGAGGGGGCGCAAGCGCGCACTAAGGGACGTCTATGCGATAGAGCCATCGCCCCAAAATTCAACCCATGGTCATCGTACCTGATCACTTTTGACCGTCGAGATCATCCGACCAGTATCCGGCACGGAGGATCAGCCTCACTAGTCCTAGACCCAATCATCGACGAATTCCACCTAACGCGAGTCCTCATGGACGGTGGCAGCAGCCTCAATCTGCTCTATCAGGACACAGTACGCAAAATGGGCATTAACCCGTCACTGATCAAACCCACAAGGACTACCTTTAAAGGAGTCATACCGGGCGTAGAGGCCCGCTGTACGGGCTCAATCACACTAGAGGTCGTCTTCGGATCCCCGGATAACTTCCGAAGCGAGGAGTTAATCTTCGATATCGCCCCCTTTCACAGCGGCTATCACGCACTGCTCGGACGAACCGCATTCGCTCAATTCAATGTGGTACCTCACTACGCTCATCTCAAGCTCAAGATGCCCGGTCCACGCGGCGTCATAACAATCAATGGAAATACGGAACACTCCCTCCGTACCGAGGAGCACACAACGGCCTTAGATGCAGAAATACAACGCGACCTTTTCCAGCGGAACCTTAGTTCAGTGGCCAAGCCCCCGGACACCATTAAAAGAGTCCGGACTATCCTGCAGCGAAGCAGCCTGGCTCGTCAAGAGCTTAACTAGCAATTTGGCCTCCATCCCAGTCCCTATCAAACAGCGGCATTCGTATCGCGCGTACATAACTACACTCAAAATCCCATGGGTATCGACGGAGGCATAGCTAGCTTGCGATCCACAGTGCGGCTCGACCGATCCCAGGATTCGCACACTTTTACTTTTCTCTTTAATTTCGAGGTTTGTCTCTTTTCGAGGTCTCTCTTGATAACCCGTTTGTCGGACACACCAAGGAGGCAAGGAGCTTTGGCGTACAAGGGAACCCCCAGGTGGTCTCTGCTAACGATTGATATACCTGTTTTACATACCCGCACGCAGCTCGCTCTTGGTCATGGCATGTTAAATATCCCTACTTGCTTATCGCATTACTTGTACAAGTATGCCTTGACGTATTAATCACATTACAATGGTAATTAAATGGTAGCGTCAGCTTATTACTTAATTTCCCTTTTTTCCTTACCCTTTGTATTTACTACTCATTGCACACGTACACCCTGGTACATTTTACTTCACCAGGGGCTTTCGCGCCCCGCAGTACAACAATAAAGTCCGAACACCTTTCTCAGTGCAGTTCGGCACCCCGAACTTATAGCATTATATGCATCGGCTCCGAATCATGTCTTTCGTCAAAAGTTGGGTTGCCCGGCTCCTGTGCTTACTACCTTACGTTCCACTAGATCGGCTAGGGTAGTAAAGGGAGAACTACTGCGATTGTGTCCCGGTTCTTCCGGACGAGCGCCTCAGTAGAGAAAGCCGAAAACTGACTGTCATGATGAAGCGCGAGCCGGTCAGCTGTTCGTGAGGTTTCAAATCCTTAGAGATTTTTTCCGCTTTATGCGAGGAATCGGTTTCTTAACCGATCAGGCGTGTGTCATGCCCCAAGTTCGGCCTTCCGAATACAAGGGGCTTCGCCAAAATTCTCATTATCAAGGCTAAGTGAGGGCGATAAAGGCCGTATAGTCTGATTGCCTTGTTCGTTGCGCTAAACACCTCCTTTAAGGACTAGAATATGGAGTAAAGAGTGTTTAGATTTATACCGAACACCCCCGTACTATCTACGTGGGGGCAGAAGCCGACGACTGGCCAACCCTCAGATTTCACAAACGGCCGCACATGAGGTAAAATTTTAAAATCCCAAGCATTATATTACATAACATCATTGTTTGATATTACAGGACAGGATAATACGAATGTCTTCATGAGAATATAACATCCTTCGTACATTGCTCCGCCACAAGGCGGGATCCCTCCAGGACACCATCAAAATATAACTTGGGTCGGCGATGCTCCTTGCCCTCAGGCGTCCCCTCGGTCATTAGCTTCTTGGCATCCATCTTCGCCCAGTGCGTCTTGACGCGGGCAAAGGCCATCCGGGCACCTTCGATACAGATCGACTACTTTATAACTTCAAGCTGCGGGCAGGCATCAACAAGCCGCTTCACAAGTCCGAAGTAGCTGCTCGGTATTGGCGCGGCATGCCATAGTCGGACTATCAGTTCCTTCATGGCTAGCTCGGCCGCCTTGTGTAGCTCGACCAGTTGTTTCAGCTGGTCGCTGAAGGACAACGGATGTTCTGGTCCAATATATTGAGACCAGAACAACTTCTCCATGGAACTCCCCTCTTCGGCCCGATAGAACTCGGCAGCATCTGATACGCTGCACGGCAAATCCGTAAACGCCCCTGGAGAGCTCCAAATTCGGGTAAGTAAAAGGAACGCTTCCTTCACAGACTCGCTTTGCGTAAGGAAAGCCTTACCCGCCGCGATCTTCTTGGCCGCTTGGATTTCCTGAAGGGCGCTCTGGGCCTCGGCTCGAGCCTCTTGTGCGCTCTGGCGGGCGTTCGCAAGTTCGGACACTTGCATCTTTGAATCACGCTCCAAGGACTCGTACTTCTTGACAGCGTCCTAGAGCTCTTGCTGGACCTCGCCGACCCGGGCCTCGTGCTCCTCGCGCGCGACGCGCTCCTTGGCCGCTTTGTCCTCGGCCTCGGCTAATGCCTTCTTGAGGGCCGCCACCTCGGTCGTGGCCCCTAATAAAGTTCATGACACTTTAGTCAGCATGAAGCATTCATCCTTCCTAAATATACGTGCAGGTTACTGCGTACCTTGGCTGTCCTCCAGCTGCTTTTTCATGAGGCCGAGCTCTTGTTCGGCCCGCTCGAGGCTCTGCTTCAAACCGGAGACCTCCGCAGTACGAGCGGTAGCAGCCAACAGAGATGCCTGCTTATTCACATAGAGATTTTATGTTAGACTTCTGCGAAAATTATTTTGATCCTCTGTTCGGCCTTTTCTTTCCGAACACCGAACAGAGCATCAGGGGCTACTGTCTACGCTGTGATATTCTTCCTACAATCAAATTACTTACCTCAAAGCCTATTAAAAGGCTAGCGCAGGCTTTGGTCAGTCCGCTTTTGGTGGACTGAACCCTCTCGATCACTGTACCCATAAGGACACGGTGTTCATCCACAATGGAAGCGCCTCGCAGCGCTTCCAGCAGATTATTCGGTGCCTCTGGTTGGACAGAGGTCACCGGCGGAACAGGCACACTTCCTCCTTTCGGGGAAGGCCGTTCGCTGGACTCCGGAGCCGTGTAGGTCTCCAGAATGGTATCCGGCTGGGGGCTGAATGGAATTTGGTCCCCATCACCAGTCCCCATGGGGACTTTTTCCCCCATGTGTACGGCAACCGAGGAGTCATCCTGGGGCGCCACCCTGGCGGTTTTCGGAATCTCCCCCCGGTCTGGGAAGATCCTTTGAGACACCACCTCGTCATCACCCTTGGGTGATACAGAGTGAGCGGGCGGCTGAGACATGCTGGCCATCTCCTTTGAGTCTAGCGAACTCTTTGTCGAGGATCGCAGGGAGCCGTCGCGGGCCGGACTGTAATGGCATAATTTGAACATATTAATATTATAAACCAGAAAGGCCAGGTATTTGGAGATGCATAAAGGTTTTTGGTACTTACGAGGCGGCCCAAGGCTTGGCCCGGGGCATTCTCTCCGGACTGCTATCGACATCCCATGGGGAGTTATCCGCAAGGGAACCCTTCCCCCTCTTGGGCGCCTTCGCCTCCAGATTCATGGAGGCCCCCCTTTTCTTCCTTCCCCCTCAGGGGGGAGCCGCTTTCCTCCTCCTCCTCGCCGTCGTCGGCGTCCGAAGAGTCAGTTTCGTCTTCGGACGGCATGTCCGAAGCACCCTTTCGGCGAAGGCCACTCCTGGTCGCCTTGGCCGCCTTCTTGGCCTTCTTCTCCGGCACATCATAAGGCGCCGGAAACAACATCTTCGTCAAGAGTGGGGTCTCCTCGTCTTCGGGTAGCGGAGCTGGACAATTAATGCCCCCGATACTTCGGTCCAGGCCTAAAAGAAATTGATAGGAAGGCTTAGACTCCTTCCTCAAAATATGCCAGTAAAGGCTATACCTTGAAAACATGAAAAAGCTTACCGAATTAGCCTGGCGCTTCAGGCTAAGCCCACGATCCTCGGTTGTAGGCGGTGGTGTCATGCCGGCCTTGAAGAGCACTTTCCAAATATCTTCGTGCGTCGTGCCGAAGAGCTCTAGCAGCGTCTGGTGCTTGGCCGGATCGAACTCCCACAAATAGCAGGTCCGGCGTTGGCACGGAAGGATCCGACGGATGAGCATAACCTGGATCACGTTGACAAGCTTGATCTTCTTGGTTATCATGTTCTGGACGCACGTCTGGAGCCTAGTTAGCTCGTTCGAAGATCCCCAGGTCAGGCCCTTCTCTTGCCAGGAGGTGAGCCGCATCGGAACTCCGGATCGGAATTCGGGGGCCGCCGCCCAGTTGGTATCGCGCGGTGATGTCTATTACACAACCTTCTTCTTGTAGACGTTGTTGGGCCTCCAAGTGCAGAGGTTTGTAGGACAGTAGCAAATTTCCCTCAAGTGGATGACCTAAGGTTTATCAATCCGTGGGAGGCGTAGGATGAAGATGGTCTCTCTCAAGCAACCCTGCAACCAAATAACAAAGAGTCTCTTGTGTCCCCAACACACCCAATACAATGGTAAATTGTATAGGTGCACAAGTTCGGCGAAGAGATGGTGATACAAGTGCAATATGGATGGTAGATATAAGTTTTTGTAATCTGAAAATATAAAAACAGCAAGGTAGCAAGTGGTAAAAGTGAGCGTAAACGGTATTGCAATGCATTGAAACAAGGCCTAGGGTTCATAATTTCACTAGTGCAAATTCTCTCAACAATAATAACATAATTGGATCATATAAATATCCCTCAGCATGCAACAAAGAGTCACTCCAAAGTCACTAATAGCAGAAAACAAACGAAGAGATTATGGTAGGGTACGAAACCACCTCAAAGTTATTCTTTCTGATCGATCTATTCAAGAGTCCGTAGTAAAATAACACGAAGCTATTCTTTTCGTTCAATCTATCATAGAGTTCGTACTAGAATAACACCTTAAGACACAAATCAACCAAAACCCTAATGTCACCTAGATACTCCAATGTCACCTCAAGTATCCATGGGTATGATTATACGATATGCATCACACAATCTCAGATTCATCTATTCAAACCAACACAAAGTACTTCAAAGAGTGCCCCAAAGTTTCTACCGGAGAGTCCAGATGAAAACGTGTGCCAACCCCTATGCATAGGTTCATGGGCGGAACCCGCAAGTTGATCACCAAAACATACATCAAGTGAATCAATAGAATACCCCATTGTCACCACGGGTATCCCACGCAAGACATACATCAAGTGTTCTCAAATCCTTAAAGACTCAATCCGATAAGATAACTTCAAAGGGAAAACTCAATCCATTACAAGAGAGTGGAGGGGGAGAAACATCATAAGGTCCAACTATAATAGCAAAGCTCGCGATACATCAAGATCGTATCACCTCAAGAACATGAGAGAGAGAGATCAAACACATAGCTACTGGTACATACCCTCAGCCCCGAGGGTGAACTACTCCCTCCTCGTCATGGAGAGCGCCGGGAATGATGAAGATGGCCACCGGTGAGGGATCCCCCCTCCGGCAGGGTGCCGAAACAGGGTCACGATTGGTTTTTGGTGGCTACAGAGGCTTGCGGCGACGGAATTCTTGATCTATTCTGTTCCCCGATGATTTTAGGGTATATTGGTATATATAGGAGAAAGAAGTCGGTCAGGGGAACCATGAGGGGCCCACGAGGGTGGAGGGCACGCCCAGGGGGGTGTGCGCGCCCCCTGCCTTGTGCCTTCCTCGTTGATCCCCTGACGTGCACTCCAAGTCTCCCGGATTGCTTTCTTTCCAAAAATAACTCTCGTGAAGGTTTCATTCCGTTTGGACTCCGTTTGATATTCCTTTTCTTCGAAACACTGAAACAAGGGAAAAAACAGGAACTGGCACTAGGCTCTGGGTTAATAGGTTAGTCCCAAAAATAATATAAAAGTCTTTAATAAAGCCCATAAACATCCAAAACAGATAATATAATAGCATGGAACAATAAAAAATTATAGATACGTTGGAGACGTATCAGCATCCCCAAGCTTAATTCCTGCTCGTCCTCGAGTAGGTAAATGATAAAAACAGAATTTTTGATGTGGAATGCTACCTTACATATTTATCAATGTAATTATCTTTATTGTGGCAAGAATATTCAGATCCATAAGATTCAAAACAAAAGTTTAATATTGACATGAAAACAATAATACTTCAAGCATACTAACAAAGCAATCATGTCTTCTCAAAATAACATGGCCAAAGCGAGCTATCCCTACAAAATCATATAGTCTGGCTATGCTCTATCTTCATCACACAAAATATTTAGTTCATGCACAACCCCGATGACAAGCCAAGCAATTGTTTCATACTTTTGATGTTCTCAAACTTTTTCAATCTTCATGCAATACATGAGCGTGAGCCATGGACATAGCACTATAGGTAGAATAGAATGGTGGTTGTGGAGAAGACAAAAAGGAGAAGATAGTCTCATATCAACTAGGCGTATCAACGGGCTATGGAGATGCCCATCAATAGATATCAATGTGAGTGAGTAGGGATTGCCATGCAACGGATGCACTAGAGCTATAAGTGTATGAAAGCTGAAAAAGAAACTAAGTGGGTGTGCATCCAACTCGCTTGCTCACGAAGACCTAGGGCATTTTGAGGAAGCCCATCATTGGAATATACAAGCCAAGTTCTATAATGAAAAATTCCCACTAGTATATGAAAGTGACAACATAGGAGATTCTCTATCGTGAAGATCATGGTGCTACTTTGAAGCACAAGTGTGGTAAAAGGATAGTAGCATTGCCCGTTCTCTCTTTTTCTCTCATTTTTTTATTTTTTTATTTGGGCCTTTCTCTTTTTTTATGGCCTCTTTTTTCCTTTTTCTTTTTTCCTCCGGAGCCTCATCCCGACTTGTGGGGGAATCATAGTCTCCATCATCCTTTCCTCACTGGGACAATGCTCTAATAATGATGATCATCACACTTTTATTTACTTACAACTCAAGAATTACAACTCAATACTTAGAACAAAATATGACTCTATGTGAATGCCTCCGGCGGTGTACCGAGATGTGCAATGACTCATGAGTGACATGTATGGAAGAATTATGGACGGTGGCTTTGCCACAAATACGATGTCAACTACATGATCATGCAAAGCAATATGACAATGATGGAGCGTGTCATAATAAACGGAATGGTGGAAAGTTGCATGGCAATATATCTCGAAATGGCTATGGAAATGCCATAATAGGTAGGTATGGTGGCTGTTTTGAGGAAGGTATATGGTGGGTTTGTGATACCGGCGAAAGGTGCGCGGTATTAGAGAGGCTAGCAATGGTGGAAGGGTGAGAGTGCGTATAATCCATGGACTCAACATTAGTCATAAAGAACTCACATACTTATTGCAAAAATCTATTAGTTATCGAAACAAAGTACTACGCGCATGCTCCTAGGGGGATAGATTGGTAGGAAAAGACCATCGCTCATCCCCGACCGCCACTCATAAGGAGGACAATCAATAAATAAATCATGCTCCGACTTCATCACATAACGGTTCACCATACGTGCATGCTACGGGAATCACAAACTTTAACACAAGTATTTATCAAATTCACAACTACTCAACTAGCATGACTCTAATATCACCATATTCATATCTCAAAACAATCATAAGGAATCAAACTTCTCATAGTATTCAATGCACTCTATATGAAAGTTTTTATTATATCCCTCTTGGATGCCCATCATATTAGGACTAAATTCATAACCAAAGCAAATTACCATGCTATTCTAAATACTCTCAAATAATATAAGTGAAGCATGATAGTTCATCTATTTCTTCAAAATAAAACCACCTCCGTGCTCTAAAAGGATATAAGTGAAGCATCAGAGCAAACGACAAACTACTCCGAAAGATATAAGTGAAGATGAATGAGTAGTTTAATAATTATGCAACTATGTGAAGACTCTCTAACATTTAAGAATTTCAGATCTTGGTATTTTATTCAAACAGCAAGCAAAACAAAAGAAAATAAAATGACGCTCCAAGCAAAACACATATCATGTGGTGAATAAAAATATAGCTCCAAGTAAAGTTACCGATGAACGAAGACGAAAGAGGGGATGCCATCCGGGGCATCCCCAAGCTTAGGCTTTTTGTTGTCCTTGAATATTACCTTGTGGTGCCTTGGGCATCCCCAAGCTTAGGATCTTTCCACTCCTTATTCCATAGTCCATCGAATCTTTACCCAAAATTTGAAAACTTCACAACACAAAACTTAACAGAAGATCTTGTGAGCTCCGTTAGCGAAAGAAAACAAAACACCACTTCAAGGTACTGTAATGAACTCATTCTTTATTTGTTTTGGTGTTAAACCTACTGTATTCAAACCTCTCTATGGTTTATAAACTATTTTACTAGCCATAGATTCATCAAAATAAGCAAGCAACACAATGAAAACAGAATCTGTCAAAAACAGAACAGTCTTCAGTAATCTGTATCGAACGTATACTTATGGAACTCCAAAAATTCTAAAATAAATTTGTGGACCTGAGGAATTTGTCTAGTAATCATCTGAAAAAATAATCAACTAAATAGCACTCTCCAGTAAAAAGTTGAAGCTAATCTCGTGAGCGCTAAAGTTTCTGTTTTTTACAGCATGATCATAAAGACTTCACCCGAGTCTTCCCAAAGGTTCTACTTGGCACAAACACTAATTAAAACATGAAAACACATCTAACCAGAAGCTAGATGGATTATTTATTACTAAACAGAACCAAAAAGCAAGAAACTAAAATAAAATTGGGTTGCCTCCCAACAAGCGCTAACGTTTAACGCCCCTAGCTAGGCATGATGATTTCAATGATGCTCGCATAAAAGATAAGAATTGAAACATAAAGAGAGCATCATGAAGAATATGACTAGCACATTTAAGTCTAACCCACTTCCTATGCATAGGGATTTTGTGAGCAAAAAACTTATGGTAACAAGAATCAATTTGCATAGGAAGGTAAAACAAGCATAACTTCAAAACTTTAAGCACATAGAGAGGAAACTTGATATTATTGCAATTCCGACAAGCATACATTCCTCCCTCGTAATAAATTTCAGTAGCACCATGAATGAATTCAACAATATAACCAGCACCTAAATCATTCTTTTCATGATCTACTTGCATAGAAATTTTACTACTCTCCACATAAGCAAAATTCTTCTCATTTAGAATAGTGGGAGTATCATAAGAGACTTGAATACTATAAATTGTTTCCACATTAAAAGAGTAATGTTCAGAAAAAGGGTAATCATAATCATGACAAGTTTTATAAATATAATCATCACTACTTCTTATAGCATAAGTTTCATCACAATAATCATCATAAGTAGCAAATTTGTTCTCATCATAATCGATTGAAACCTCTTCCAAGATAGTGGACTCATCACTAAATAAAGTCATGACCTCTCCAAATCCACTTTCATAAATATTATAAGATTCAACATCCTCCAAAATAGTGGTATCATTACTTCCTAAAGTTGACACTCTTCCAAACCCACTTTCATCAATATAATCAGCATAGGTAGAAGGCATGCTATCATCATAACAACTTTGCATATCAAAACTTGGGAGGCTAAAAATATCATCATTATTAAACATAGCATCCCCAAGCTTGGGACAAACATTAATTTCAGCAAATATATTCTCAAATATGTCATCCTCATCAAACATAGGTTCCCCAAGCTTGGGCCTTTTCATGTCATAAGCATAATCACTCTCATCATTAATAGTATGGATAGGACCAATAGTATAGCAATTATCATATTCTTCCAAGAAAGTGCCAAAAAGATTTTCAAGATCATAAGAAGTATCATTATCTTCCCAATCATAATCATCACAACAATCAATAGGCATAACGAGATCATCATCAAGTGCATCATCTTCCATAATTATTTTTGATTCATTTTCATGGGGCACAACAATAATAGGAGCAACATTATTTGGGAGAGATATCTTTTTACCTCTCTGACCTTTTCTTTTCTTCTTCTTCACCACACCATGTGTGGGTTCAATCCTCTTTTTGGAGCTCCTTATTAATGAGATTGGTTGAATAGAAGGCTCCTCCTCGTTACCTGATTCATCATAAGAAATAATAGGAGGATATTGGGAAGTCTCTTCCCTTTCTTTAGTATTCTCTTCATCTTCTATTTCTTTTCTTTTCTTTATGTAGTTGGCAATATAATAATTTTCAATGCAATTCACCGTGCAATACATATAAATTTCCTCTAGATCAAAATGAAGAACTCTATCAAGGGAAAATTCTGGAATGACCTTAGTTATACGTTTCATTTCTTCATAACCCAAGAGCAAACTAAGTTCATTATGATGTGCAAGGGAAATCAAGTCATCACAATTTTTGGACACGATACAACCATGAAACAATTTGCATTGGGTACTGAAATGATCATGTTCATTGCAAAGTTCACAAGTACGGCTAAGAAAAACTAAATTTTCAGCACAAACATGTAGCCTTTCTTGCAAAAATTTAGTTTCTAAATGCTTATGCCTCTTGCAATATCTATCTTCCCTATTTGGTGTGTACTTGCAACCCAATACACTCCACAAAAATCGACATGCTTATAAGAGATATTTTCATCATGACTAGTGCAATCATCATTAGTACTATGGATATTCAAGGAGTTCATACTAACAACATTGCAATCATGCTCATCATTCACATATTTTATGCCAAGCATTCTATGTAATTCTTCTTCTAGTACTTCAGCACAATTTTCCTTTCCATCATACTCACGAAAGATATTAAAAAGATGAAGCGTATGAGACAAACTCAATTCCATTTTTTGTAGTTTTCTTTTATAAACTAAACTAGTGATAAAAATAGAAACTAAAAGATTCGATTGCAAGATCTAAAGATATACCTTCAAGCACTCACCTCCCCGGCAACGGCGTCAGAAAAGAGCTTAGTTGACGGGGTGTGAGTGCCGCTTACCTCGCCTCCCCAGCAACGGCGCCAGAAAAGAGCTTGATGTCTACTACACAACCTTCTTCTTGTAGACGTTGTTGGGCCTCCAAGTGCTGAGGTTTGTAGGACAGTAGCAAATTTCCCTCAAGTGGATGACCTAAGGTTTATCAATCCGTTGGAGGCGTAGGATGAAGATGGTCTCTCTCAAGCAACCCTGCAACCAAATAACAAAGATTCTCTTGTGTCCCCAACACACCCAATACAATGGTAAATTGTATAGGTGCACTAGTTCGGCGAAGAGATGGTGATACAAGTGCAATATGGATGGTAGATATAAGTTTTTGTAATCTAAAAATATAAAAACAGCAAGGTAGCAAGTGGTAGAAGTGAGCGTAAACGGTATTGCAATGCGTTGAAACAAGGCCTAGGGTTCATACTTTCACTAGTGCAAATTCTCTCAACAATAAGAACATAATTGGATCATATAAATATCCCTCAGCATGCAACAAAGAGTCACTCCAAAGTCACTAATAGCAGAAAACAAACGAAGAGATTATGGTAGGGTTCGAAACCACCTCAAAGTTATTCTTTCTGATCGATCTATTCAAGAGTCCGTAGTAAAATAACATGAAGCTATTATTTCCGTTCAATCTATCATAGAGTTCGTACTAGAATAACACCTTAAGACACAAATCAACCAAAACCCTAATGTCACCTAGATACTCCAATGTCACCTCAAGTATCCATGGGTATGATTATATGATATGCATCACACAATCTCAGATTCATCTATTCAAACCAACACAAAGTACTTCAAAGAGTGCCCCAAAGTTTCTACCGGAGAGTCAAGACGAAAACGTGTGCCAACCCCTATGCATAGGTTCATGGGCGGAACCCGCAAGTTGATCATCAAAACATACATCAAGTGTATCAATAGAATAATCCATTGTCACCACAGGTATCCCACGCAAGACATACATCAAGTGTTCTCAAATCCTTAAAGACTCAATCCGATAAGATAACTTCAAAGGGAAAACTCAATCCATTACAAGAGAGTGGAGGGGGAGAAACATCATAAGGTCCAACTATAATAGCAAAGCTCGCGATACATCAAGATCATATCACCTCAAGAACATGAGAGAGAGAGAGATCAAACACATAGCTACTGGTACATACCCTCAGCCCCGAGGGTGAACTACTCCCTCCTTGTCATGGAGAGCGTCGGGATGATGAAGATGGCCACCGGTGAGGGATCCCCCCTCTGGCAGGGTGCCGGAATAGGGTCACGATTGGTTTTTGGTGGCTACAGAGGCTTGCGGCGGCGGAACTCCCGATCTATTCTGTTCCCCGATGATTTTAGGGTATATTGGTTATATAGGAGAAAGAAGTCTGTCAGGGGAGCCACGAGGGGCCCATAAAGGGTGGAGGGCACGCCCAGTGGGGTGGGACACGTTGGAGACGTATCACGCGGCTCGGTGATGTAGAACCACTCCGATTGCCACCCCTTCACTGTCTCCACAAAGGAGCCTTCGAGCCAGGTGACATTGGGCATCTTGCCCACCATGGCACCTCCGCACTCTGCTTGTTGGCCACGCACCACCTTCGGCTTCACGTTGAAGGTCTTCAGCCATAGGCCGAAGTGGGGCGATATGCGGAGAAAGGCCTCGCACACGACTATAAATGCTGAGATATTCAGGATAAAGTTGGGGGCTAGATCATGGAAGTCCAGCCCGTAATAAAACATCAGTCCGCGGACAAATGGGTGGAGAGGGAATCCCAACCCGCGGACGAAATGTGCAAGGAACACCACCCTCTCTTGAGGTTCGGGGGTAGGAACAATCTGTCCCTTGACCGGGAGTCGGTGAACGATCTCCTTGGCCATGTATCCGCCCTCTCGGAGCTCCTTGATATCTTTCTTCTTGACGGAGGAGGCCATCCACTTGCCTCCAGCTCCGGATCCGGACATGTTCGAGTGCTTTCTAGGGCGGGGAAAGCTAAAGCTTGGGCGCTGGAGCTCAAGGATGGATGGGCAGTGAAAGGAGAAGGCGTGGGTAGATGAGGACGAATCTTTATCCCCTTATAAAGGCCGCGAATGTCAAATGCCCTCCCACTTGCCCTAAAGCTCGCCTATTCCCAAGGGCTGTGTAAATGACACGGTTGGGTTACCCACGCCCGTATTGATGAGAATCCCGCAATAAGGGGACACGATCTCTGCTTTGACAAGACGTGCCAATGGCAACCGCGTCTCGAAACATGGAGCGGCAGACGGGAACAGTTCAAAATTATGACCGGGCAGACGTGATGTCATGTTACAAAAAGTTGTCGGCAGATTGGATTCGTGAAATATTATATTCTCTCTAAAGTTGTGTGGGGTGTGTGTGTTACAGATCCGGACACATCGATACGTCCGAAGACTACTTCGGGTACAGTTCGGAAGGAGGAACCCGCCTTGCAATGCCGAAGACAGATCAACGCGCCGGATACCTTGTCATTGAAGCCAGGTTCAGGGGCTACTGAGGGAGTCCTGGACTAAGGGGTCCTCGGGCATCCGGCCTGTTATCATGGGCCGGACTAATGGGCTATGAAGATGCCAAGACCGAAGATTGCACCCGTATCCCGATGGGACTCTCCTTGGCGTGGAAGGCAAGCTTGGCGACCGGATATGTAGATTCCTTTCTTTTGTAACTGACCTTGTGTAACCCTAGATCCTCCCGGTGCCTATATAAACCGGAGGACTTAGTCCGGAACCAGGGATACTCATTACCATAGTCATACACGCTAGACTACTAGGGTTTAGCCATTACGATCTCGTGGTAGATCAACTCTTGTAATACTCATATTCATCAAGATCAATCAAGCAGGAAGTAGGGTATTACCTCCATAGAGAGGGCCCGAACATGGGTAAACATCGTGTCCCCTGTCTCCTGTTACCATCGACCTTAGACGCATAGTTCGGGACCCCCTACCCGAGATCCGCCGGTTTTGACACCGACAGCAAGCGTCAAGAAATGTCTATGAATTATTCACTTGCTGTTGAACCATTTGATGTTTGGGGTTTTGATTATATGGGACATTTTCCTTCCTCTAATGGGTATACGCATATTTTGGTTGCTGTTGATTATGTTACTAAGTGGGTAGAAGCTATTCCAACTAGTAGTGCTGATCACAAGACTTCCATTAAAATGCTTAAAGAAGTTATTTTCCCGATGTTTGGAGTCCCTAGATATTTAATGACTGATGGTGGTTCACACTTTATTCATGGTGCTTTCCGCAAAATGCTTGCTAAATATGATGTTAACCATAGAATTGCATCACCCTATCATCCTCAATCTAGTGGTCACCTTGAACTTAGCAATAGAGAAATAAAACTAATACTACAAAAAACTGTTAATAGGTCCCGAAAGAATTGGTCTCAGAAATTAGATGATGCACTTTGGGCCTACCGAACAGCATACAAAAATCCTATGGGTATGTCTCCCTACAAAATGGTCTATGGAAAAGCTTGTCATTTTCCTCTTGAGTTAGAACATAAAGCATATTGGGCAATTAAAGAACTCAACTATGATTTCAAACTTGCCGGTGAAAAGAGGTTATTTGATATTAGCTCACTAGATGAATGGAGAACCCAAGCTTATGAAAATGCCAAGTTGTTTAAAGAAAAAGTCAAAAGATGGCATGACAAAAGAATCCAAAAGCGGGAATTCAAAGTTGGAGAATATGTTCTTTTGTACAACTCTCGTTTCAGGTTCTTTGCAGGGAAACTTCTCTCTAAATGGGAAGGACCATATATCATCGAAGAGGTTTATCGCTCTGGAGCTATCAAAATAAATAATGCCGAAGTACTAACCCGAAGGTGGTCAATGGACAAAGAATTAAACACTATATCTCAGGTACACCTATTAATGTTGAAAGCAACATTATTCAAACCATGACACCTAAGGAACACATAAAGGAGACCTTCTGGAACACTCCAGAATAAAAAAAAGGAGGTACGTGGTATGGTAAGTAAACGGACTCTGAAAAATCTGCAAAAATATTTTCTGTCAGTTTTGGAATATATTAAAATTAGGAAAATAAGAAGCAACCAGGAAGGCACCCGAGGAGGGCAGAAGACACCAGCCTTGCGCGCCCAGGTGGGTTGTGCCCACCTCGGGAACCTTCCCGACTCCATTTTCCTCCCGTTTGTTTGTTTCCCAAGATAAAAAAAAAATCTTTATATACCCCCCGAACATATTGAACACCGTATCGCGGAGAAATCTTCTGTTTTTCTTTCTTGCAGTTTTCTGGCAGATCTAAAAATATGGCATCTCAAGATTCGGAAGGTGAGAGCTATGTTGCTGATTATATTGCAAACCCCAAGGTTTATGGAGATGTGGAACATAATGGTTGGACCTCGGAGGAAGAAGATGATTATGATCCGAAAAGGGAAGAGGAGACAAGTTCGGATGAAGATGAAGTTTCATTACCCCAACCTGGGGACATGCACGTGGAATTCAAGAAGTCAAGTCTCCCTAATAAAGCAAAGAAACCTAAGATCCATTTTATCCCTTTTCATCTCTTCCAGGAAAACAAGCAAGAATTATGCAGAAAGGTACTAAAGCTTGAGCAGGAGATCGATGACTTGAGGGAGGAGAACTCCATCCTCAAGTGTAAGCTGAGGAAGAAAAATACTCATACATCACCACCACCTTCTTCATCACCAAAGGAGACTTGAGTTCATGATATGGACACTCCCCTTGGCTTGTGCCAATCCTGGGGGAGGTGTCCCGGTATCGTATCACCACCACTATCTTTGCTTTTATCTATTTTAGTTCGATCTTTAGTTTTCCAATGATTTAGTTGAATAAAAGTTTAGTTTGATCCTTTCTTTTCATGTGTTTGCTTAGTGATCTATCTATCGATGTAATCGTGTTCGAGATATATAATGAAGAGTACTTTGAGTCTTGTTTCTTTACTTTAACGTTTCAATAGAGAGAAAAGAAAATAAATGAATAAGATCATATGCTAATATTATGGTAAGTAATGACATCACATAAGGAAAAGTATAAGTGGTAAAATTTGTTGAAGATTGACAAACATAGCATTGGTCAATGATGCAAATCATGAAAGAATTAATAAGGGAAGAGAAGAATCACATGCAAATACACTATCTTGGACATCTTTTGTGATTGTGAGCCCCCATTAAATATTTTGTGTCAAAATAGTTGACGTTGGACAAGGAAGATAACGTAATGATTTATGTGTGTTCATATTCACATAGAAGTTATATTGTCATAGATCCTTTAACATGTGGTTCTTGCCCTATATCTTTTCTAGCCAAAAATTCCGCACTAAGTAGAGATACTACTTGTGCATCCACAACCCTTAACCCAAATCTTATTTTGAGAGTCCACCATACCTACCTATGGATTGAGTAAGATCCTTCGAGTAAGTTGTCATCGGTGCAATAAGGCAATAAAAATTGCTTCTAAAAGTGTTGGATCATTTAGTGTAAGAGAAAATTGAGCATTGTATGAACTTGTGATGGCAAAGAATAAAAGCGACAGACTGCATAATAAAGGTTGCTATCATAAGGGGCAATATAACGTGACGTTCTTTTGCATTAAGGGATTTGGCATACAAACAAATAAGTGCATGACAACCTCTGCTTCCCTCTGCGAAGGGCCTATCTATTACTTTTATGCATTTACTTTTATGTAAGAGTCAAAGTATTCTTCCCTATTCCTTTTTTATTTTCTCTTTTTGCAAGCACCATGTGGTGAGGAAAGATCTAGGCACATATATCTAGTTGGATATGAGTAGACATGAGTTATTATTGTTGACATCACCCTTGAGGTGAATACGTTGGGAGGCGAAACTATAAGCCCGTATATTTCTATGTGTCCGGTTGAAACTTTTTGTTCATGGGTACGCTGTGAGTGTTAGCAATCATAGACGATTAGATGATGGTTGAGTATGTGGACTTGCCTAAAGGCTCTGATACGTGACCCTTCCTGAAAATATGATGAATTGTAGTTACAAAGTTGACTCAAAACATAGTTGGTTGGTTTTCAATAATGTTTATGCTTTATACTTCAATGTTGTGATGAATTGTTACTTGTTCATGAGAATTTATATGATAAAAAGGTTGTGTGATAAAAGTCATTTGATAAAGTTTTATGTTAAATTTCCTTGCTGTTATAATAATATGCATGATGCTTCTATTTCCGTATTTTGTTTTTATCGACACCTCTCTCTCTAAGCATGTGGACATGTTTTTCGATTTCGGTTTTCGCTTGAGGACAAGCGAGGTCTAAGTTTGGGGGAGCTGGTATGTCCATTTTGCATCATGTTTTACTACTGTTATTTATAATGTTTTTATGCATAATAATGCTTTTCGGAGTAATTCTAATGCCTTTTCTCTCATATTTTGCAAGGTTTACACAAAGAGGGAGAATACCGGCAACTGGAATTCTGGACCTGAAAAAGCATGCCAGAGCTACCTATTCTGCACAACTCCAAATAAGTTGAAACTTCACAGAGATTTTTTATGGATGATTTCAGAATTATTGGAGCAAATAACTACCAGAGGGGACCCACCAGGTGGGCACAACCCACCTGGGCGCGCCAGGGAGCCCAGACGCGCCCTGGTGGGTTGTGCCTTCCTCGGCCCACCTCCGGTGCCCCTCTTCTGGTACATAAGTCATTTTGACCTAGAAAAAATGATGGGGAGGACTTTCGGGCCGAAGCGCCACCGTCTTGAGGCGGAACTTGGGCAGGAGCACTTTTGCCCTCCGGCGGAGCGATTCCGCCGGGGGAACTTCCCCCCCGAAGGGGGACATCAGCGTCATCATCATCACCAACAACTCTCCCATCTTTTGGAGGGCCATCTCCATCAACATCTTCAACAGCAATATCTCCTCTCAAACCCTAGTTCATCTGTTGTGTTCAATCTTTGTACCGGAACCTTAGATTGGTGCTTGTGGGTGACTAGTAGTGTTGATTACATCTTGTAGTTGATTACTATATGGTTTATTTGGTGGAAGATTATATGTTCAGGTCCATTATGCTATTTAATACCCCTATGATCTTGAGCATGATTATTATCTGTGAGTAGTTACTTTTGTTCTTGAGGTCACGGGAGAAGTCATGTTGCAAGTGATCATGTGAACTTGATATGTGGTTGATATTTTGATGATATGTATGTTGTGATTCCCTTAGTCGTGTCATGTGAATGTCGACTACATGGCACTTCACCTCATTAGGTCCTAAGGGAATGCATTGTGGAGTAGTTATTAGATGATGGGTTGCTAGAGTGACAGAAGCTTAAACCCTAGTTTGTGCGCTACTTCGTAAGGAACCGATTTGGATCCAAAAGTTTAATGCTATGGTTAGATTTTATTTTAATACTTTTCTCGTAGTTGCGGATGCTTGAGAGGGGGTTAATCATAAGTAGGAGGTTGTTCAAGTAAGAACAACACCTAAGCACCGATCCACCCACATATCAAATTATCAAAGTAGCCAACACGAATCAAACCAACATGATGAAATTCCCGTGTACCCTCAAGAACGCTTTGCTTATCATAAGAGACCGTTTTGGCATGTACTTTGCCTCAAAGGTATTGGACTACCTTGCTGCACTTTTGTTACTGTTACCATTACTTGCTTGTTACAAATTATCTTGCTATCAAACAATGTGTTACCTACAATTTCAGTGCTTGCAGATATTACCTTGCTGAAAACCACTTGTCATTTCCTTCTGCTCCTCGTTGGGTTCGACACTCTTACTTATCGAAAGGACTACAATTGATCCCCTATACTTGTGGGTCATCAAGGCTCTTTTCTGGCGCCGTTTCCGGGGAGTGAAGCGCTCTTGGTAAGGGAAAATTATTACTACGTACTGAAATTTATTGTCACTTGTTACTATGGAGAATCATGCTTTGAGGCGTTTGTTTGGGGTATCTTCACCTCGACATGAACCATAATTAGTTGCCCCTCAACCTAATGCACCTACTGAAAATATTGGTTATGAAATTCCTTCGGGTATGATAGAACAACTGCTAGCTAATCCTTATGCAGGAGATGGAACTAAACATCCTGATATGCACTTGATATATGTGGATGAAATTCGTGGATTATTTAAGCTTGCAGGTTTGCCCGAAGATGAAGGTAAGAAGAAGGTTTTCCCTTTATCTTTGAATGGAAAAGCATTGGCATGGTATAGGCTATGCGATGATATTGGATCTTGGAATTGGGATCGATTGAAATTGGAATTTCACCAAAAAAAATATCCTATGCATCTAGTTCATGGTGATCAGAATTATATATATATATATAACTTTTGGCCTCGTGAAGGAGAAAGTATCGCTCTAGCTTGGGGGAGTCTTAAGTCAATGTTATATTCATGCCCCAATCATGAGCTCCCAAGAGAAATTATCATTCAGAATTTGTATGCTCGGCTTTCTCATGATGATCGATCCATGCTCGATACTTCTTGTACTGGTTCTTTTATGAAGAAGACTATTGAATCCAGGTGGCATCTTTTAGAAAGAATCAAACGCGACTCTGAAGATTGGGAACTCGATGAAGGTAAAGAGTCAGGTATTAAGCTTGAATTTGATTGTGTTAAATCTTTTATGAATACTGATGCTTTTCACAAGTTTAGCACTAAATATGGACTTGACTCTGAGATAGTAGCCTCCTTTTGTGAATCATTTGCTACTCATGTTGATCTCCCTAAGGAGAAGTGGTTTAAATATCACCCACCTATTAAAGAAGAAATTAAAGAACCCGACATAGCTAAAGAAGAAACTATCATTCACAATGTTGATGCAGTTGTGCCTACTGCTTATATTGAAAAACCACCTTTCCCTGTTAGGATAAAGGAGCATGCTAAGGTTTCAACTGTGGTTCGCAAAAGTCATATTAGAACCTAAACCTGCTGAACAAATTAAAGTAGAACCTAGTGTTGCTATGGTTAAAGATCTCCTGGTAGAAAATATTGATGGGCATGTTATTTACTTCTATGATGAAGCTACTAGAATTGCCAAACCCAATGAAAAATATAAACATAGACCTGTTGTTGGCATGCGTGTTGTCTCAGTTAAAATAGGAGATCGTTGTTATCATGGTTTATGTGATTTAGGTGCTAGCGTGAGTGCTGTTCCTTTTCCCTTATATCATGAAATTATGAATGATATAGCACCCGCTAAAATAGAAGACATAGATGTTACTATTAAACTTGCTAATAGAGACACCATCACACCACTTGGGATTGTTAGAGATGTTGAAGTCTTGTGTGGGAAAATAAAATGCCCTACTGATTTTCTAGTTCTTGGTTCCCCACAAGATGGCTTTTGTCCCATTATCTTTGGTAGACTGCTACCTCTTGAGCTTGCGTTGGTTTTTACCATGAAGAGGAAAGGGTGATGCAGCAAAGTAGATTAAGTATTTCCCTCAGCTTTTGAGAACCAAAGTATCAATCCACTAGGAGATAACGCTCAAGCCACGGAATACCTACACAAACAAACACCAACTTGCACCCAGCGGGACAAAGGGGTTGTCAATCCCTTCACGGATATTTGCAAAGTGAGATCTGATAGAGATGGATAAACGGTAAAGTAATATTTTTAGTATTTTTGGTTTATGGAAGGAAAAGTAAAGATTGCAAAGAAAGTAAATAGGAAACTAAAATTGTAGATCGGAAACTTATATGATGGAAAATAGAAGATTATATGATGGAAAATAGACCAGGGGGCCATAGGTTTCACTAAAGGCTTCTCTCAAGATAGAAATTATTACGGTGGGTGAACAAATTACTGCCGACCAATTGATAGAAAGGCGTAAAGTTATGACGATATCTAAGGCAATGATCATGAATATAGGCATCACGTCCGTGTCAAGTAGACCGAAACGATTCTGCATCTACTACTATTACTCCACACATCAACCGACTCCTGCCTGCATCTAGAGTATTAAGTTCATAAGAACAGAGTAACACATTAAGTAAGATGACATGATGTAGCGGGATTAACTCAAGCAATATGATGAAAACCCCATCTTGTTATCCTCGATGGCAACAATACAATACGTGCCTTGCTTCCCCTACTGTCACTGGGAAAGGACACCGCAAGATTGAACCCAAAGCTCTTCTCCCATTGCAAGAAAAACCAATCTAGTTGGCCAAACCAAATCGATAGTTCGAAGAGACTTGCAAAGATATCAAATCATGCATATAAGAATTCAAAGAAGATTCAAATAATATTCATAGATAAGCTGAAGATAAATCCACAATTCATCGGATCTCGACAAACACACCACAAAAGAGTATTACATCGAATAGATCTCCAAGAACATCGAGGAGAACATGGTATTGAGAATCAAAGAGAGAGAAGAAGCCATCTAGCTACTAGCTATGGACCCGTAGGTCTGTGGTAAACTACTCACGCTTCATCGGAGAGGCAATGGTGTTGATGTATAAGCCCTCCGCGATCGAATCCCCCTCCGGTAGGACGCCGGAAAAGGTCCCTAGATGGGATCTCACGGGTACAGAAGGTTGCGGAGGTGGAAAAGTGGTTTCGTGGCTCCCCTGGTAGGTTTTGGGATAGTTGAGAATATATAGGCAGAAGAAATAGGTCGGTGGAGTCACGAGGGGCCCATAAGGGTGGGGGCGCGCCCTACCCCCCTGGGCGCGCCCTCCGACCTTGTGGCCGCCTCGTGGCTTTCCTGACGTGCACTCCAAGCCCTCTGGATGTCTTCTAGTCCAAGAAAAATCATCGTGAAAGTTTCATTCCATTTGGTATTCCTTTTCTTCGAAACTCTAAAACAAGGAAAAAACAGGAACTGACACTGGCCTCTAGGTTAATAGGTTAGTCCCAAAAATCATATAAAATAGCATATTTATGCATATCAAAC
The DNA here is from genome assembly GCF_018294505.1 of Triticum aestivum. Lineage (NCBI taxonomy): Eukaryota > Viridiplantae > Streptophyta > Magnoliopsida > Poales > Poaceae > Triticum > Triticum aestivum. Next base: position 36,503,455 of record NC_057802.1, read on the forward strand.
ATCCAAAACAGATAATATAATAGCATGGAACAATAAAAAATTATAGATACGTTGGAGACGTATCAAGCATCCCCAAGCTTAATTCCTGCTCGTCCTTGAGTAGGTAAATGATAAAAATAGAATTTTTGATATGGAATGCTACCTAACATATTTATCCATGTAATTCTCTTTATTGTGGCATGAATGTTCAGATCCGTATGATTCAAAGCAAAAGTTTAATATTGACATAAAAACAATAATACTTCAAGCATACTAACAAAATAATTATGTCTTCTCAAAATAACGTGGCCAAAGAAAGCTTATCCCTACAAAATCATATAGTCTGGCTATGATCCATCTTCATCACAAAAAACATTTAAATCATGCACAACCCTGATGACAAGCCAAGCAATTGTTTCATACTTTTGATGTTCTCAAACCTTTTCAACTTTCACGCAATACATGAGCGTGAGCCATGGACATAGCACTATAGGTGGAATAAACGGTGGTTGTGGAGAAGACAAAAAGAAGGAGATAGTCTCACATAAACTAGGCATATCAAAGTGCTATGGAGATGCCCATCAATAGGTATCAATGTGAGTCAGTAGGGATTGCCATGCAACGGATGCACTAGAGCTATAAGTTTATGAAAGCTCAAAAAGAAAACTAAGTGGGTGTGCATCCAACTTGCTTGCTCATGAAGACCTAGGGCGTTTTGAGGAAGCCCATCGTTGGAATATACGAGCCAAGTTCTATAATTAAAATTCCCACTATTATATGAAAGTGACAATATAGAAGACTCTCTATCATAAAGATCATGGTGCTACTTTGAAGCACAAGTGTGGCAAAAGGATAGTAACATTGTCCCTTCTCTCTTTTTCTCTCATTTTTTGGGGCCTTCTCTTTTTTATTATTTTATTTGGCCTTTTCTCTTTTTTTTTCCTCACATGGGACAATGCTCTAATAATGAAGATCATCACACTTTTATTTACTTACAACTCCAAAATTACAACTCGACACTAGAACAAAATATGACTCTATATAAATGCCTCCTGCGGTGTACCGGGATGTGCAATGAATCAAGAGTGACATGTATAAAAAAGAATGATGAACGGTGGCTTTGCCACAAATATGATGTCAACTACATGATCATGCAAAGCAATATGACAATGATGATGCGTGTCATAATAAACGGAACTGTGGAAAGTTGCATGGCAATATATCTCGAAATGGCTATGGAAATACCATAATAGGTAGGTACGGTGGCTGTTTTGAAGAAGGTATATGGTTGGTTTATGGTACCGGCGAAAGTTGTGCGGTACAAGAGAGGCTAGCAATGGCGGAAAGGTGAGAGTGCGTATAATCCATGGACTCAACATTAGTCATAAAGAAGTCACATACTTATTGCAAAAATCTATTAGTCATCAAAACAAAGTACTACGTGCATGCTTCAAGGGGGATAGATTGGTAGGAAAAGACCATCGCTCATCCCCGACAGCCACTCATAAGGAGGACAATCAATAAATAAATCATGCTCCAACTTCATTACATAACGGTTCACCATACGTGCATGCTACGTGACTCACAAACCTTAACACTAGTATTTCTCAAATTCACAACTACTTACTAGCATGACTTTAATATCATCATAATCATATCTCAAAACAATCATAAGGAATCAAACTTCTCATAGTATTCAATGCACTTTATATGAAAGTTTTTATTATATCCCTCTTGGATGCCTATCATATTAGGACTAATTTTATAACCAAAGCAAATTACCTATTTTAAGGACTCCCCAAATAATATAAGTGAAGTGTGAGATTTCATCAATTTCTATAAAATAAAACCACCGCCATGCTCTAAAAAGATATAAGTGAAGCACTAGAGCAAATTTTCCTAGCTCAAAAGATATTAGTGAAGCACATAGAGTATTCTAATAAATCAGGATTCATGCGTATCTCTCCCAAAAGGTCTGTAAAGCAAGGATGATTGTGGCAAACTAAAAAGCAAAGACTCAAAGTATACAAGACGCTCCAAGCAAAACACATATCACGTGGTGAATAAAAATATAGCCTCAAGTAAAGTTACCGATAGACGAAGATGAAAGAGGGGATGCCTTCTCGGGGCATCCCCAAGCTTAGGCTCTTGGTATCCCTGAATATTACCTTGGGGTGCCTTGGGCATCCCCAAGCTTAGGCTCTTGCCACTCCTCATCAAATCCTTACCCAAAACTTGAAAACTTCACAACACAAAACTCAACGGAAAATCTCATAAGCTCCGTTAGTATAAGAAAATAAATCACCACTTTTGGTACTGTTGTGAACTCATTCTTTATTTATATTGGTGTAATATCTATTGTATTCCAACTTTTCCATGGTTCATGCCCCCCGATACTAGCCATAGATGCATCAAAATAAGCAAACAACACGCGAAAAACAGAATCTGTCAAAAACAGAACAGTTTGTAGCAATCTGTAACTATCGAATACTTATGCAACTCCAAAAATTCTGAAAAATTAGGAAAACCTGGGCAATTTGTGTACCAATACAGTTCAAAAAGAATCAGATCAATAGCACGCTTATGTGAATTATGAAAATTATTTTCCTGGGCGCAAAAGTTTCTGTTTCTCAGCAGGATCAAAACAACTATCACCGTAAGCTATCCCAAAGGTCTTACTTGGCACAAACACTAATTAAAACACAAAACCACATCTAATCAGAGGCTAGATGAAAAATATTTATTGGAAAACAGCAAGGAAAATATTGGGTTGTCTCCCAACAAGCGCTTTTCTTTAAAGCCTTTTTAGCTAGGCATTGAGATTTCAATGATGCTCACATGAAAGACAAGAATTGAAGCACAAAGAGAGCATCATAAAACATGCGACAAACATATCTAAGTCTAACATACTTCCTATTCATAGGCATCCTATAGGCAAACAAATTATCAAGACAAGCAAAAACCACCATATGCAAGGAAGAAGAAAGAAACAATAGCAATCTCAACATAACGAGAGGTAATTTTGTAACATGAAGATTTCTACAACCATATTTTCCTCTCTCATAATAATTATATGTGGTATCATATTCAAACTCAACAATATAACTATCACACAAAATATTCTTTGTATGAACCACATGCATGAAAAGTGACACTCTTCCAAAATAGTGGGATTAACATTAACTAAAGTCATGACCTCTCCAAACCCACTTTTATCAAAAATTTCATAAGATTGAACATCCTCCAAATATGTGGGATATAACGTTGACACTCTTCCAAACCCACTTTAAATATTATTGCAAACACTATTATCAATCTCATATTCATCATGGGGCTTAAATAAATTTTCAAGATCATAAAAAGAATCACCCCAATCATGATCATTGCAACAAGTAGTAGACATAGCAAAATTAGCATCCCCAAGCTTAGGGTTTTGCATATTATTAGCACAGTTGACATTAATAGAATTTATAATAACATCATTGCAATCATGCTTTTTATAAGATCTATCGTGAATCACTTCATAAAGTACTTCATCACAATTTTCACATTCACGAATTTCAAGCAAAACTTCATAAAGATAATCTAGTGCACAAAACTCACTAGCAATTGGTTCATCATAATTGGATCTCTTAAAAAGATTAGCAAGCGGATGAGGATCCATAAATCTTAGGTTCTCCGATTTGCAACAAATACACAATTATTCCAACCAAACGAGCCAAATAAGACATCAAGGCAAACGAAAAGATAACGGAAGAAGGGTGAACAAAAGGAAAATATTTTCAAAAATCATTTTAGAAGTGGGGGAGAGGAAAACAAGAGGCGAATGGCAAATAATGTAATGCGAGGGATGAGAGTTTATGATGGGTAGTTGGTATGTCTTGACTTGGCGTAGATCTCCCTGGCAACGATGCCAGAAATTCTTCCTGCTACCTGTTGAGCTTGGTTGGTTTTTCCCTTGAAGAGGAAAGGGTGATGCAGCAAAGTAGAGTAAGTATTTCCCTCATCTTTTGAGAACCAAGGTATCAATCTAGTAGGAGATAACGCTCATGCCACCGAATACCTGCACAAACAAACACCAACTTGCACCCAACGCGACAAAGGGGTTGTCAATCCCTTCACGGTTATTTGCAAAGTGAGATCTAATAGAGATGGATAAACGATACAGTAACATTTTTGGTATTTTTGGTTTATGGAACGGAAAATAAAGATTGCAAAGAAAGTAAATAGGAAACTAAAATTGCATATCGGAAACTTATATGATGGAAAATAGAAGATTATGATGGAAAATAGACCTGGGGCCATAGGTTTCACTAGAGGCTTCTCTCAAGATAGAAATTATTACGGTGGGTGAACAAATTACTACCGAGCAATTGATAGAAAAGCGCAAAGTTATGACGATATCTAAGGCAATGATCATGAATATAGGCATCACGTCCGTGTCAATTAGACCGAAATGATTCTGCATCTACTACTATTACTCCACACATCGACTGACTCCTGCCTACATCTAGAGTATTAAGTTCATAAGAACAGAGTAATGCATTAAGTAAGATGACATGATGTAGCAGGATTAACTCAAGCAATATGATGAAAACCCCATCATGTTATCCATGATGGCAATAATACAATACGTGCCTTACTGCCCCTACTATCACTGGGAAAGGACACCGCAAGATTGAACCCAAAGCTAAGCACTTCTCCCATTGCAAGAAAAACCAATCTAGTTGGCCAAACCAAATCGATAGTTCGAAGAGACTTGAAAATATATCAAATCATGCATATAAGAATTCAGAGAAGATTCAAATAATATTCATAGATAAGCTGACCATAAATCCACAATTCATTAAATCTCGGCAAACACACTGCAAAAGAGTATTACATCGAATAGATCCCCAAGAACATGAAGGAGAACATGGTATTGAGAATCAAAGAGAGAGAAGAAGCCATATAGCTACTAGCTATGGACCCGTAGGTCTGTGGTAAACTACTCACGCTTCATCGGAGAGGCAATGGTGTTGATGTAGAAGCCCTCCATGGTCGAATCCCCCTCCGGCAGGACGCCGGAAAAGGTCCCTAGATGGGATCTCACAGGTACAGAAGGTTGCGGTGGTGGAAAAGTGGTTTCGTGGCTCCCATGGTAGGTTTTGGGATATTTGAGAATATATAGACGGAAGAAATAGGTCGGTGGAGTCACGAGGGGCCCAGAAGAGTGGGGGCGCGCCCTCCGACCTTGTGGCCGCCTCATGGCTTTCCTGACGTGCACTCCAAGCCCTCTGGATGTCTTCTGGTCCAAGAAAATCATCGCGAAAGTTTCATTCCATTTGGACTCCATTTGGTATTCCTTTTCTGTGAAACTCTAAAACAAGGAAAAAACAGGAACTGGCACTGGGCTCTTGGTTAATAGGTTAGTCCCAAAAATCATATAAAATAGCATATTAATGCATATAAAACATCCAATATAGATAATATAATAGCTTGGAACAATAAAAAATTATAGATACGTTGGAGACGTATCATAAACCTTTCTTGAACACCGTTAATGCTAAAATAGATTGTGAGAAACAAACCGTCGGTGTAAGTTTTGGTGATGAGTCTCATGAGTTTATTTTTTTTTCAAATTTAATGGACAACGTCACAAGAAACAATTACCTAGTAAGGATGAAATAATTGGTCTTGCTTCTATTGTCGCGCCTCCTACAGATCCACTAGAACAATATTTGCTAGACCATGAAAATGATATGCATATGAATGAAAGAAATGAGATAGATAAAATTTTCTTCGAACAACGACCTCTGCTCAAACATAATTTGCCTATTAAAAATCTAGGTCCTCCTCCTCTACCTAAAGGTGATCCTGTGTTTGAATTGAAACAATTGCCAGACACTCCGAAATATGCTTATCTTGATGAGAAAAAGATATATGCTGTTATTATTAATGCTAACCTTTCAGAACATGAAGAAGAAAGATTATTGGAAGTTATGAAAAAGCATCGTGCTGCTATTGGATATACTCTTGATGATTTTAAGGGCATTAGTCCCACTCTCTGTCAGCACAAGATTAATATGGAACCTAATGCTAAACCCGTTGTTGATCATCAACGACGATTGAATCCTAAGATGAAAGAAGTGGTAAGGACTAAAATATTAAAGCTTCTGGAAGCAGGTATAATCTATCCCATAGCTGATACTAGATGGGTGAGTCACGTTCATTGTGTCCCTAGGAAAGGAGGTATTACCGTTGTTCCTGATGATAAAAATGAACTTATTCCACAAAGAATTGTTACTGGCTATAGGATGGTAATTGATTTCAGAAAATTAAATAAATCAATTAGGAAAGATCATTACCCCTTGCCTTTTATTGATCAAATGTTAGAAAGATTATCAAAGCACACACACTTTTGTTTCCTTGATGGATATTCTGGTTTTTCTCAAATACCTGTTTCACAACCTGATCAAGAGAAAACCACCTTTACTTGCCCTTTTGGAACTTATGCTTATAGACGTATGCCTTTTGGTTTATGCAATGCACATGCTACCTTTCAAAGATGCATGACTGCTATATTCTCTGATTTTTGTGAAAAGATTGTTGAGGTTTTCATGGATGATTTTTCTGTTTATGGAACTTATTTTGATGATTGCTTAAGCAACCTTGATCGAGTTTTGAAGAGATGTGAGCAAACTAATGTTGTCTTGAATTGGGAGAAGTGCCACTTTATGGTTAATGAAGGTATTTTCTTGGGTCATAAATTTTTTGAATGAGGTACTGAGGTGGCTAAAGCTAAAGTTCATGCAATTGAGAAAATGCCATGCCCCAGAGATAATAAATGTATTCGTAGTTTCCTTGGTCATGCTGGTTTCTATAGGAGGTTTATTAAAGACTTCTCTAAAATTTCTAGGCCTCTTACAAATCATTTACAAAAGGATGTTCCATTTGTTTTTGATAATGATTGTGTAGAATCCTTTGAAACACTTAAGAAAGCCTTAACATAACGGTTCACCATACGTGCATGCTACGGGAATCACAAACTTTAACACAAGTATTCTTACCAATCCACAATTACTCACTAGCATGACTCTAATATCACGATCTTCACATCTCAAAACTAATGCAAGGAATCAAACTTCTCTTGGTATTCAATGCACTTTATATGAAAGTTTTTATTATATCCCTCTTGGATGCCTATCATATTAGGACTAAATTCATAACCTAAGAAAATTACCACGCTGTTTAGAGAGTCTCTCAAAATAATATAAGTGAAGCAAGAGAGTTCAATAGTTTCTATAAAATAAACCCACTGGCGTGCTCTAAAAAGATATAAGTGAAGCACTAGAGCAAAATTGCCTAGCTCAAAAGATATAAGTGAAGCAGATAGAGTATTATAATAAATCACGATTCATGCGTGTCCCTCTCAAAACGTGTGTACAGCAAGGATGATTGTGGCAAACTGAAAATCAAAGACTCATATCATACAAGACGCTCCAAGCAAAACACATATCATGTGGTGAATAAAAATATAGCCTCAAGTAAATTTACCGATTGACGAAGACGAAAGAGGGGATGCCTTCCGGGGCATCCCCAAGCTTAGGATCTTGGTTGTCCTTGAATATTACCATGGGGTGCGTTGGGCATCCCCAAGCTTAGGCTCTTGCCACTCCTTATTCCATAGTCCATCAAATCTTTACCCAAAACTTGAAAACTTCACAACACAAAACTCAACAGAAAACTCATAAGATCCGTTAGTATAAGAAAGTAAATCACCACTTTATGGTACTGTTGTGAACTCATTCTTTATTTATATTGGTATAATATCTACTGTATTCCAACTTCCTCATGGTTCATACCCCCTGATACTACCCATAGCTTCATCAAAATAAGCAAACAACACATAGAAAACAGAATCTGTCAAAAACAGAACAGTTTGTAGCAATCTGAAAACTTCGAATACTTCTATAACTCCAAAAATTCTAAAAAATTAGGAAAACCTGGGAAATTTGTATATAAATCTTGTGTCAAAAATTCAGATCAAAATCACTCTTTATGAAAATTATTTTACTGGGTGCAAAAGTTTCTCATTTTCAGCAAGATCAAGTCAACTATCACCGTAAGCCATCCCAAAGGTCTTACTTGGCACCAACACTAATTAAAACACAGAAACACATCTAACCAGAGGCTAGATGAATTATTTATTGAAAAAAATAACCAAAAAAAAGCAAGAACAATAATAAAATTGGGTTGCCTCCCAACAAGCGCTATTGTTTAACGCCCTTAGCTAGGCATAAAAACATAGATCTAGGTATTGTCATCTTTGGTATGCAATTCTTTTCTCATCAAATCCTCCAAAACACGTCTTAACAAATCTATCCTTTCCTTTATTTCCCTTCTAGTAGATGAACTTAAATCATGAAAAGAACCTTGATTAGTGATTTTGACATTCATAAACCCGTAATCGGGATCATCACCATATATATCATCATATAGGATACGTATCTCGTTTCTTACGGGTTCCTTCATCATCTTATTCAACCAATCCCTATTAAATCCTACATAAATTCCCCTTGTAATCCAATCAAATTCCATGTAGGCCTCAGGGTACAAAGCTTGAGAGATTTTTGAATAGGGAAGCCCCCTCCTAAGATTTTTGCTATAAGATTGGTAATCCCTAGATTCCAAACTACGCATAGTTTCTTTGTCATGGAGGATATCTTCAATCGGAGGGTGTTCAACATCTTTATTATAGAAAGAAAAATATCCCTAGCCTCTTGTATTATAAAATCAAATTCTCGCATAAGGATGATTGTGGCAATCTTTTTAGCTATTGGGTGATTAATATTGGGAAGTTCGTAAAACACCTTTTGCAAATCAGGATGGATGTGCACAAATTTTCTTTCTAATTTCTCAATGAGCATAACAATGGCATCCGCATAACAGTTAGTATCGAGAAGAATAGATCTTTTACTAATGGGCATAGATCTCATACAATCAAAGAATTATTGAATAACACTTTTTCCAATAATATTACCATCTCTTACATGAAAAGTTTTTGCTTTGTAGTTAGGGGGAGCTTCAGCTTCATGATCTAAAGAACAAGATCCAAGTTTTTCCTCTAGATTTATACTAGCGGGACCCTCAAAATTTTCAGCGATAACCTCCTCAAAATCAGAAATGGTGGTACAAACCAATCTAGCAACCGAGCAAACAAAAAGCAAACTAAAATATGAACGGAAGAAGGGCGAAAAAAGGCAAATCTTTCCAAAAATTGTTTTAGAAGTGGGAGAGAGGAAAATGAGAGGCAAATGTCAAATAATGTAATGCAAGAGATGAGAGTTTTATGATGGGTATTTGGTAGGCTTGACGTAGATCTCCCCGACAACGGCGCCAGAAATTGGCAAGTTGATGGGAGACTGGTCTTGACTTGGCGTAAATCTCCCCGGCAACGGCGCCAGAAATTCTTCCTGCTACTTCTTGAGCTTGCGTTGGTTTTTCCCTTGAAGAGGAAAGGGTGACGTAGCATAGTAGAGATAATTATATCCCTCAGTTAAGAACAAAGGTATCAATCCAGTAGGAGAAATGCGCAATTCCCCAATAGATGTACCTACACAAACAATCAAACACTTGCACCCAATGCGATAAAGGGGTTGTCAACCCTTCACGGTCACTTGCAAAGGTGAGATCTGATAGAGATAGATAAAACTAAACAAAAGATAAAATATTTTTGGGTTTTTTTGGTTTATAGATATGAAATTAAAAGATTGCAAAATAGTAGATCGGGAACTAATATGATGGAAAATAGACCCGGGAGCCATAGGTTTCACTAGAGGCTTCTCTCATGAAGGGAAATAATACGGTGGGTGAACAAATTACTGTCGAGCAATTGACAGAAAGTGCAAAGTTATGACGATATCCAAGGCAATGATTATGCAATATAGGCATCACGTCTGTGTCAAGTAGACCAACTCCTTCCAGCATCTACTACTATTACTCCACACATCGACCTCTATCCAGCATGCATCTAGAGTATTAAGTTCATAAAGAACGGAGTAACGCCTTAAGTAAGATGACATGATGTAGAGGAATTAACTCAAGCAATATGATGAAAACCCCATCTTTTTATCCTCGATGGCAACAGTGCAATACGTGTCTCGCTACCCCTACTTTCTCACTGGTGAAATCACGCAAGATTGAACCCAAAGCTAAGCACCTCTCCCATTGCAAGAAAAACCAATCTAGTTGGCCAAACCAAACTGATAATTCGAGCAGAAATACAAAGATATCAAATCAAATCATGCATGTAAGAATTCAGAGAAGATTCAAATAATATTCATAGATAAGCTGATCATAAATCCACAATTCATCGGATCTCGACAAACACACAGCAAAAGAAGATTACATCAGATAGATCTCCAAGAACATCGAGGAGAACATGGTATTGAGAATCAAAGAGAGAGAAGAAGCCATCTAGCTACTAGCTATGGACACATAGGTCTGAGGTAAACTACTCACGCTTCATCGGAAGGGCAACAGAGTTGATGTAGATGCCCTCCGTGATCGAATCCCCCTCCGGCAGGATGCCGGAAAAGGCCCCAAGATGGGATCTCACGGGAACAGAAGGTTGCGGTAGTGGAAAAGTGTTTTCGTGGATGCTTCTGAGGGTTTTAGAATATATGTGAATGTATAGGAGGAAGATCTAGGTCAGGGAGTCACCGAGGGGCCCACAAGGTAGGGGCGCCTTCCTAGGGCGCGCCCTCCACCCTTGTCGCCGCCTCGTGGATCTTCTGACTTGCACTCCAAGTCCCCTGGGTGTCTTCTGGTCCAAGAAAAATCATCGTGAAGTTTTATTCTGTTTGGACTTCGTTTAGTATTCCTTTTCTGTGAAGCACAAAGACAAGGAAAAAACAAAAACTGGCACTGGGCTCTAGGTTAATAGGTTAGTCCCAAAAATAATATAGAATAGCATATTCATGCATATAAAACAAACAAAACAGATAATATAATAGCATGGAACAATCAAAAAATATAGATACGTTGGAGACGTAGCAGTAAGTGTCAAGAGATGCCTATGAATTATTTACTTGCTGTTGAACCATTTGATGTTTGGGGTTTTGATTATATGGGACCTTTTCATTCCTCTAATGGGTATACACATATTTTGCTTGCTGTTGATTATGTTACTAAGTGGGTAGAAGCTATTCCAACTAGTAGTGTTGATCATAACACTTCCAATTAAATGCTTAAATAAGTTATTTTCCCGAGGTTTGGAGTCCCTAGATATTTAATGACTGATGGTGTTTCACACTTTATTCATGGTGCTTTCCGTAAAATGCTTGCTAAATACGATGTTAACCATAAAATTGCATCACCCTATCATCCTCAATCTAGTGGTCAAGTTGAACTTAGCAATAGAGAAATAAAACTAATACTACAAAAAACTGTTAATAGGTCCCGAAAGAATTGGTCTAAGAAATTAGATGATGCACTTTGGGTCTACCGAACAACATAGAAAAATCCTATGGGTATGTCTCCCTACAAAATGGTCTATGGAAAAGCTTTTCATTTGCCTCTTGAGTTAGAACATAAAGCATATTGGGCAATTAAAGAACTCAACTATGATTTCAAACTTGCCGGTGAAAAGAGGTTATTTGATATTAGCTCAGTACATGAATGGAGAACCCAAGCTTATGAAAATGCCAAGTTGTTTAAAGAAAAAGTCAAAAGATGGCATGACAAAAGAATCCAAAAGTGGGAATTCAAAGTTGGAGAATATGTTCTTTTGTACAACTCTCGTTTCATGTTCTTTGCAGGGAAACTTCTCTCTAAATGGGAAGGACCATATATCATCGAAGAGGTTTACCACTTTGGAGCTATCAAAATAAATAATACTGAAGGTACAAACCCGAAAGTGGTCAATGGGAAAATAATTAAACACTATATCTCAGGTAAACCTATTAATGTTGAAAGCAATATTATTCAAACCATGACACCTAAGGAACACATAAAGGAGACCTTCTGGAACACTCGAGAATAATTAAAAAAAGAGGAGGTACGTGATACGGTAAGTAAACGGACTACAAAAAATATGCAAAAATATTTTCTGTCAGTTTTGGAATATATTAAAGATTAGGAAAATAAGAAACAACCAGGAAGGCACCCGAGGAGGGCACAAGACACCAGGGCGCGCCAGGCCCCCCTGGCGTGCCCAGGTGGGCTGTGCCCACCTCAGGAACCTTCCCGACTCTGTTTTCCTCCGGTTTGCTTGTTTCCCAAGAGAGAGAAATCTTTATATCCCCCCCAAACGTATTGAACACCGTATCGCGGAGAAATCTTCTGTTTTTCTTTCTTGCAGTTTTCTGGCAGATCATAAAATATGGCATCTCAAGATTCAAAAGGTGAGAGCTATGTTGCTGATTATATTCCAAACCCCAAGGTTTATGGAGATGTGGAACATAATGGTTGGACCTTGGAGGAAGAAGATGATTATGATCCGAAAAGGGAAGAGGAGACAAGTTCGGATGAAGATGAAGTTTCATTACCCCAACCTGGGGACATGCACGTGGAATTCAAGAAGTCAAGTCTCCCTAATAAAGCAAAGAAACCTAAGATCCAATTTATCCCTTTTCATCTCTTGAAGGAAAAGAAGCAAGAATTATGCAGAAAGGTACTAAGGCTTGAGCAGGAGATCGATGACTTGAGGGAGGAGAACTCCATCCTCGAGCGTAAGCTGAGGAAGAAAAATACTCATACATCACCACGACCACCTTATTCATCACCAAAGGAGACTTGAGTTCAACCTGGGGACATGCACGGTACCAAAGAGGCTAGCAATGATGGAAGGGTGAGAGTGCGTATAATCCATGGACTCAACATTAGTCATAAAGAACTCACATACTTATTGCAAAAATCTACAAGTCATCAAAACCAAGCACTACACGCATGCTCCTAGGGGGAGGTTGGTAGGAGTTAACCATCGCGCGCCCCGACCTCCACACAAAGGATGACACTCAAAGAACACCTCATGTTTCAAAATTGTTACACAACGGTCACCATACGTGCATGCTACGAGACTTGCAAACTTCAACACAAGTATTTCTCAATTTCACAATTACTCAACTAGCACAAATTTAATATTACTATCTCCATATCTCAAAACAATCATCAAGTATCAAACTTCTCATAGTATTCAATGCACTTTATATGATAGTTTTTATTATACCTATCTTGGATGCCTATTACTTTAGGACTAATTTTAAGCAAAGCAAATTACCATGCTGTTCTAAAAGACTCTCAAAATAATTTAAGTGAAGCATGAGAGATCAATAATTTCAATAAAATAAAACCACCGCCGTGCTCTAAAAGATATAAGTGAAGCACTAGAGCAAAATTATCTAGCTCAAAAGATATAAGCGAAGCACATAGAGTATTCTAATAAATTCCGATTCATGTGTGTCTCTCCCAAAAGGTATGTACAACAAGGATGATTGTGGTAAACTAAAAAGCAAAGACTCAAATCATACAAGACGCTCCAAGCAAAACACATATCATGTGGTGAATAAAAATATAGCATCAAGTAAAGTTACCAATGGACGAAGACGAAAGAGGGGATGCCTTCCGGGGCATCCCCAAGCTTAGGCTTTTGGTTGTCCTTGAATTTTACCTTGGGGTGCCTTGGGCATCCCCAAGCTTAGGCTCTTGCCACTCCTTATTCCATAATCCATCAAATCTTTGCCCAAAAACTTGAAAACTTCACAACACAAAACTCAACAGAAAATCTCATGAGCTTCGTTAGCAAAATAAAACAAACCACCACTTTAAGGTACTGTAATGAACTAATTCTTTATTTATATTGGTGTTAAACCTACTGTATTCCCACTTCTCTATGGTTTACAACCTCTGATACTAGCCATAGATTCATCAAAATAAGCAAACAACACACGAAAAACAGAATCTGTCAAAAACAGAACAGTCTGTAGCAATCTGTATCTAACGCAAACTTCTGGAACCCCAAAACTTCTACGAAATTAGGAAGTCCTAGATAATTTGTTTATTAATCTACTGCAAAAAGAATCAACTGAAAATAACGTTTCTTTGAATTATGAAAACTAATCTCGTGCGCGCAAAGTTTCTGTTTTTTACAGCAAGATCAAATAACTATCACCGTAGGTTATCCTAAAGGTTTTACTTGGCACAAACACTAATTAAAACACAAAACCACATCTAACCAGAGGCTAGATGAATTATTTATTACTAAACAGGAACAAAAAGAAAGAAATAAAAATAAAATTGGGTTGCCTCCCAACAAGCGCTATCGTTTAACGCCCCTAGCTAGGCATAAAAACAAGGATAGATCTAAGTATTGCCATGATAATGATAAGGCAAATCGCGAAAACTCATCTCATACTCCCTACGTTCAGCAGCAAGTTTTCTTTGTGGCAAGCAAAATTAATCAAAAGGGCTAAATTTAATGGGACAAAAGTCCCCAAGATCAAGCTCGGGAGGTATTGGTTCCTCCTTTGGCCCCTCATATTGCACAACGAATTCATCGTTATAAGCATTCTTTTGGCAAAATTTCATGAGCCTTTTTTCAAGAGAAAAACCTAAACCATTGTTCTGGACAGCAAAGTTATCATTAAGTTCAGAAATCCTGTCAACTAGAACATCGGTAGGAACCTTTTTTCTAGTAGATCTTTCGGTGTGCCATTGAGAATAATTAACCATAATGTTGTCTAGGAGTTTAGTAGCTTCTCCAAAAGTGATTTCCATAAAAGTGCCTCCTGCGGCCGAATCTTAAAGATTTCTAGAAGCAAAATTCAATCCGGCATAAATTTTTTGTATAATCATCCATAAATTCAATCCATGTGTAGGGCAATTACGTATCATCAATTTCATCCTCTCCCAAGATTGTGCAACATGTTCATGATCAAGTTGCTTAAAATTCATAATATCGTTTCTAAGAGAGATGATCTTAGTGGGAGGAAAATACTTAGAGATAAAAGCATCTTTGCACTTATTCCAAGAATCAATACTATTTTTAGGCAAAGACGAAAACCAAGTTTTAGCACGATCTCTAAGCGAAAATAGAAATAGCTTCAATTTGACAATATCATTATCCACATCTTTCTTCTTTTGCATATCACACAAATCAACAAAGTTGTTTAGATGGGTAGCGGCATCTTCACTAGGAAGGCCAGAGAATTGATCTTTCATAACAAGATTCAGCAAAGCAGCATTAATTTCACAAGATTCAACATCGGTAAGAGGAGCAATCGGAGTGCTAAGGAAATCATTGTTGTTGGTATTGGAAAATTCACACAATTTAGTATTGTCTTGAAACATCGTGACAAACAAGCAATCCAACACACAAGCACACAAGAAGCAACCGAAAAAGTGGCGAACGAAAAAGCGGGCGAATAAAACGGCAAGGGTGAAGTGGGGGAGAGGAAAACGAGAGGCAAATGGCAAATAATGTAATGCGAGGGATAAGAGTTTGTGATGGGTACTTGGTATGTCTTGACTTGTGCATAGATTCCCCGGCAACGGCGCCAGAAATCCTTCTTGCTACCTCTTGAGCATAGCATTGGTTTTCCCTTGAAGAGGAAAGGGTGATGCAGAAAAGTAGCATAAGTATTTCCCTCAGTTTTTGAGAACCAAGGTATCAATCCAGTAGGAGGCCACACGCAAGTCCCTCGTACCTACACAAACAAATAAGAACCTTGCAACCAACGCGATAAAGGGGATGTCAATCCCTTCACGGCCACTTGCAAAAGTGAGATCTGATAGAGATAATAAGGTCAATATTTTTGGTATTTTTATTTTATAGATTGGAAAGTAAAGGTTGCAAAATAAACGGCGACAAAAATTGGCGAGTTGATGGAAGATTAATATAATGGAAAATAGACCTGAGGGCCATAGGTTTCACGAGTGGCTTCTCTCAAGATAGCATAAGTATTACGGTGGGTGAACAAATTACTGTCAAGCAATTGATAGAAAAGTGCATAGTTATGAGAATATCTAGGCATGATCATGTATATAGGCATCACGTCCGCGACAAGTAGACCGAAACGATTCTGCATCTACTACTATTACTCCACACATCGACCGCTATCCAGCATGCATCTAGAGTATTAAGTTCATAAGAACAGAGTAACGCATTAGGCAAGATGACATGATGTAGAGGGATAAACTCAAGCATGATATAAACCCCATCTTTTTATCCTCGATGGCAACAATACAATACGTATCGGTTCCCCTTCTGTCACTGGGATCGAACACCGCAAGATTGAACCCAAAGCTAAGCACTTCTCCTATTGCAAGAAAGATCAATGTAGTAGGCCAAACCAAACTGATAATTCGAAGAGACTTGCAAAGATAACAAATCATACATAAAAGAATTCAGAGGAGATTCAAATATTGTTCATCGATAATCTTGATCATAAACCCACAATTCATCGGATCTCGACAAACACACCGCAAAAAGAGTTACATCGAATAGATCTCCAAGAAGATCGAGGAGAACTTTGTATTGAGATCCAAAGAGAGAGAAGAAGCCATCTAGCTAATAACTATGGACCCGAAGGTCTGAGGTAAACTACTCACACATCATCGGAGAGGCTATGGTGTTGATGTAGAAGCCCTCCGTGATCAATGCCCCCTCCGGCGGAGCGCCGGAAGGTTGCGGCAGTGGAAATAGGGTTTTGTGGTGCTCTCGGATGTTTTCGGGGTACGTGGGTATATATAGGAGGAAGAAGTAGGTCGGTGGAGCTGCGAGGGCCCCATGAGGGTGGGGTCGCGCCCAGGGGGGCAGGCGTGCCTCCCTGCCTCGTGGCCTCCTCGCTTCTTTCTTGACGTCCACTCCAACTCCCCTGGATTGCGTTTGTTCCAAAAATAACTCTCCCAAAGGTTTCATTTCGTTTGGATTCCGTTTGATATTCCTTTTCTGCGAAATACTGAAATAGGCAAAAAAAACAACAATTTGGACTGGGCCTCCGGTTAGTAGGTTAGTCCCAAAAATAATATGAAAGTGTATAATAAAGCCCATTAATCATCCAAATCAGATAATATAATAGCATGGAACAATAACAAATTATAGATACGTTGGAGACGTATCACTAATGCTTTGGTCCGGTTCTGTATTAAAAGGAGGCCTTACTATCCCTTAGTTTCCATTAGGACCCCACTGCCACGGGAGGGTGATACGTCCATTTTGCATCATGTTTTCTTGCTGTTATTTATGATGTTTTTATCCATAATAATGCTTTTGGGAGTAATTCTAATGCCTTTTCTCTCATAATTTGCAAGGTACACACCAAGAGGGAGAATTCTGGCAGCTGGAAATGTGGACCTGAAAAAGCTATGTCAGGCTACCTATTCTGCACAACTCCAAACAAGCTGAAACTCAACGAAGAATTTTTATGGAATATTTAAGAAATATTGGAGCAAATAACTACCAGAGGGGCCCCACGAGGTGGGCACAACCCACCTGGGCGCGCCAGGGAGCCCAGGCGCACCTGTGACGCCCCCGATTCAATCGTACACTAATCATGCACGCAAATGTGTACGATCAAGATCAGGGACTGACGGGAAGATATCACAACACAACTCTAAAAACATAAATAAGTAATACAAGCATCATAATACAAGCCAGGGGCCTCGAGGGCTCGAATACAAGTGCTCGATCATAGACGAGTCAGCGGAAGCAACAATATCTGAGTACAAACATGAGTTAAACAAGTTTGCAATAAGATGGCTAGCACAAACTGGGATACATATCGAAAGAGGCGCAGGCCTCCTGCCTGGGATCCTCCTAACTACTCCTGGTCGTCGTCAGCGGGCTGGACGTAGTAGTAGGCACCTCCGGCGTAGTAGGAGTCGTCATCGACGGTGGCGTCTGGCACCTAGGCTCCAGCATCTGGTTGCGACAACCAGGTAGAAAGGAAAGAGGGAAAAAGAGGGAGAAAGCAACCGTGAGTACTCATCCAAAGTACTCGCAAGCAAGGAGCTACACTACATATGCATGGTTATATGTGTAAAGGGCCATATCAGTGGACTGAACTGCAGAATGCCAGAATAAGGGGGGATAGCTAGTCCTGTCGAAGACTACGCTTCTGGCAGCCTCCATCTTGCAGCATGTAGAAGAGAGTAGATTGAAGTCCTCCAAGTAGCATCGCATAGCATAATCCTACCCGGCGATCCCCTCCTCGTCGCCCTATTAGAGAGCGATCACCGGGTTGTATCTGGCACTTGGAAGGGCGTATTTTATTAAGTATCCGGTTCTAGTTGTCATAAGGTCAAGGTACAACTCCGGGTCGTCCTTTTACCGAGGGACACGGCTATTCGAATAGATAAACTTCCCTGCAGGAGTGCACCACATAACCCAACACGCTCGATCCCATTTGGCCGGACACACTTTTTTGGGTCATGCCCGGCCTCGGAAGATCAACACGTCGCAGCCCCACCTAGGCACAACAGGGAGGTCAGCAAGCCGGTCTAAATCCTATGGCGCAGGGGTCTGGGCCCATTGCACACCTGCATGTTGCGAACGCGGCCGGAAGCAAACCTAGCCTAGCAGGCGTTCCAGTCCAATCCGGCGCGCGCCACTCCGTCGCTGATGTCACGAAGGCTTCGGCTGATACCACGATGTCGAGTGCCCATAACTGTTCCCGCGTAGTTGGTTAGTGCGTATAGACCAAATGGCCAGACTCAGATCAAATACCAAGATCTCGTTAAGCATGTTAAGTATCCGCGAACGCCGACCAGGGCCAGGCCCACCTCTCTCCTAGGTGGTCTCAACCTGCCCTGTCGCTCCACCACAAAGTAACAGTCGGGGTCGTCAGGAACCCAGGCCCACCTCTACTGGGATGGAGCCACCTGTCCTTTCAGCCCCCTCATCAGAATCACTTGCGGGTACTCAACGAGCTGACCCGACTTTAGTCACCACATGTGTCATGTAGATAAAGTATATAGTATATACCCGTGATCACCTCCCTAGTGATCACGACCCGATAGTATAGCATGGCAGACGGACAAGAATGTAGGGCCACTGATGGAACACTAGCATCCTATACTAAGCAGTAGGATAGCAGGTAAGGGTAACGACTGTAGGAACAATGACAGGCTATGCAGCAGAATAGGATTAACCGAAAGCAGTAACATGCTACACTCTTCTAATGCAAGCAGTATAGAGAAGAATAGGCGATATCTGGTGATCAAGGGGGGGCTTGCCTGGTTCATCTGGCAAGAGAAGGGTTCGTCGTCGATGTAGTCGATCACAGGGGTACCGGCAGCGGTCTCGGGGTCTACCGGAAAGAAGTAACGGAGGGGGAACACAATAAAAAACAGAGCAATCAAAGCATCACAAAGCATAACATGGCAATATGCTGTGCCAGGTGTGACCTAACGTATGGCTACACAATAAAGGTGAAGGGGGAATTTAACCGGGAATGTATTCCCGGTTCCCGACCTGTATCAAACAGATGACCGGAGGGGGAATGTTCCATGTTCAACATGCTAGGGGCATGTGACATGTGAACGGATCGCGTATTCGGATTCGTTGGATTTTTCTGAGCAACTTTCCTGTAGAAAACATTTTCCTTGGAGTTACGGTTTATTTTCTATGAATTTCTAAAGCTTTAAACATTTTCTGAAATTATTTAAATTAACAGAATGAATAGAAAAGGAAATATGACGTCAGCATTGCATGGGGATGATGTCAGCGGTCAACAGACACGCTGTCCAGGTCAAAACTGACCTGTGGGTCCAGCGGGTCCCACTGGTCAGTGACTGGACTAATTAACAGTGGTTAATTTAACTAAACTAAGTTAATTAGCTAGTAGGCCCCACCTGTCAGTGTCTAATTAGTTTAACTAAATAAGTTTTAATTATTAAAACGTTGATTAGAGGAATGGGGCCTGCCTGTCTGTGGCTCTGGGCTGCCCAGTCAGCGAGTTGACTGGGTCAACATAGTCAACAGGGCCCCATGGGCCCACACGTCAGCCTCACCGGGGAGGCCACGCGGCGCCACGTCGGACACCGGCCGGATACGCGCCAGAGTTGACTCCGACGAGCCAAACGCGGCGGCGTGGCTTGGGAGGGGCGTGGGTTTCGCGCATAGGGGGTCTGCGGGGTTCTGGCTGGGCGCGTTCGACGCGGCTCGGCGCCGCGCGTCCAACGGCGGTGGCCGGAGTGGCTGGAACGGACGGGGGCGAGCGCTTCGAGCTCGCCGGTGGCGAGGTGCTTCGGGCGAGCAACGGCAACGGTGGTACGGCGCGAGATAGGGCAATCCAGAGAGCAGGGCGAGGCCTACGTGCACGCGCGAGCAAGATGGGCGCGAGCAAAAGACCAAAAGGTCGCCGGAACGACGCCGGCGACGAGCTACGCGGAGGCGCATCCGGTCGGAGCATGGGGTTGGCTCTACGGGGCTCGACAAAGCGCGGGGGAGGGGGGCAACGGGCCCGCATGGACGTGCTGAGCACGATCCCGAGCTCATCTGAGCTCGACGGGCAGCAACGACACGGCTACGAGCACGCCGACGGAAGCAGAGGCACGACAACGGCGGTGAACTTGCTAGGGACGAACGCGGTTGCGGGAAGGAGGAATGGAGGGAGAGAGGAGCTCACCGAGCGGCCAAGAAAAAGCCCTCGACAGATTAATAGCTGCCAGGTTCGTCGGAGACGACGAGCATCGTCGGCGACAGAGGCGGAAGGGGGCGAAGCAGAATGCCCTCAGCGGAGCCTCCCAGCTCCTGCTGATGGTCGGAGACGAAGGAGTGGAGAACGCCGGAGCTCGTGGAGGAGTTGGTGAAGCTCGGGGTCGCCGGTCGCCGTGGCGGTGCGAGAAGAACAGCGACGACAGCGTCGGGCGACGTGGGGGGAGAGGCCAGAGGGAGAGGGGGGCGCGAGGGGATAGGGGTTAGGGTTCCAGGGGGGAGAAGGGGGCGCCGGGGTCGGCTAAATAGGCGGGATGGGGCGCCGATGGTCGCCACCGCGGCCATGGCGCCGTGGATGGCCGCCACGGCATCGTTTGCTTCTGTAGCGGGAGGAAGGGGAAAACAGGGGTGTGTTGGGCTGGGCTGTGCAGGCCTGCTAGATAGATGGGCCGGGTGGCCCAAGGGAGGGGGCTTTGTTTTATTTCTGTTTTATTTTCTTTTATTTTCTTTTTACATGTTTATTTAATTTCCACAATACTTTAGTTAGTTAAAATACAAAAGTAGTTTCTAAATTATTGTACTATTT
This sequence comes from Triticum aestivum, assembly GCF_018294505.1. Taxonomy (NCBI): domain Eukaryota; kingdom Viridiplantae; phylum Streptophyta; class Magnoliopsida; order Poales; family Poaceae; genus Triticum; species Triticum aestivum. The sequence goes on from NC_057802.1 coordinate 36,524,658, forward strand.
ATACCTCTGCCACAAAAAGTTCTAGTCCTAAATAAAATAGTTTGCTAATTTATAAAATAAGAAAAGGCATTTAACTAATTGTTTTAGCTACTGTTTTCATTAATTTTGAGCACTTAAACATTTTATAAAAATTTGGTTTCTTCACCACTATTACCCAAGATTTATTTAACACATTTACAACATTTTAATTTTCACTTTTGAAAACTTTAACTGTTCGACTTGATCTTAAATTTGAATTTGGATCGGTTCTAAACTAGCATGAGATTAGCAACAGTAATCGTGGTGACGTGGCATCATTACCAGAGGGTTACTGTAGCTTGATTACCCGGGCGTCACAATTCTCCTCCACTACAAGAAATCTCGTCCCGAGATTTAAGCGGTGGAGTAAGGGGGAAAAAGTGCTGGTAGCGAAAACCTAACGAGTCTTGTCGGTCTTGGCTGCCCTTTCGAAGAGGTTGATCCCTTTCGTTGATGTCTTCCTTACTCTGGTTCAAGTCACCATGATCAAGTCGTCATCCTTTCTTCGGGATCTCCATCGTACTTACGACAGAGTAAGGGGGGTATTCTAGAAGAGCGGACCTCTGCAAGGTTGACTATCTGGTCAATATCATCGGGGTAGGTGGCGTAAAGTAACTCTCGAACTAAATCTTAAGAAAAAGCCGAGAGCAAGTAAGAAAGTACCATGAGAAGTTTCCAACGGGTAGGCAATCGTTCGAAGCCTGAAACAAAGTGTGAAAGGGGTTCAAAGCAATCGGAATAAGTATTATGTCTGATGCCAGTATAGATCAGTAGGACGGTGGTCCGTGAATTACATACGAGGCCATGCGCGATGAATAAATTTGGGAACAAGGGGTGAACAGGAGAGTCAGGTTTTGATCCTGTGGAACTGTGGGTTATGGGCCCACCATGTGGTTAAAGTAGGAAGGGCGGTAACATCTTGCACGATCAAGATAGCAAGGCATGTCAGAGGGTAGCCTGTCAGTTATATGTCAGCAACATCGTCGGTACCAAGGGCGAGGGACGAAGAGAACCATTTAACTGCTCGTCGAAACGAGGCGGACCAATAGGCAACGTTCTCGTCCATCGGTGATTACCGGAATGTCACCAACAATAGTAACAGGGTCTTACTGACAGAGTTGTACACCGAGGTGTTTGCACAAGCAGGGAATTAATACTGCTTAGATCATAATGATCACCAGAAACGTTAAACCAACCAATGAAAGGAAATTATGATTATCAGATAAACAGAACAATGGAAAGGAAAATGTGTTTAAACACATATTTCAGGGGTATATCCTTCCCAAGGACAATGGTTAGAAGAGAACCATTTATGTTAGGGAAGAGGAAGTTCATGACATTACCCAAACAACGGTGTTTGAATAATTGATAACGAAAATTTAGCATTGTGCTTCAAATGTTTTTATTGAAGATCGGAGTACCACAGACATGCTTCGAGATAGCATTGACATGGTCATTAGGTAAGATCAGGCTATGGATACACAAAGGATCCATTAGGAACAACTTATAGAGTAAGTCTTACAATTTCCTCATGGAAGAATAGCTAACCTTGCTAAAAAGGAAAACTTATAATAATAGGTCCTCCGGCCAGGTGTGTTAGGCATGACATCACCTTACCGGGTCATAAATAGACCAATGTTATAACTCTTGGAAATATGTTCCAACCATCATATCTGACCGAGATTCAGATCTGATTGGTGTCAGGATAACTCAGACTCAGGATGCCTGAGAAGAAAAGGTGTGACACAATTTGACGAGAAGACATTGTAAGATTCTCGGGAAATGAACTATGGAAGCGAGTTCCGAAACAAGAGTTCATCAGTAAACCAAGGAGAGGATGACGAGGTGGCTGATGGACTCAGCAACAATTCATCAGAATTTCAAAGGATGGATTTCCACAATTATGTGAACAAGGAGATAACATTTGTCAGATCAATGATATAATGAGATATGCTCGAGGAAAACATACCCAATTAAACATCGGTTGAAAGGTGCACTCGAAATATGGGCTTATGTAGCATGACCGATGTTAGAATGGTGATTCGATAGCCAATGGTCTAAGAATGAAATGTTGACCATTAACTTCAAAGCAATAGGGTTGCTAGAATTTTGAAGTCGCACAGCATAGTACAATTGTCGGTTTTCCGGTTAGAAACAACACGGGGACCAAGGAATGATCGGAGATGGCAGGAAGTATCACTTGTACCAAGAATGCATAAGAGGTGGTGAAATTCTCACGACATTATTGACATAAAAGATGGTAATACTCCAAGGTAAAGAAGAACAATTGCTGGATAGCATGGATCTCAAGGTATAACACGAAACACGAACAAGTTTGTGTTGAACGGAAGGCAATAAAGTGGTCGATGATAATACAAATCATCGAGGGCAAGGATGGTATTTCTCATCATGAACTCAATCGTTATCCTGGGAAAAGCGCATAAGGTTGATGTTGATCACGACACATTTGTCGAGAGATTTCATGAAGATGTAATCAATCAGCAACGACATCAAGTCAAAGGAATGATGAAGCAGATGGTTATTGGAACTACGGGTAGGACACAAACTCGAAATCAAGTTTGCTGTTTAAGGAGAAGTGATATGACGAGGAAGATCGACGCAAGATTAGCTCACTGTCGAAATTTGTGCTCCGGGAAGAAGGACCCGGTAGCACAGTTAAAATTTAGCACGATAATGATATAGACGATCAGGCTAGGAATGACTTGAAGGGTTATTAAACTCGTAAACAATGAAAATTATTTAGAGTTATTGAATCAGGGTGTGGAATTTATTCACTTATCGGTGTTCTTGAGTAACTAATAACTCAGAACCCGGGGAAATCTGAAATCGATGAGAAGCAATACTAGATGAAGACTCAAGGGAAGCAACACATTTCTTTGATATTCTCGAGATACCGGAGGGTAATACTCGAATGAAGATCGAAATAGAGGTTGCAAGGATGTATTAATCTGCAGAAGACAAGTTCTTTAACTTTTCCGAGAAATGGAATCAAAGGAGAACATCTTGGTTGGAACCACGATTGCAAAGGCCAAAATAACAGATACATGATCAAATTATACAAAGGGAATAATTATTGTTACGAGAAGCTTCCATGATAAGATCTACATCGTTTCCATGGGCATGAACACAAAGTTCAAGGTCGACTCCCACTTCTCCAATGCATACCTTTCATTCACTTCTCGCGTTCAATGAAATTGTAGTGTTGAAATGTTATCTGGCAAGACACCAGAAGAGTATGACTCGTGAAAACTCTCGGGTTCACATGGATTAAGGAAGACATAGGTTCAACCCATAGGGGCACCTTGGGAACATATACCACAAACTTCAATAGTAAATATCACCAGCTCGAAAGCAGAGCATGGTTGGCCAAATCAAGGAATAGGATTTACCAAAGGCATTATGTATCAGGGAAAGAACTTCCAAAGTGATTGAATATGAAGGACGTTGTCGGATAAAATCCAACAAAGTTCTGATGGTCCATAAAGGATCTGATGTGAGTATCGGCTCACAACCAGAGGAAGAATCAATGTAAAGACATTGCATTATAGAAACAACTGAGTAACTTAGAGCTCAATTGCAAAGGAATTATGATTTACAATGCGAAGGATCAGAAGCAGACGCTCTGATCAAGGATGGATAAGTTCAATAGACTTAGGGGCACAATCGACGACAATTTGATTGGCGAGAACCAGCTCACGTTTAAAATGACGTCTGAGCCGGAAGGATGAATTCTAGGATCTGATTGAGGATTGCGAGCATTCGCAACAAATTGAATCAACGGACTCAAAATGATAATGACAAGATATGCCAATAAGATTGTAGACTTATGGGATTAACCATAATGCAAGCAAGTAAGAATTTCAAGAGCAATAGGCTACTCAGGATTTTCGGAAGTTCAAATAGTATTTTGAAGACTTTTGTAAAATACATGAATCAACTGGGGATGAGCAAATATCCGGTGAGTGCTAGAAGTTATCCATAGTGGTATTCATGTGGCAAAGAACAGCAAGGCAGTAGACAAAAAGGATTCTCGAAACAATGACGAGTATTTCGGGGTATCTTGTAATAACAAGACCAACTAGGGATGAATGTAAGAATGACAACTGCATGTAGTTATCCATAAGGGTTGACGGTGGAAGGGGAATTGCAAACGCGATGAACACAAATTCTCGGGTTAACAGCGGGGAGTGTCTTCAGGGTCTTCACGTGTAGCAGACGATCATCAGTAATAAGGGGCTCTCCGGGTGAAAGTGATAACGAGATCCTAATGTTAGATTTAGCAAAATTCACTTAACCCGAATAGAAGAGAGATCAGAGTCCCGGAGTATAGACAAGGAGTAAAAGATCCTAATACCACCCAATGGCGACGTGGGCCCGTAAGCCACACAGCCATGTTAGTAAAAGTTTTTCAATGACTAGACTCGACTTCGGCCAAGGAGTTGGAAAGGGGGATTCCTACAGGCAGTCAGCTCTGATACCAACTTGTAACGCCCCCGATTCAATCGTACACTAATCATGCACGCAAATGTGTACGATCAAGATCAGGGACTCACGGGAAGATATCACAACACAACACTACAACATAAATAAGTCATACAAGCATCATAATACAAGCCAGGGGCCTCGAGGGCTCGAATACACGTGCTCGATCATAGACGAGTCAGCGGAAGCAACAATATCTTAGTACAAACATAAGTTGAACAAGTTTCCCTTAAGAAGGCTAGCACAAACTGGGATACAGATCGAAAGAGGAGCAGGCCTCCTGCCTGGGATCCTCCTAACTACTCCTGGTCGTCGTCAGCGGGCTGCACGTAGTAGTAGGCACCTCCGGCGTAGTAGGAGTCGTCGTCGACAGTGGCGTCTGGCTCCTGCGCTCCAGCATCTGGTTGCGACAACCATGTAGAAAGGAAAGAGGGAAAAAGAGGAAGAAAGCAACCGTGAGTTCTCATCCAAAGTACTCGCAAGCAAGGAGCTACACTACATATGCATGGTTATATGTGTAAAGGGCCATATCGGTGGACTGAACTGCAGAATGCCAGAATAAGGGGGGATAGCTAGTGCTGTCGAAGACTACGCTTCTGGCAGCCTCCATCTTGCAGCATGTAGAAGAGAGTAGATTGAAGTCCTCCAAGTAGCATCGCATAGCATAATCCTACCCGGCGATCCCCTCCTCATCGCCCTGTTAGAGAGCGATCACCGGGTTGTATCTGGCACTTGGACGGGCGTATTTTATTAAGTATCCGGTTCTAGTTGTCATCAGGTCAAGGTACAACTCCGGGTCGTCCTTTTACCGAGGGACACGGCTGTTCGAATAGATAAACTTCCATGCAGGGGTGCACCACATAACCCAACACGCTCGATCCCATTTGGCCGGACACACTTTTCTGGGTCATGCTCGGCCTCGGAAGATCAACACGTCGCAGCCCCACCTAGGCACAACAGAGAGGTCAGCACGTCGGTCTAAATCCTATGGCACAGGGGTCTGGGCCCATCGCCCATTGCACACCTGCATGTTGCGAACGCGGCCGGAAGCAGACCTAGACTAGCAGGCGTTCCAATCCGGCGCACGCCGCTCCGTCGCTGACGTCATGAAGGCTTCGGCTGATACCACGACGTCGAGTGCCCATAACTGTTCCCGCGTAGTTGGTTAGTGCGTATAGACCAAATGGCCAGACTTAGATCAAATACCAAGATCTCGTTAAGCGTGTTAAGTATCCGCGAACGCCGACCAGGGCCAGGCCCACCTCTCTCCTAGGTGGTCTCAACCTGCCCTGTCGCTCCACCACAAAGTAACAGTCGGGGGTCGTCAGGAACCCAGGCCTACCTCTACCGGGATGGAGCCACCTGTCCTTTCAGCCCCCTCATCAGAATCACTTGCGGGTACTCAACGAGCTGACCCGACTTTAGTCACCACATGTGTCATGTATATAAAGTATATAGTATATACTCGTGATCACCTCCCTAGTGATCAAGGCCCGATAGTATAGCATGGCAGACGGACAAGAATGTAGGGCCACTGATGGAACACTAGCATCCTATACTAAGCAGTAGGATAGCAGGTAAGGGTAACAACTATAGCAACAATGACAGGCTATGCAGCAGAATAGGATTAACCGAAAGCAGTAACATGCTACACTCTTCTAATGCAAGCAGTATAGAGAAGAATAGGCGATATCTGGTGATCAAGGGGGGGCTTGCCTGGTTCATCTGGCAAGAGAAGGGTTCGTCGTCGATGTAGTCGATCACAGGGGTACCGGCAGCGGTCTCGGGGTCTACCGGAAAGAAGTAACGGAGGGGGAACACAATAAAAAACAGAGCAATCAAAGCATCACAAAGCATAACATGGCAATATGCTGTGCCAGGTGTGACCTAACGTATGGCTACACAATAAAGGTGAAGGGGGAATTTAACCGGGAATGTATTCCCGGTTCCCGACCTGTATCAAACAGATGACCGGAGGGGGAATGTTCCATGTTCAACATGCTAGGGGCATGTGACATGTGAACGGATCGCGTATTCGGATTCGTTGGATTTTTCTGAGCAACTTTCCTGTAGAAAACATTTTCCTCGGAGTTACGGTTTATTTTCTATGAATTTCTAAAGCTTTAAACATTTTCTGAAATTATTTAAATTAACAGAATGAATAGAAAAGGAAATATGACGTCAGCATTGCGTGGGGATGATGTCAGCGGTCAACAGACACGCTGTCCAGGTCAAAACTGACCTGTGGGTCCAGCGGGTCCCACTGGTCAGTGACTGGACTAATTAACAGTGGTTAATTTAACTAAACTAAGTTAATTAGCTAGTAGGCCCCACCTGTCAGTGTCTAATTAGTTTAACTAAATAAGTTTTAATTATTAAAACGTTGATTAAAGGAATGGGGCCTGCCTGTCTGTGGCTCTGGGCTGCCCAGTCAGCGAGTTGACTGGGTCAACATAGTCAACAGGGCCCCATGGGCCCACACGTCAGCCTCACCGGGGAGGCCACGCGGCGCCACGTCGGACACCGGCCGGATACGCGCCAGAGTTGACTCCGACGAGCCAAACGCGGCGGCGCAGCTTGGGAGGGGCGTGGGTTTCGCGCATAGGGGGTCTGCGGGGTTCTGGCTGGGCGCGTTCGACGCGGCTCGGCGCCGCGCGTCCAACGGCGGTGGCCGGAGTGGCTGGAACGGACGGGGGCGAGCGCTTCGAGCTCGCCGGTGGCGAGGTGCTTCGGGCGAGCAACGGCAACGGTGGTACGGCGCGAGATAGGGCAATCCAGAGAGCAGGGCGAGGCCTACGTGCACGCGCGAGCAAGATGGGCGCGAGCAAAAGACCAAAAGGTCGCCGGAACGACGCCGGCGACGAGCTACGCGGAGGCGCATCCGTCGGAGCATGGGGTTGGCTCTACGGGGCTCGACAAAGCGCGGGGGAGGGGGGCAACGGGCCCGCATGGACGTGCTGAGCACGATCCCGAGCTCATCTGAGCTCGACGGGCAGCAACGACACGGCTACGAGCACGCCGACGGAAGCAGAGGCACGACAACGGCGGTGAACTTGCTAGGGACGAACGCGGTTGCGGGAAGGAGGAATGGAGGGAGAGAGGAGCTCACCGAGCGGCCAAGAAAAAGCCCTCGACAGATTAATAGCTGCCAGGTTCGTCGGAGACGACGAGGATCGTCGGCGACAGAGGCGGAAGGGGGCGGAGCAGAATGCCCTCAGCGGAGCCTCCCAGCTCCTGCTGATGGTCGGAGACGAAGGAGTGGAGAACGCCGGAGCTCGTGGAGGAGTTGGTGAAGCTCGGGGTCGCCGGTCGCCGTGGCGGTGCGAGAAGAACAGCGACGACAGCGTCGGGCGACGTGGGGGGAGAGGCCAGAGGGAGAGGGGGGCGCGAGGGGATAGGGGTTAGGGTTCCAGGGGGAGAAGGGGGCGCCGGGGTCGGCTAAATAGGCGGGATGGGGCGCCGATGGTCGCCACCGCGGCCATGGCGCCGTGGATGGCCGCCACGGCATCGTTTGCTTCTGTAGCGGGAGGAAGGGGAAAACAGGGGTGTGTTGGGCTGGGCTGTGCAGGCCTGCTAGATAGATGGGCCGGGTGGCCCAAGGGAGGGGGCTTTGTTTTATTTCTGTTTTATTTTCTTTTATTTTCTTTTTACATGTTTATTTAATTTCCACAATACTTTAGTTAGTTAAAATACAAAAGTAGTTTCTAAATTATTGTACTATTTATACCTCTGCCACAAAAAGTTCTAGTCCTAAATAAAATAGTTTGCTAATTTATAAAATAAGAAAAGGCATTTAACTAATTGTTTTAGCTACTGTTTTCATTAATTTTGAGCACTTAAACATTTTATAAAAATTTGGTTTCTTCACCACTATTACCCAAGATTTATTTAACACATTTACAACATTTTAATTTTCACTTTTTGAAAACTTTAACTGTTCGACTTGATCTTAAATTTGAATTTGGATCGGTTCTAAACTAGCATGAGATTAGCAACAGTAATCGTGGTGACGTGGCATCATTACCAGAGGGTTACTGTAGCTTGATTACCCGGGCGTCACAATTCTCCTCCACTACAAGAAATCTCGTCCCGAGATTTAAGCGGTGGAGTAAGGGGGAAAAAGTGCTGGTAGCGAAAACCTAACGAGTCTTGTCGGTCTTGGCTGCCCTTTCGAAGAGGTTGATCCCTTTCGTTGATGTCTTCCTTACTCTGGTTCAAGTCACCATGATCAAGTCGTCATCCTTTCTTCGGGATCTCCATCGTACTTACGACAGAGTAAGGGGGGTATTCTAGAAGAGCGGACCTCTGCAAGGTTGACTATCTGGTCAATATCATCGGGGTAGGTGGCGTAAAGTAACTCTCGAACTAAATCTTAAGAAAAAGCCGAGAGCAAGTAAGAAAGTACCATGAGAAGTTTCCAACGGGTAGGCAATCGTTCGAAGCCTGAAACAAAGTGTGAAAGGGGTTCAAAGCAATCGGAATAAGTATTATGTCTGATGCCAGTATAGATCAGTAGGACGGTGGTCCGTGAATTACATACGAGGCCATGCGCGATGAATAAATTTGGGAACAAGGGGTGCACAGGAGAGTCAGGTTTTGATCCTGTGGAACTGTGGGTTATGGGCCCACCATGTGGTTAAAGTAGGAAGGGCGGTAACATCTTGCACGATCAAGATAGCAAGGCATGTCAGAGGGTAGCCTGTCAGTTATATGTCAGCAACATCGTCGGTACCAAGGGCGAGGGACGAAGAGAACCATTTAACTGCTCGTCGAAACGAGGCGGACCAATAGGCAAAGTTCTCGTCCATCGGTGATTACCGGAATGTCACCAACAATAGTAACAGGGTCTTACTGACAGAGTTGTACACCGAGGTGTTTGCACAAGCAGGGAATTAATACTGCTTAGATCATAATGATCACCAGAAACGTTAAACCAACCAATGAAAGGAAATTATGATTATCAGATAAAACAGAACAATGGAAAGGAAAATGTGTTTAAACACATATTTCAGGGGTATATCCTTCCCAAGGACAATGGTTAGAAGAGAACCATTTATGTTAGGGAAGAGGAAGTTCATGACATTACCCAAACAACGGTGTTTGAATAATTGATAACGAAAATTTAGCATTGTGCTTCAAATGTTTTTATTGAAGATCGGAGTACCACAGACATGCTTCGAGATAGCATTGACATGGTCATTAGGTAAGATCAGGCTATGGATACACAAAGGATCCATTAGGAACAACTTATAGAGTAAGTCTTACAATTTCCTCATGGAAGAATAGCTAACCTTGCTAAAAAGGAAAAACTTATAATAATAGGTCCTCCGGCCAGGTGTGTTAGGCATGACATCACCTTACCGGGTCATAAATAGACCAATGTTATAACTCTTGGAAATATGTTCCAACCATCATATCTGACCGAGATTCAGATCTGATTGGTGTCAGGATAACTCAGACTCAGGATGCCTGAGAAGAAAAGGTGTGACACAATTTGACGAGAAGACATTGTAAGATTCTCGGGAAATGAACTATGGAAGCGAGTTCCGAAACAAGAGTTCATCAGTAAACCAAGGAGAGGATGACGAGGTGGCTGATGGACTCAGCAACAATTCATCAGAATTTCAAAGGATGGATTTCCACAATTATGTGAACAAGGAGATAACATTTGTCAGATCAATGATATAATGAGATATGCTCGAGGAAAACATACCCAATTAAACATCGGTTGAAAGGTGCACTCGAAATATGGGCTTATGTAGCATGACCGATGTTAGAATGGTGATTCGATAGCCAATGGTCTAAGAATGAAATGTTGACCATTAACTTCAAAGCAATAGGGTTGCTAGAATTTTGAAGTCGCACAGCATAGTACAATTGTCGGTTTTCCGGTTAGAAACAACACGGGGACCAAGGAATGATCGGAGATGGCAGGAAGTATCACTTGTACCAAGAATGCATAAGAGGTGGTGAAATTCTCACGACATTATTGACATAAAAGATGGTAATACTCCAAGGTAAAGAAGAACAATTGCTGGATAGCATGGATCTCAAGGTATAACACGAAACACGAACAAGTTTGTGTTGAACGGAAGGCAATAAAGTGGTCGATGATAATACAAATCATCGAGGGCAAGGATGGTATTTCTCATCATGAACTCAATCGTTATCCTGGGAAAAGCGCATAAGGTTGATGTTGATCACGACACATTTGTCGAGAGATTTCATGAAGATGTAATCAATCAGCAACGACATCAAGTCAAAGGAATGATGAAGCAGATGGTTATTGGAACTACGGGTAGGACACAAACTCGAAATCAAGTTTGCTGTTTAAGGAGAAGTGATATGACGAGGAAGATCGACGCAAGATTAGCTCACTGTCGAAATTTGTGCTCCGGGAAGAAGGACCCGGTAGCACAGTTAAAATTTAGCACGATAATGATATAGACGATCAGGCTAGGAATGACTTGAAGGGTTATTAAACTCGTAAACAATGAAAATTATTTAGAGTTATTGAATCAGGGTGTGGAATTTATTCACTTATCGGTGTTCTTGAGTAACTAATAACTCAGAACCCGGGGAAATCTGAAATCGATGAGAAGCAATACTAGATGAAGACTCAAGGGAAGCAACACATTTCTTTGATATTCTCGAGATACCGGAGGGTAATACTCGAATGAAGATCGAAATAGAGGTTGCAAGGATGTATTAATCTGCAGAAGACAAGTTCTTTAACTTTTCCGAGAAATGGAATCAAAGGAGAACATCTTGGTTGGAACCACGATTGCAAAGGCCAAAATAACAGATACATGATCAAATTATACAAAGGGAATAATTATTGTTACGAGAAGCTTCCATGATAAGATCTACATCGTTTCCATGGGCATGAACACAAAGTTCAAGGTCGACTCCCACTTCTCCAATGCATACCTTTCATTCACTTCTCGCGTTCAATGAAATTGTAGTGTTGAAATGTTATCTGGCAAGACACCAGAAGAGTATGACTCGTGAAAACTCTCGGGTTCACATGGATTAAGGAAGACATAGGTTCAACCCATAGGGGCACCTTGGGAACATATACCACAAACTTCAATAGTAAATATCACCAGCTCGAAAGCAGAGCATGGTTGGCCAAATCAAGGAATAGGATTTACCAAAGGCATTATGTATCAGGGAAAGAACTTCCAAAGTGATTGAATATGAAGGACGTTGTCGGATAAAATCCAACAAAGTTCTGATGGTCCATAAAGGATCTGATGTGAGTATCGGCTCACAACCAGAGGAAGAATCAATGTAAAGACATTGCATTATAGAAACAACTGAGTAACTTAGAGCTCAATTGCAAAGGAATTATGATTTACAATGCGAAGGATCAGAAGCAGACGCTCTGATCAAGGATGGATAAGTTCAATAGACTTAGGGGCACAATCGACAACAATTTGATTGGCGAGAACCAGCTCACGTTTAAAATGACGTCTGAGCCGGAAGGATGAATTCTAGGATCTGATTGAGGATTGTGAGCATTCGCAACAAATTGAATCAACGGACTCAAAATGATAATGACAAGATATGCCAATAAGATTGTAGACTTATGGGATTAACCATAATGCAAGCAAGTAAGAATTTCAAGAGCAATAGGCTACTCAGGATTTTCGGAAGTTCAAATAGTATTTTGAAGACTTTTGTAAAATACATGAATCAACTGGGGATGAGCAAATATCCGGTGAGTGCTAGAAGTTATCCATAGTGGTATTCATGTGGCAAAGAACAGCAAGGCAGTAGACAAAAAGGATTCTCGAAACAATGACGAGTATTTCGGGGTATCTTGTAATAACAAGACCAACTAGGGATGAATGTAAGAATGACAACTGCATGTAGTTATCCATAAGGGTTGACGGTGGAAGGGGAATTGCAAACGCGATGAACACAAATTCTCGGGTTAACAGCGGGGAGTGTCTTCAGGGTCTTCACGTGTAGCAGACGATCATCAGTAATAAGGGGCTCTCCGGGTGAAAGTGATAACGAGATCCTAATGTTAGATTTAGCAAAATTCACTTAACCCGAATAGAAGAGAGATCAGAGTCCCGGAGTATAGACAAGGAGTAAAAGATCCTAATACCACCCAATGGCGACGTGGGCCCGTAAGCCACACAGCCATGTTAGTAAAAGTTTTTCAATGACTAGACTCGACTTCGGCCAAGGAGTTGGAAAGGGGGATTCCTACAGGCAGTCAGCTCTGATACCAACTTGTAACGCCCCCGATTCAATCGTACACTAATCATGCACGCAAATGTGTACGATCAAGATCAGGGACTCACGGGAAGATATCACAACACAACACTACAACATAAATAAGTCATACAAGCATCATAATACAAGCCAGGGGCCTCGAGGGCTCGAATACACGTGCTCGATCATAGACGAGTCAGCGGAAGCAACAATATCTTAGTACAAACATAAGTTGAACAAGTTTCCCTTAAGAAGGCTAGCACAAACTGGGATACAGATCGAAAGAGGAGCAGGCCTCCTGCCTGGGATCCTCCTAACTACTCCTGGTCGTCGTCAGCGGGCTGCACGTAGTAGTAGGCACCTCCGGCGTAGTAGGAGTCGTCGTCGACAGTGGCGTCTGGCTCCTGCGCTCCAGCATCTGGTTGCGACAACCATGTAGAAAGGAAAGAGGGAAAAAGAGGAAGAAAGCAACCGTGAGTTCTCATCCAAAGTACTCGCAAGCAAGGAGCTACACTACATATGCATGGTTATATGTGTAAAGGGCCATATCGGTGGACTGAACTGCAGAATGCCAGAATAAGGGGGGATAGCTAGTGCTGTCGAAGACTACGCTTCTGGCAGCCTCCATCTTGCAGCATGTAGAAGAGAGTAGATTGAAGTCCTCCAAGTAGCATCGCATAGCATAATCCTACCCGGCGATCCCCTCCTCATCGCCCTGTTAGAGAGCGATCACCGGGTTGTATCTGGCACTTGGACGGGCGTATTTTATTAAGTATCCGGTTCTAGTTGTCATCAGGTCAAGGTACAACTCCGGGTCGTCCTTTTACCGAGGGACACGGCTGTTCGAATAGATAAACTTCCATGCAGGGGTGCACCACATAACCCAACACGCTCGATCCCATTTGGCCGGACACACTTTTCTGGGTCATGCTCGGCCTCGGAAGATCAACACGTCGCAGCCCCACCTAGGCACAACAGAGAGGTCAGCACGCCGGTCTAAATCCTATGGCACAGGGGTCTGGGCCCATCGCCCATTGCACACCTGCACGTTGCGAACGCGGCCGGAAGCAGACCTAGACTAGCAGGCGTTCCAATCCGGCGCACGCCGCTCCGTCGCTGACGTCATGAAGGCTTCGGCTGATACCACGACGTCGAGTGCCCATAACTGTTCCCGCGTAGTTGGTTAGTGCGTATAGACCAAATGGCCAGACTTAGATCAAATACCAAGATCTCGTTAAGCGTGTTAAGTATCCGCGAACGCCGACCAGGGCCAAGCCCACCTCTCTCCTAGGTGGTCTCAACCTGCCCTGTCGCTCCACCACAAAGTAACAGTCGGGGGTCGTCAGGAACCCAGGCCTACCTCTACCGGGATGGAGCCACCTGTCCTTTCAGCCCCCTCATCAGAATCACTTGCGGGTACTCAACGAGCTGACCCGACTTTAGTCACCACATGTGTCATGTATATAAAGTATATAGTATATACTCGTGATCACCTCCCTAGTGATCAAGGCCCGATAGTATAGCATGGCAGACGGACAAGAATGTAGGGCCACTGATGGAACACTAGCATCCTATACTAAGCAGTAGGATAGCAGGTAAGGGTAACAACTATAGCAACAATGACAGGCTATGCAGCAGAATAGGATTAACCGAAAGCAGTAACATGCTACACTCTTCTAATGCAAGCAGTATAGAGAAGAATAGGCGATATCTGGTGATCAAGGGGGGGCTTGCCTGGTTCATCTGGCAAGAGAAGGGTTCGTCGTCGATGTAGTCGATCATAGGGGTACCGGCAGCGGTCTCGGGGTCTACCGGAAAGAAGTAACAGAGGGGGAACACAATAAATAACAGAGCAATCAAAGCATCACAAAGCATAACATGGCAATATGCTGTGCCGGGTGTGACCTAACGTATGGCTACACAATAAAGGTGAAGGGGGAATTTAACCGGGAATGTATTCCCGGTTCTCGACCTGTATCAAACAGATGACCGGAGGGGGAATGTTCCATGTTCAGCATGCTAGGGGCATGTGACATGTGAACGGACCGCGTATTCGGATTCGTTGGATTTTTCTGAGCAACTTTCATATAGAAAACATTTTCATCGGAGTTACGGTTTATTTCTATGAATTTCTAAAGGTTTAAATATTTTCTGAAATTATTTAAATTAACAGAATTAATAGAAAAGGAAATATGACGTCAGCATTGGATGGGGATGATGTCAGCGGTCAACAGACACGCTGACCAGGTCAAAACTGACCTGTGGGTCCAGTGGGTCCCACTGGTCAGTGACTGGACTAATTAACAGTGGTTAATTTAACTAAAGTAAGTTAATTAGCTAGTAGGCCCGACCTGTGAGTGTCTAATTAGTTTAGCTAAATAAGTTTTAATTATTAAAACATTGATTAAAGGAATGGGGCCAGCCTGTCAGTGGCTCTGGGCTGCCCAGTCAGCGAGTTGACTGGGTCAACATAGTCAAGAGGTCCCCATGGGCCCACACGTCAGCCTCACAGGGGAGGCAACGCGGCGCCACGTCAGACACCGGCCGGATACGCGCCGGAGTTGACTCCGACGAGCCAAACGCGGCGGCGCGGCTCGGGAGGGGCGGGGGTTTCGCGCACAGGGGGTCTGCGGGGTTCTGGCTGGGCGCGTTCAACGCGGCTTGGCGCCGCGCGTCCAACGGTGGTGGGCGGAGTGGCTGGAACGGACGGGGGCGAGCGTTTCGAGCTCGCCGGCGGTGAGGTGCTTCGGGCGAGCGACGGCAACGGTGGTACGGCGCGAGATCGGGCAACCCAGTGAGCGGGGCGAGGCCTACGTGCACACGCGAGCAAGATGGGCGCGAGCAAAAGACCAAAAGGTCGCCGGAACGACGCCGGCGACGAGCTACGCGGAGGCGCACCCGGTCGGAGCACGGTGTCGGCGCTACGGGGCTCGACAAAGCGCGGGTGAGGGGGGCAACGGGCCCGCACGGACGTGCTGAGCACGATCCCGAGCTCATCTGAGCTTGACGGGCAGCAACGACACGGCTACAAGCACGCCGGCGGAAGCAGAGGCACGGCAACGGCGGCGAACTAGCTAGGGACGAACGCGGCTGCGGGAAGGAGGAATGGAGGGAGAGAGGAGCTCACCAAGCGGCCAAGAAAAAGCCCTCGATGGATTAGTAGCTGTCGGGTTCGTCGGAGACGACGAGGATCATCGGCGACAGAGGCGGAAGGGGGCGGAGCAGAATGCCCTCAGCGGAGCCTCCCAGCTCCTGCTGATGGTCGGAGACGAAGGAGCGGAGAACGCCGGAGCTCGTGGAGGCGTTGGTGAAGCTCGGGGTCGCCGGTCGCCGTGGCGGTGCGAGAAGAACAACGACGACAGCGTCGGGCGACGTGGGGGGGGGGGGGGAGAGGCCAGAGGGAGAGGGGCGTGAGGGGATAGGGGTTAGGGTTCCAGGGGGGAGAAGGGGGCGCCGGGGTCGGCTAAATAGGCGGGATGGGGCGCCGATGGTCTCCACCGCGGCCATGGCGCCGTGGATGGCCGCCACGGCATCGTCTGCTTCTGTAGCGGGAGGAAGGGGAAAACAGGGGGTGTTGGGCTGGGCTGTGCAGGCCTGCTAGATAGATGGGCCGGGTGGCCCAAGGGAGGGGCCTTTGTTTTATTTCTGTTTTCTTTTCTTTTATTTTCTTTTTACATGTTTATTTAATTTCCACAATACTTTAGTTAGTTAAAATACAAAAGTAGTTTCTAAATTATTGTACTATTTATACCTCTACCACAAAAAGTTCTAGTCCTAAATAAAATAGTTTGCTAATTTATAAAATAAGAGAAGGCATTTAACTAATTGCTTTAGCTACTGTTTCATTAATTTTGAGCACTTAAACATTTTAAAAAAATTTGGTTTCTTCACCACTATTACCCAGGATTTATTTAACACATTTACAACATTTTAGTTTTCACTTTAACTGTTCGACTTGATCTTAAATTTGAATTTGGATCGGTTCTAAACTAGCACGAGATTAGCAACAGTAATCGTGGTGACGTGGCATCATTACCAGAGGGTTACTTTAGCTGGATTACCCGGGCGTCACAGCACCCTAGTGGGTTGTGCCCTCCTCGGCCCACCTCTGATGCCCATCTTCTTGTATATAAGTAATTTTGACCTAGAAAAATGAGGAGAAGGCTTTCGAGACGAAACACCGCCGTCTCGAGGCGGAACTTGGGCAGGAGCACTTTTGCCCTCCGGCGGAGCGATTCCGCCAGGGAAACTTCCCTCCCGGAGGGGAAAATCATCGTCATCGTCATCACCAACAACTCTCCCATCTTGGGGAGGGCAATCTCCATCAACACCATCTCATCTCAAACCCTAGTTCACCTCGTGTATTCAATCTTGTTACCGGAACTATAGATTGGTGCTTGTGGGTGACTAGTAGTGTTGATTACATCTTGTAGTTGATTACTATATGGTTTATTTGGTGGAAGATTATATGTTCAGATCCATTATGCTATTTAATACTCCTCTGATCATGAGCATGTTTATCATTTGTGAATAGTTACTTTGTTCTTGAGGTCACGGGAGAAATCATGTTGCAAGTAATCATGTGAATTTAATATGTGTTCGATATTTTGATGGTATGTATGTTGTGATTCCCTTAGTGGTGTCATGTGAACGTCGACTACATGACACTTCACCATATTTTGGGCCTAAGGGAATGCATTGTGGAGTAGCAATTAGATGGTGGGTTGCGTGAGTGACAGAAACTTAAACGCGAGTTTATGCAATGTTCCGTAAGGGACCGATTGGATCCTAGAGTTTAATGCTATGGTTAGAATTTATTCTTAATACTTTTCTCGTAGTTGCACATGCTTGCGGGAGGGTTAATCATAAGTAGGAGGTTTGTTCAAGTAAGAACAACACCTAAGCGTCGGTCCACCCACATATCAAATTATCAAAGTAGCGAACACAAATCAAACCAACATGATGAAAGTGACTAGATGAAATTCCCGTGTACCCTCAAGAACGCTTTGCTTATCATAAGAGACCGTTTTGGCCTGTCCTTTGCCTCAAAAGGATTGGGCTACCTTGCTGCACTTTTTTTACTACTATCGTTAGTTGCTTGTTACAAATAATTTTGCTATCAAACTACTGCGCTACTTACAATTTCAGCACTTGCAGACATCACCTTACTGAAAACTACTTGTCATTTCCATCTGCTCCTCATTGGGTTTGACACTCTTACTTATTGAAAAGAGCTACAATTTATCCCCTATACTTGTTGGTCATCAAGGCTATTTTCTGGCGCCGTTGCTGGGGAGCGAAGCGCCTTTGGTAAGTGGAATTCGGTAAGGAAACATTTATATAGTGTGCTAAAATTTATTGTCACTTGTTACTATGGAAAACAATCCTTTGAGGGGTTTGTTCGGGGTATCTTCACCTCGTCCGGAACCACAATTAGCTACCCCTCAACCTACTGCACCTACTGAAAATATTGAATATGAAATTCCTTCGGGTATGATAGAACAACTGCTAGCTAATCCTTATGCAGGAGATGGAACAGAACATCCTGATATGCACTTGATATATGTGGAACAAGTGCAGGTCTACCCTGAGATGAGGTGATGAAAAAGGTTTTCCCTTTATCTTTGAAGGGAAAGGCATTGGCATGGTATATGCTATGCGATGATATTGGATCATGGAATTGGAATCGCTTGAAATTGGAATTTCACCAAAAAAATTATCCTATGCATCTAGTTCATCGTGATCGGAATTTTATATATAATTTTTGGCCTCGTGAAGGAGAAAGTATCGCTCTAGCTTGGGGGAAGCTTAAGTCGATGTTATATTCATGCCCCAATCATGAGCTCTCAAGAGAAATTATTATCCAGAACTTTTATGCTCGGCTTTCTCCTAATGATCAAACCATGCTTGGTACTTCGTGTGCTGGTTCTTTATGAAGAAGACTATTGAATTCCGGTGGGATCTTTTGGGAAGAATTAAACGCAACTCTGAAGATTGGGAACTCGACGAAGGTAAAGAGTCAGGTATTAAACTTAAGTATGATTGTGTTAAATCTTTTATGGATACTAATGCTTTTCAGAAGTTTAGCACTAAATATGGACTTGACTCTGAGATAGTAGCCTCCTTTTGTGAATCATTTGCTACTCATGTTGATCTTCCTAAAGAGAAGTGGTTTAAGTATCACCCACCTATTAAAGAAGAAATTAAAAAACCAGTACGAGTTAAGGAAGAAACTATACTTTATAATGTTGATCCAGTTGTTCCTTTTGCTTATATTGAGAAACCACCTTTCCCTGTTAGGATAAAGGAACATGCTAAAGTTTCAACTTTGGTTAACAAAAGCTTTGTTAGAACATCTAAACCCGATGAACAAATTAAAGTAGAATCTAGCATTGCTATGGTTAAAGATCTCTTAGAGGAAGATATGGATGGGCATGTTATTTACTTCTGTAATGAAGCTGCTAGAATTGCTAAACCTGATAAAAAAGATAATCACAGACCTGCTGTTGGCATACCTGTCATCTCACTTAAAATAGGAGATCACTGTTATCATGGTTTATGTGACATGGGTGCTAGTGTGAGTGCTATTCCTTACACCTTATATCAAGAAATTATGAATGACATAGCACCCGCAGAGCTAGAAGAAATAGATGTTACTATTAAACTTGCTAATAGAGACACCATATCACCATTTGGGATTGTTAGAGATGTTGAAGTCTTGTGTGGGAAAGTAAAATACCCTACTAATTTTCTTGTTCTTGGTTCCTCACAAGATGACTTTTGCCCGATTATTTTTGGTAGACCTTTCTTGAACATAGTTAATGCTAAGATAGATTGTAAGAAACAAACTGTCGGTGTTAGCTTTGGTGGTGAGTCTCATGAGTTTAATTTTTCCAAGTTTAGTAGAAATCTTCATGAAAAGGAATTGCCTAGTAAGGATGAATTAATTGGTCTTGCTTCTATTGTTGTGCCACCTACTGATCCTTTAGAACAATATTTGCTAGACCATGAAAATGATTTACATATGCATGAAAGAAATGAAATAGATAATATTTTCTTTGAACAACTGTAACAACCTCGCTTTTTGCCCTTTTCTTTTTCTTTTGATTTATTTGGTTTTTGCTCTGTTTTTCTTTTTGGAGTGGTTCTGTGGCCTTGTCACCTGGGAAATCATCCTTATTCCCCCTCCCAAGTGGCTCATCATTCTAAAAACCTTGCCAAGATCATGTCACTTCACTCCTTGACCAAACCCTACAATCTTTTTCTAGGGAATATACCTTTTTCTACTAAAGGAATAACCCTATCTGCCCTAGGTTGTGAAGCAACCTATATTTCTGTCCATCCAAAAATCCCCAAATAATTCTCATAATTACTTTGGGTCATGTATTGATGAAATATGCCCAAACTTTCCTGTCCTCGCCCAAGAATAATTCCCCAATAATTATTCTTCTGTTCTGCCCTGAATGGCACTTTGTGAAGGAAGTGTCATTTATATTTTCCTAGTTGCTCCCAAGTTTTTTGGTCATACTTATATATCCAAATCATTGCCTCATGAAAAAATTCAACTTTATTTGCCTAGCCAATATTCCTCAGTGAATTTTCAAACTTTCTGTCAGACAGAAGGCATTGTGAAGGAAGTGCTAGCTAGGAGTACTCAAATGAGTTGAAATTCTGCACACTCTTTCATGTGCTCATATCTTTACACTCCTCCAAATTTCAGCCCCATCCAATGATCTATGTGAGTACAGGACCAAATCTTTGATTCTGCTAATGTTTTCAGGTTGTGAAGCAAGTATATTTTATATTGCTTCATTAATTCTGAGAAAGTACCAGATTGTGCTCCTACCCAAATAACATCTCTCCACCAAATTTGGGACTATTTCATCAAGCCAATATTTCTCCAAAATTATTCCAAGTTTCTGGTCAGTGAGGATGGCTATGAAACAAGTACCACTTTGGCTTGTCCATTTGGTATGAAATTTCTACAGCGTATTCTTATGACCAAATCATGATGCCTTGCCCAATTTCAGCCCAAGTGTCCACACCATGTGAGTGCATCATCCAAATCTTGATTCTGGACCAATTTTGGGGTTACACAGCAACTATATTAGTTTGTGGCCCATTGTGCTCCAAAACCTCCAGGATCATAGTCCTTCCGTAGTTAATCATCGCAAACAACTCCATTGACCCCAATCACTTCCCTGTTGATCAGCAGTGCACGTCCAAGTTTGATACAGCAAACTTCAAAGCTTAGCTCCAACCAAACCACTATGCCTCAAATCAAGCCATAGCCTCATTAATGCTCCATCTTGGAGGGACTATCAGCTAGACAACGTTTTGGGTGCTATAGAGCATTGAATGCCCCGTTTGACGTGGTGACTACGACGATGGCGTGCCTGTGCACGCGCTCTGTGCGCAGTGGCCGTGTCCAGGGCGCCGTTTCTGCTTCGCTTGCTCCCCTCTCGTCGCCTTCTTGCGCGTGACCGTGTCTAGCGTCTTCATCTCGTCATCTCAGTTGCCCTGGACCCCTCTCCCCCTCCGTCCGCTTCCTCACCGACGCAAGCCGTCACGCGCCCACGGGCGAAAAGTGGCGGTTTGGCTCGGAGCTCGCCGTCTTCTTCCTCCTTGCGCTCCCTTGGCCGCCTCTTCCCCGTGAGCTCTCCCTCCTGTTCCCTCTCGTCACCTAACTCCAAGCTCATGTGCGTGCACATGCGTCCGCGGCAACGGACACGTGTCCGCGGCGACGCCAGCACGGCACCACCCTGCTCCGGCTATATAAAGCCATCCCGGTGCCATTTCTCTTCGCCATCGACCTCACCTCGCTCCTCTAGTCCTCCCAAGTGCCATGCCCGAGCCCCGAAGCCTCTCCTTGCTGCCCTATGCCGCCATGCCCGCCGTGGCCATCTTCTCCAATTAGCTCAAGCCCGAGCCCCTCCCACACTTCCTCCACCACCTCGGCCCTCCCCTAGTACTCTAGAGCCACTCCAGCGCTTCCCTTCCTTCCCCGGTGGCTCTGTTCCTCGAGTTCGCCGGAGCCCGAAGACCTCATCCGCCGGCGCCCGTGTTGCCATCGCCCTAGTCCAGCCCGTTGTCCGTGGATGGGCCCTGGAGATGCGCCGGACTCCGCTGAGCTCGTCCATGTGCGGAGCCTCGCTGGAGATGCCCCGTAGCTCCGGCAGGTCTCGTCGGGGCCGGCTCTGCCACGGCCAGGCGCGGGCGAGAGGAAGGAGATGGTGCCGCCCTCGCCAGCTGGCCAGACGGGCCCTACCACCGCGCGCGACCCCACCCGTCAGCCTCTCCGTGCGCTGACCCGGCCCGGATGACGTGGTAACTGGAAAGGTACTGCCTGAAGTTCGTTTCCCTGGTCAGAAAGCGCCTTCCAGTTGAGCCACGGCTGAAAGTGTGTTTCCTTTTGCATAAAGCTTATTTCGCCTGAATGCGTTTTCAGTTTTCTCAATCAGGGGCTTGTTTGCAGATAACTTTTCATAGATAGGTCCCTGGCAGAAAGCACTTCATATCTTTTTGATCCTAACTCCAAATGAGGTGATTCCAAAGCCCACTTCTTCGTCTCGTAGAGCCCATTCTGTTGGTGTCATTTTCACCATGTTTTAACATTCTGAAAATGACCATTTTGCCCTTGCACCAAATCAGCCCCCTCCAAGAGAGAACGTTTTCCAGCGATTCTTTCTGCGATTGCAATGTAGTGACATGGTTTATTTATTTTTAACTTGCTTGAAATATTGCTTTAGCTACATATGATTTGTTCATGGCATTTTTCGGAGTAGTTTCGATCTTGCTATTGCCATGATGTTGTTTGGAGTTCTAGGACTAATATTTTGCAGCTTATCTGGATGTCAGGTTGCCATTGGATTATTAGTGGCTTATATTATGATTATTTTCATGTTGGTATCTAGTATTATATTTTGGAGTATTACTTTGGATGTCATGTTGCCTTTGTATTATTAGTGGCTAGTATTATTTTCATGATGATAGTTGATATTATGTTTTGGAGTATGATTTCAGAGATGATGCTTGCATGTGGATCTTAGTCGGATAGCTTGTTCTTGCTATTGGAGTAGTAGTATTATCGTTCTTGGATTCAACATGATAGTAGTGTTATGCTATCCTCGGAGTAGTTTGATATGTAAATATTATGCTTTGGATTAGTGGTTGGGTATTGCTATGACTTGGGTTACAGGTTGATGGATGAGATCGGAGTATCAGTTATCACTGTTATATTTTTGGCGATAAATTCCGTCATTAAGTTGGTCAGGTGCCACCGAACTTGGCTTTTCTAGTGCAACCACATTTGCCTTTTATGGGAAGGCCCTAATGTGATGCTATTGTCGTACCTCTCGCCAGTGCCTCCAACGAGGGAAGGTTATGGGCACACGCTACCCTGATCGGGTAGGCGGACATAACCTTGTGTGCCCGTAGTTGTTGTTAGGCGCCTTTTTGTCCCTGTTTGGGACCGTTTTTGTTTTGCCACGACGGTGGCCGTTGATGCCTTTGGTAGGCACGGGGCCACCCAGGACTGAACCCAAAGGGGGTGTTGGTCGGATGCCGGGAGAGTGTCATGGTAGTAGATCGGTTTTGTCGGAATGCTGTTGGTCCACCCGAATGGGAGTGCGAGGCCATGGATTCCGTGGTGTGGGTAAAGTGCGCTACCTCTGCAGAGTGTGTGTGTTAAATCTATCGATAGCCGCGTCCTCGGTCATGGGCACAAGTTCATACTAGGTCACACCGTTCGATCAACACTCACATGATGGAATGACTTATAGGTGATTTATATGATGATATATTGTGAGCTATAACAGTTTGGCAGGATGTTGAGGATGATGTGAGCTATAACAGTCACGGCGACGAGGAGCAGAGTGGGGGCGTCGGGGCGGAGAAGAAGTGATTTTTGCAGAAACTGCCAAGTATTTTCTTATATACACGAAGCTTTGGTTCCGGTTCGTGGCACAAACCGGTACGAATGCCACCTTTTCTACCGGTTCGTGCCACCAACCGGGACCAAAGGTCAGTTTTCGGCAGCCCAAAGGGCGGGAAGCGGCGGCCTTTGGTCCCGGTTGGTGGCACCAATCGGTACTAAAGGATGGGCATTGGTTCCGGTTGGTGCCACGAACCGGAACCAATGCAGCCCTTTTGCACCGTTTGGTGGCACCAGCCGGGACCAAAGGCCGTGTGCTGCCCGCGTCGCGGCCGAAAGTTTAGTCCCACCTCGCTAGCTGGGAGAGCTCGAGGGTGGTTTATAAGCGCTGCTACGCCAACCGTCTCGAGCTCCTCTCAACTGCAGGCTTGCGGGCCTAATTTGTCATGATGTGCTTGTGGGCCTACAGGGCCTCTTGTGGGCCTGAATCCTGGCCCATGGTTGGGTTTCTAGTCGTATTCAGGCCGTGGTGGCCCAGTAGGTGGCACTTGTTTTATTTATTTTTTTGTTGCTTTATTTATTTTATTTTGTTTCTACATACAACAAAAAATTTACTGTTGCTATTTTTATTTATTGTATTTAAGTTTATTTATTTTACTTTTATAAAGTTTATTTTGTTTCTACTTCTTTATTTTATTTTATTTTGTTTCTACTTATTTATCAAAGTTTATTTTGTTTCTTTCTTCTTTTCATGTTTTGAACAGAAAATACTTTGATAATTTCAGTGGCATGAATTTTATATAATTCTAGTTTAAAAAATACTAGAGGTTTATAAAAGCTTTTTAGTTCATTCCTTTTGTTATTAGAGTTTTCATTTTTTGAACTTACTTGAACTCCATAGTTTTTCTGTGTTCAAAATGCACCATTCAAAGCCACATCATCAATTTTCAACCCTTTCTGACTTCATTTGTTATTTTTCATGCATTTACTGATTATTTTGAGTTATAAGACCCTGAAATTGAAAAGCATTTCAAATGAACTCTGAAACGGTTAAAAGTTGGCATGGTCTCATCATTTCACCCACATAGCATGTGCAAGAAAGTAGAGAGGATTATGGCAAAAACTGGATGCACTTCGTGTACAAAACGTACAATCTCTTTCGAAGTATGAGGGTTTCATACAGAAACTCGTCTGTTACAAAGGGATTTCATTTTTTTGAAGTTACTTGAACTCCATAGTTTTTTTGTGTTCAAAATGCACCATTCAAAGCCACATCATCAATTTTCAACCCTTTCTGACTTCATTTCTTATTTTTCATGCATTTACTGATTATTTTGAGCTATAAGACCCTGAAATTGAAAAGCATTTCAAATGAACTCTGAAAACGTTAAAACTTGGCATGCTATCATCATTTCACCCACATAGCATGTGCAAGAAAGTAGAGAGGATTACGGCAAAAACTGGATGCACTTCATGTACAAAACGGACAATCTCTTTCGAAGTATCAGGGTTTCATACGGAAACTCGTCTGTTACAAAGGGATTTCATTTTTTTAACTTACTTGAACTCCATAGTTTTCTGTGTTCAAAATGCACCATTCAAAGCCACATCATCAATTTTCAACCCTTTCTGACTTCATTTGTTATTTTTCATGATTTACTGATTATTTTGAGCTATAAGACCCTGAAATTGAAAAGCATTTCAAATGAACTCTGAAAAGGTTAAAAGTTGGCATGGTATCATCATTTCACCCACATAGCATGTGCATGAAGGTAGAGACGATTACGGCAAAACTGGATGCACTTCGTGTACAAAATGGACAATCTCTTTCGAAGTATCAGGGTTTCATACGGAAACTCGTCTGTGACAAAGGGATTTCATTTTTTTGAACTTACTTGAACTCCATAGTTTTTCTGTGTTCAAAATGCACCATTCAAAGCCACATCATCAATTTTCAACCCTTTCTGACTTCATTTGTTATTTTTCATGCATTACTGATTATTTTGAGCTATAAGGCCCTGAAATTGAAAAGCATTTCAAATAAACTCTGAAAAGGTTAAAACTTGGCATGGTATCATCATTTCACCCACATAGCATGTGCAAGAAAGTAGAGAGGATTACGGCAAAAACTGGATGCACTTCGTGTACAAAACGGACAATCTCTTTCGAAGTATCAGGGTTTCATACGGAAACTCGTCTGTTACAAAGGGATTTCATTTTATTGAACTTACTTGAACTCCATAGTTTTTCTGTGTTCAAAATGCACCATTCAAAGCCACATCATCAATTTTCAACCCTTTGTGACTTCATTTGTTATTTTTCATGCATTTACTGATTATTTTGAGCTATAAGACCCTGAAATTGAAGGCAACATATAGCTCATTAAAACCAAAGTCGTACATAATTCTCATTGAACAACATATATATAGCTCTCCAGAGCATCTAATTAAACCATACATTGAAATTATGTAAAACATTTCAATGCAACAACAAATGCGATCATAATCGCAACCAAGGTAACAATTGATCCAACTGCATAATGATACCAAGCCTCGGTATGAATGGCATATTTTCTAATCTTTCTAATCTTCAACTGCATTGCATCCATCTTGATCTTGTGATCATCGACGACATCCGCAACATGCAACTCCAATATCATCTTCTCCTCCTCAATTTTTTTATTTTTTTCTTCAAGTAATTGTTTTCTTCTTCAAATTTAACCTCTCGACAATAGGGTCGGTTGGAATTTCTGGTTCAACCACCTCCTAGATAAATAAAATCTATGTCACGTTGGTCGGCATAATTTTCATAAACAATAAATGAACCAAATACTTATAAAAAGATAATATATACCACATCCGAATCATAGACAGGACGAGGGCCAACGGGGGCGGATACCAAAACCATGGCACTGTCTAATAAGAAGGAATAATAAAAGTAAGAAAATTAGACAAGTATCTATTTGAAGTAAGAATTTTTTTCTTTCAGAAAGAAGATAAGAACAAGAGGCTCACCACGGTGGTGCCGGCGACGAGATCGGCGCGGGCAATCACGGTGGTGAAGACGGGGACGGGACGTGACGGACCGCTAAACCTAGACAAATCTCGGGGAAAATGGAGCTCGGAGGTCGAGTTTCGAGAGGAGAAAGATTAACTAGTGTGGCTCAGACATTTCATCGAACACCTTATGTGCATAGGAGGTGAGCTAGAGCACCGAAATGCCCTCCCCTCGCCGGCCAGAAAAAACAGAGGACTGTGGAGTGCTCTGCCGAGGAGATGGGGTATATATAGGCAGCTCATTTGTCCCGGTTCGTGGCTGGAACCGGGACCAATGGTTGTGGGCCAGGAGTGAGGCCCATTGGTCCCGGTTCGTGCCTAGAACCGGGACAAATGGGTCACCACGAACCGGGACCAATGCTCACAAGGCCACGGCCGGTCCCCTGGGCTAACGAACCGGGACGAATGCCCCCATGGGTCCCGGTTCATGCTTGAACCGGGACTAATGGGCTTGCCCTGCCCGAACCAAAGCCCTGTTTTCTACTAGTGACACTGCACGATCATGTGGATGAAGGCAAGTACCAACCTGTCATGACGCACACAAGATCACAGGAAATCCAATCTCGTTTTGTGCAGTTGCACTAAAATCAAGTAAAGTCGCCGGTGTGACATTTAAGTTTGCTATAGCAACAAGTTGAATAGATATCCCTGATTTAACATAGGCAAAAAAGGAAACAATTACTGCCAATAAAGGAGGATGAAACATGCGGCCACAAAAAGAAGCATCTACCTTATCTTGATGGAAAACAAAGTACAGGACAGTAGCATTTCTAAAACGGTTGCATTGATTCACATTAACAGAGAAATTATCATAAAATAGTTCAGTAGTTAATTCTGAGAGTGGCATTGCTTAATTTTACCATCAGCATTAGATTAAGAAAAAGCATAAACAGTTCCAGGGGCGAGTGGGCGCAACAACACCATGTGCTTCCATCTACTTATAAAGGGGGTGATGCAGAGTTTGTTGTAACAAAGCAACAAGCATCATGTCTGGGTTGGTACCATTTTTGTTCACTACTTAATGGGAAAAGAGAGCACTACAATAGCTTCAATTCAAAATTTATTTAAAACAGTACCAATACAAGTAGCACAACATCTCAAAACACACTGCACGATCATGTGGATGGGACATGGGACATGCCAGCACCATGTGCGTCCACACGTATAAATGGGTGATGCAGAGTATGTAGCCAAGCAGCATATCTGCGTTGGTCCCATATTTGTTCTCTTTGAAACTTTTTCCTATGTGAGGGCAGCAAATCTAGTCCTGCACAAACTACCCGACCCCCTAGTTTCTTTCCCTTTTCAACAAAGAGTACGGTTCCTTATAGATGTGTGTACTGGGTTACCCCCCTTTTTCCCTTTTCGACCAACAAAGCGGCTGGATAGCTAGTCTATACTACTTTCCCTCCCTCCTTTCCTCATTGAACCACGTCCTAGATTCATGCTCCACCCCACCGCACCCTTCTTTCCTCTTTGAACCAGGACCTAGATTCGACTACAGAATCAAAAAAGATCCGCATGCAGCTAGACCAATGACGGTTTCAAAGAAACTTATACCTTAGGGTCGTCGGGAGGTCGGATCTGCCCACACTACGTACGGCAGCGAGGAAGAAGGGGTCGGTGGCCCTCCCGCACAGGCGCTGGGTGAAAGAGAAAAGCTCAACCAGCATTGGATTGCCTCCCTCGCCGAAGGCGATAGAGTGAACGCTGCACCTCCTCCCCTTCCCGGTCACGCAGTCTTGTTTAGATCTGGTGAAGAGGGTGAGAGACAGTGAATATAGCAAACCCTAGCAAAGCAACGCTGAGCCTCCATCGTGTATATATATATATATGTAGTGCGGCGAGAGTGTGGAGAGTGCAAACCCTAGCGAACAAGCGCTGAGGCTCCAGCTTATATATATACTGTAGTACGGACTGAGCTCCGGTGCCTTAACTGCACCTGCTTTTGGCTGTATGACAGGTGGGCCAGCCACATTTTGGGCCCACCTATCATAAACCCAAAGGCAGGTGCACTAAAGTCAATGAAGCTGCATCCATATAGTACTCGTGTATACGACTAATGTATAGTGGAGTGGTTTTCTTATTCTCTCCATAACAATCGTTTTAAATTGTGTAAGTACGAAACGAAACTCTTTATTTAACATACTAGTGAAGAAAACTGCTACTCCCTCTGTTCCTAAATATTTGTCTTTCTAGAGATTTCAACAAATGACTACATACGGAGCAAAATGAGTGAATCTACACTGTAAAAAAGTCTATATACATCTGTATGTGGTAGTCCACTGCAAACCACTTGAAAGACAAATATTTAGGAACGGAGGGAGTACTTCCGATGAACTAACGATCCACGCGTCCTGGTCGCACTTCCTGTCCTTCACGTGCGGTACACTACCCTCCCTTAAGTGAACAACCACACATGCGCCAAATTATCGGAAACGTGTGAGAGTGTGTACAAATAAAGAATTTTAATTTCAATTATCGGAAAGGTTTGAGAGTATGTACAGTTTGCCCTCTCTAATAATTATGGTTTGTTGTGTTCGGCCTAAACTTGGTCAAACTTTACAAAGTTTGACTTGAGTCAAATCTAATATGCGGAGTAAATAAAAATGGAGGGCTACTACGTCCATCCGGGTTTTTAGTCCACACCATTTTTTTAATCAAAGTTAATAGCTGGAAAAATAAAATTACAGGGGAGCTGGAGACAAAGTTATGAGAAGGCTTAGAAATCAATACAAAACTTATGCTCTTAGTACCAACGTCGATCCTTCTTCGAGGAAACATTTGGTTCATAGCCAATTGTGTGATAAAATTGCACCAACGTGAAAGACGACCGTGTCTCTACCACAACCAAGGTGAACTGACGAAGGATATCATCTTTGTGGGTAACAAGCAAAGAGCACTGATGGAAGACACTTGTTTTTCATTGAAAATCGATCAGCTTCACCAGCCGACGCAACCATGAGGCGCAACCATGAGCATCGATAGGTCATCGTGGTGATGCATCATCCATTTGGCATCAAGTTTGGGTGAGGCACCTATGAAGTTCGACAAATCCTCACTGTGGTCTGTTTCTTCTCAGTAGTCAAGCTCGAGGAAGGAAGAACCACGTGGCAGAGGACAGTGAGGTGGAACAACAATGGCCATCCAATTTTGTGTAATTCCACTAAAATTGAGGAAGACATGCCCGGGTATGGAGATACACATCGCTGTTTCCAAAAATATAAAAAAGGGATATAGTGTTGTTACTTTGTTTTACAAGATTAACAACGACATCTCAATTGTCAATAAGAATTATGAAAAGTACACCAACAAACAGAAGCATCATGATTATCTTGATGGGAACTAAACCAGGATACCCGAGAAAAAACATTTCTTCATTTAACCAGTGATAGTATTAGATTAGCAGCAGCAATAGGAGCATATGGACAATGACCGCACAACCACCATGTACTTTTTGTCGAAACAACATGTATACCTTGACCGAGGCATAAATGAGGACAACTTTTCGGGTGGCATTTCCTCTATAATAGTAGGTGATGTTGGATCAGCCGACGAACCCTAGCTACTATACATGGGGAGCTGGGGAGTAGTCGCATAGAAGAAAACCCGCATGCAGCGACTTGGGGAGCTGGACTAGTACAAGAAGTTATACCTCAGGTGGGCGAGATGTCTCTTAGGCGGGCGGGCGGGATCTGCCTACACGACGGCAGCGAACAAGGCCATGGAGGACCTTCGTCCGCGCCAACGCCGGCTCCGAGAGGATGGTGCGCATCGGCTTCCTCCATCGCCGACGGCGACAACGTCAATGCTGCACCTCCTCACCTCCCGCAGCGGACGGGATTCGGCCAGATCTGTGACCACCGGTGAGGGGAGAGATAGTGTGGACACTGTCATCTTGTTTTGATATGGAGAGGGTGAGAGAGCGAGACGCGAGAAACTCTATCAAACAAGAGGTTATAATGGAGTAAAACAATCTCTCCATAGCGGTGGTTTTAAATAGAGTACGCGCGTTTCCGGGAAAAAGAAACAAAAACTGGCGGACAATTTTTTAACGTACAAAGAAAGAAAACTCGATCAAAAACACGCCCCCGCTTCCAGGTCGCGAGAGTCGTCGCGCACACACACATAGACATAGACATGCATATCCGTGTTTACGTAAAATTCCATTTCCATCTCCATCTCCAATCATATTTGTCCAACTGGCACATTATTTACGTTGTTAATTATATACGCGGCAATATTAATGTATAGCATCTCTTGTTTGTGGGCATCCGGACCGCTGCCACGGCCGCTCCTGACCAACCCGAACCCTCTCCATCACCCGCGCGTGCTTCCTGCCCGAAACGGTCAGTGCCGCATTCATGCCCGGCCAGAGCGGACGCGACCTCTCACTGGCGCCGGCATTGAAGCGGCGCACCAGCCGAGAGAGCGTCGCCCGCGCCGCTTACTGGTGCACGCGACTGCTCCTCGTTCAAAGGTCGCAATAGCCGGCCACAACATGCATGCAAAAAGTTCTTCGGAGTCCGTGCTACAGCTATCTGTCCTCCCCCAACTCGTCAATCTCTTCCAGTAGTACTAGTACTCCATGGCGCGATCCATCGACAAACAGGCGGGAAAGTTATCGTATACTCGATTTGCGGTGAGTGGCATGCCGAGCGACCGTGTGGGGTCGAGCCGTGGAGGAGGGTGAGACACGAACGCGATAGACGTGATTTAAACGTTGGTTTTGCTTGATGGCGCGATCCAACGAAACGAAACGTTGGTTTCTCTCCGTTACCATTTTTTCTCCGGAAAAACGGAAACTTTCCACTCTATTTTCATTCCTACTCCAAGGTTGCCCCGTTACAACATTCCATCAAATACAAAGGAAAACTAACACGCATGCTGATGCATCTCAATGATTCATAGATCATAGCCAATATTTACTTCACAACTAAAGACAAAAGTTGTGAGAGCGTGTACGAAAGAAAAACTACTGATGGGGTCACTACGATTTAAACCCTAAACCTTAAACAGGATTTAATTTCCTGGCCAGGTAGAACCTGTCGACGGAAAGACGGTTGGCACCCTCGGATCATACGATGCTTTTGTGCAGTTCCACTAAAATCGAGTTGAGCATCCCTGATGGCAAAGATATTGAAGAAGTGTGATTAGAATAATAGTACTGGCACTAGTTCATGAGACATGAACTCATCACAAGTAAAAGCCAGTAGAAGTAGAGAAAGATCGACATGGAGATGGAGCTACGTGGGGAGCTGCGGCAGTGGAGCAAGCCGGCTCCAAAAGGAAGAAGGACTACCTGGGACGTCGGGCTGTAGCTAGAAGGGCGGTTGGGATGCGGCATCGGCCCATACCGTAGTGACCCCCGATTGGGACGCACCGACTGTGGATTTTCTCCCTCGCCGATGTCGACCGCGTCTACGCAGAACATTGTTCCCTTCCCCCAGCTGTGGGATCAGGCCGTATATGTGACCAGCGGTGTGGCCACCGTCGTTCTATGCGTGTGAAGAGAGCAACCCAAGCAAGCAGGCTTGTAGCGTAGGCTCCTGCTAGTGTATATATAGTGGTTTTCTTTTTCTCTCCATATCAACCATTTTATATTGCGTACGTGTCATTGAAGAGTGAAATGATGGTTGCTTCTTCCGACTAACTTACTGTGTGATTTGACTGCTCCTTTAGTGGCCCCTACACGTACTCCCCTACGTGTATGCAACAGTCACACATACACATGGACGCAAAAACGCGCGCGACGCCCTAATGCATGCATGTCCGAGCACACGACGGAACACACACGGTCACGCTCAAGTGCTCAACCTACACGTGCATGCACACACATACTCAGCCAGGGTGAGCTAGTGACCGTATAAACACCGGAAAATGTATATATTGAGCGCAATGAGCGTATTATGAAGTCCACTGGCCGTATTTTTTTACAAATATACAGTGACAGACGGCAGTATGGACTAGCATTACTTTGCTGTGTCCCGTCAACTTGCCGAACGAGGAGAAGCTTGCAAGACGGGAGAAGCTTGCGCGCGGTGGCTCGCAGGACAAGGAGAAACTTTTGACTAATGCAAGCTGTCCTTCGCTCAGGCGGTGGACGTGCAACAGTTAATTCGGTGTCAGATTGCCAGAGGCATACACTATACTAGTAGTACTATTATTGTTGCACTTCCCGAAGAGGCGAACAACCAAGAGCAAAGTTTACTAGTACTAGTACTACTACTATAGTCTATAGAGGTACTATACTAGTACTAGGAACCGGATGGAGGAGCGTCTGCACTCTTATTATATTTTTAAAATGTGATAAAGCAATCTTCAACACATTTGGTTCTCTTCGAGGGTTCTCGCATGTGATAATGGAAGTTGATTGCATGGAACACTCGCCAAAATTCTTGCTTAATTCTGGCTCATATCCTGTTACAAATAGGAGCGCTCGGTAATATTTACTCTTTTTTTTGTTATTCAGCATGTAAACAGGTGAGCAAACCTTGCGGCGCATCTTTGTGCAAACCGTGTTTGCCGCACTTTGAATGTGGCCGAGAGCTGGCTTGATGAAACACCTCACTTCCTACTTTTTTTTTTGCGGGGTACCTCGCTTCCTAGTGACCAGTGTCTTGGCTGATCGTCCTAAGAATGCTTATATATGAATAAAGCTCTCTCATGTACCCACAAAAAAAGATTAAGCCATATTAACCGGAAAGGAGGGAGTATGGACTAGCACTACTTGTTGGTTTGTCCCGTCAACTCGTAGAACGAGGAGAAGCTTGCAGGACAAGGTGAAGCTCGCTTACGCCTTTTGACTAATGCAACGTACCCTCGCCCAGGTGGTGGACATGCATCAGTTCATTCGGTGTCAGATTGCCAGAGGCATACACTGTAGTACCGAACATGCGGAGTACCATCATTGTTCGACTTCACGAAGAGGCGAAGAACCAAGCGCAAGGTTTAGTAGCACGAGTAGTACTACTACTAGAACTGCATGGTGGAGCCTCTATACTCTTATTTCTCTTAATCTCTGATAAAGTACACATTTATTCCGGAAGGGCGGAAAACAGCAGCCCAACATGTAATGATGATATCGATCAACCATGCTCGAATATATCTTGGCCTTCGTGCGAGCCCGTCTGTGTGTTCTCGCTCCTCGTCTCTCTCAAGGAACGGCGGGTTGGCCATTTTGCCGTCAATTGAGATCCGTTTGCTCACACTCCGGTCCCACATGTCAGTGATATGCCAAGAGGAGGTGCATTGACCGACTGGACATACGCGTACTTGGTTTTGCACCTTCATACTACTCCTCCCTCCGTCACAGTTTACAGGGCGCGCTTCATTATGATGCATTTCTCTCAATGCATTTCTACCACCAGAGAGACTTTAGACGCGTTTGGTTTAATGCTCAATTAATTAGGGCGTGGTAACCGCAATTTTCTCTTGATGTAGTACTACGGAGTGGAGTAAGTGCATGCATGTGTGTACCCGGGGTGGAAGCACTGCATGCATGTGTGTACGCATTATTTCCTCTAGTAATAGACGCCGTGCTGCTATAACTACCAATGCTATTTTTCAGGCCGATCGCTAGTCGCCTTGGTCCCAGAGATTTTCTCTTTTTCTGAAGCGCGCTCTATAAACAGTGATGGATGGAGTAGTATGAGCGGATTCAAAGAAGAGCGTATTGATGGTTGCTTCTTCCGAGCAACTTAAAGTGGGAAAGATGGGGCTTATGATTTGACTGCTCATTACTCACTATTAATGCGGCGCAACGACCGGTCTGAGTCTCCCATGCGGCTGTGCACTACCCCCTCGGTTCTTAAATATACTCCGGAGTATTTGTCTTTCTAGAGATTTCAACGAGTGACTACTCAAATATTTGTCTTTTTAGAGATTCAAATGGACTACTACATACGGATGTATATAGACATATTTTAGAGTGTAGATTCACTCATTTTGCTCCGTATGTAGTTACTTGTTGAAATCTCTAGAAAAACAAATATTTAGGAACGGAGGGAGTACACATACGAAGCAAAATGAGTGAATCTACACCCTAAAATATGCCCATTTGAAATTTGTAAAAGACAAAGATTTAGGAAAGAAGGAGTATAATTTTGTGCATGGCACATGGACCCAGATGCCGAAGAGGTTTCTGGCAATGCTATCAAGCTTCCAGCATTTGTTTACATAAATTGACGTACTATACAAATAATTTTCCAGCGACATGAAATTGTACAATGGTGTGAGCTTTCAGCTTTTGTTTCATGTGTCTTGCCATCGATGCTCTTTCGGAAACAATAAAAAACTAACTTCCTTGCTAATCAGAGCTAATATTTACATCACAACTGAAGACAAAGTTGTGAGAAGGTGTTAAATTAAAATTGATCCATGCTTTCATTGGCAGCAACGTCCCCCCAGCTCTGTCTAAATCAACAAGGCATGTTGGGAAAAAAGTAGCTGTCTGGAGCATGCAACATTCCGATCATTTTGTGCAGTTCCACTAAAATAGAGATGAGCGTCCCTGTTCCAAAGATATTAAGTGTGATTACGATAATAGAGGACTGCTGATGAAACAATAAACACACAAATAGAAGACGGTCACCTTTGCAGTCTCTCTTAAGACTAACTAGTTGGAGAAGATTAGGCTGGGAGTTGGATGAGGAGGATAGAGAAAAACCAATCTCCCTTTGTGCAGTCGCACTGAAATGTAGAGACGTTGCACGTGTGACATTTTGGTAGAACTTCACAAAACACTCTTAAGAAAAAAGTGATTTGTGCAGTTCACCAAAAGGTCGCAATAGCAACGAGGTGAAATGGATAGCCCTGTTTGCAAAAAAGAGGTAGAACGGAAACAATTACTAGCCAATAACAGTTGATGACACATGCGACGACAAAAAAGAAGCATATTCCTTGTCCTAAGGGAAGATAACAACACGGTTGTGTTTGTCTAAAACGGTGTGAGGACGAGATTGCAATATGGAAAGTATGCCGGACGAGCTACGTTTTGGGCAAAGAACTATGGAAGATCCATATGCAGCGACGTGGGAAGACGGGCAGTGGAGCAAGGCCGGAGGGGATACCTGGAGGTCGTCGGGATGTAACTAGGTGAGCGGCGGCGGGCGGAGTCTACCCATACTGTGGCAGCGAGCAGGTGGCGTAGGCCCTACCACACCGGAGCTTGGTCAGAGAGAACGGCGTGTACCACAGATCGGGACGTGCTGCCTCGGCGCCGTCGAACGGAGAAACAATGCACGTCCTCCCTTTCCCCCGGCGGACGGGATGCGGCCGGATCTGTGACCAACGGTGAGAGAGAGAGAGAGGCCACCGCAGCCTTGTGTGAGATACTCTGAAGAGAGAAAAACCAGGCAGGCAGGCTCCATTGTATATGGAGCAGACTACCTTTTTGTCCATCAAAATCGTTTTATATTCTGTGTACGTGCCATTGAGCGATATAACTTTATTTAAAAATAACGCGCCAACGCATCAAGTCGAACTTTGTTTCGTGCACGCGTGGTACACGACCTCCGTAGGTAAACAACCACTACACGCGTTCAAATTAGCACGTGGGCTGCCATTTCATACAGAAATGAGCTCCACCGTGTACCCGCGCGGGTGTGGCTGGGCACGAAGCGTGAGTACGTACACGGTGCACCTATTCTCTTCTTGTATACGTACACCACCTACCACTACAAAAAAATACACTTCCGTGATGATACGTGTTTGTCACAGTAGGTCACGTTTTCTGTCATGCATGTACATCCATGACAATTTTATGACAGAATGAAGATAGTCATACCTGTGCTGTCGTAGAAGTGTTCCATGACATTACCAAAATTATCATCACAGAAGTGTCCACTTCCATGACGATAAATCACGCGTCACAGAAGTGCTTTCGTCAAGGGTGACCGACATGTGGCATCCACCGTAATGGAACACCGTTAAGCTATCGGGTCCGGTTTTGGATCCGATAACCCGTTAACAGCCCAGACCAATGGGGATTTTCCACATGTAAAATTCTGATTGGCTGACGGAAACACGTGTCAGCTCCGCGTTGGCACAGGTGTCACTCATCCAATGGGCGAGATGCGCCTATGATATGTTGACACGTGGACCGGCCCAAAAAGTGGCCCATAAAGTTTAAATGGGCCGGCCCAACTAAAGGCCCACAAGATTTTGCGGTCCATAATGGGCCAACCCAGCAAAAGGCCCACAAGATTTTGCGTATCATAATGGGCTGGCCCAGCTAAAAGCCCACGAGATTTTGCGGGCCATAATGGGCCGGCCCAGCTAAAGGCCCGCAAGATTTTGCGGACCATAATGGGCCGGCCCAGCTAAAGGCCCAACATTCTCAGTTAAGGCCCGTACGGCTAGTGTCAAATCGGCCCGTCAACGGCCTTTCCTAAACTTGTCATCATCGCGGCCCATGGTCACTTCTGGCCTGTTAACAGTCCGCTAAGTATATGGGCCGAATTACGGCCTGGTGTATTTCCGGCCTGTTAAAGGTCATGCTTCATTTGGGCCCATTTACAGGCCATTGAAACTTTTGGCCCATAAACGACCATGAAGGATTTGGGTCATATTCGGCCATGTCTAACATTCGGCCTGTTAGAGGCCCACTATAGATTTGGGCCACTTTCGGCTTGTTGTGATTTTCGTCCTGTTAACGTCGTTCGAAATCCATGGGCCATATGTTGCGCAACGTCACATCGGGCCCATTAACGGCCCATATAAAAATGATGACAATCTAGCCCGACCGAACTTCCAGCCTATTAAAGGCCCGTGTATTAGGTCGGCGCATTTACAGCCCGTCCGAATTTTGGCCTGTGAAAGATCCGCATCGTAAATTGTCCCAATCTCACTTTCGGTCTTTTAAAGGCCCATGTTTTTTATGGGCTCGAGATATTTACACCTGTAAATGGCCTATTGTTACTGAGGGCCCAAATTATGTTTAGGCCTGTTAAAGGCCCACTATGGGCACAGGCCTACCAGAAAAATATGAAATCTTATGCTGATTTAGGCCCAGATATTTTTAGTGGGCTACATGCAAATTTCGGCCCTTAATCATTTTTAGCCCAATTGGAATGGGCCCGACGAATGTTGGCATGTTGGGCTCCTACGAAGCTTTCGGCCGAATACATTACTAAGATAAACCTACACTATACAAAAATAGCGTCGTAATTATTGCAGCCTTTGTCAGCATCATAAATGTTGTATCACGATAAAAGGCCTATTGGCATAAAGTTTACAGTCCTTGCAGATAAAAGCACCATTAGATGTATAGAAGCATAGATCATTTGACCTGAGTGCTAATGTTTCAGGCTGTAGAATCTGATGGAGCAGCATGATCTTCACCTTTTTTCGCCATTGCTTTTGAACAACGAAGCGAATGTCTGATAGTCTGGTTTCAAAACCATTCATATCTTGACGACATTTGTCAACCACTATTCTTGTTTCCAAAACAATGTCCATTAGGGATTGTACTTGTGTCTGGAGCACAGATATATCACTTTGTCTAGCAGCAAGATTTTGTTCAGTAGGCGATTTGGACGAGGTTACCTTGACAACCAACCAAGAATTACGCAGGAAGGTGCTTTTTTCACTATTAGCGGAGAGATACTGACGCACTGCAGCAAGAGGTGACATTGTGCTTGTGGTAGCCTCGTCACCTTCAGGTGGTTGTGGCTGTTCAATCATTTTTTCCATAGCTTCCTGAAAGTTTGAACTTGTAGATTAGTGTGCCAGATAAGTTACTAATGAGACAAAAACAAACAAAGTAGGTTACACGTTTATACATAACGTATTTTGGTGAACTAATGTAATACATTAGCATGTATTGTAGTGCCAACTACATAATAAAATCACTTTCAGAACATATGTCCATGTAGCATGCCTACTGTATTGTCTATTTCCTCACATTCGTTGACATCTAAGGATAAAGAGACATGGTTTAAAGTAGGATGAACATAGTATGACATCATTCATACCATGGGCAAACAGATATAAAACAAACATGCTATTTTATCATTGTGTGCGCACATGAACATAACAACTAGATTACAGATCAAGACCAAAAGAATATCCTTCATCTCTTTTAAACCTTGTAAGGTGAAATGATACGTTAAGACAACTGTGTATAAAAGTGAATAGAGTAACTGACATTGGCTACAAACCAAGTAGTTAAATGAACACATCAAGTACCAATCAGTTCAAAGGCAGGAGGAGTAAGGACTTACAACAGCGGCTTGAACTGGTGTGCTCATGCCCTTCATCTTGCTGGTGTGGCAATCCTTGAAGATTTGTACTGCATTCAGTTTAGGTTCTTTTTGGTCCACACGGGATTTCCTCTGTATTTGGAACAAGTCAATATAGATACGATAATATGGCACAGAAAAAAGAAGGAAGTAGCAGCTATTTACAAGAGCCTCGCAGTGTGCAATATAGCTACGAGATCCTGTTGTCGATTGGAATTTCACTTTAGAACGGTTGGTCTTGTTCTTCAAACAGTTAGCCTAGAAGAAGATACACTTGTAAGGCACATACATAAATACAAGTTCAATATGTGGTCTGATCAAATACATATAGCCTACCTGATACTTTGGATCAGACCAGTGTTTAACAAGGGTTGTCCAGTCTTCATCTGTAATATATTCCACTGGAGATGTTTGGGCGATTGCATTGTTAGCCTTGCCTTCAAAGTGAGATTTTCTAAGGTGGTACCGATACTGTCGCAGAGCAGACTGAAAAACATGAGTGCGTGCTTGTTTAGCTGCATCATCTTTCGGATCCAACTTGAACCTCATCTGTTGAAAAAAGAATGTGAGTCTTATTAGGAGGAAGCTAGAAAGTATGGGACAGAGCAAGACAATATTACTAATTGCGATGAATAACATTACTTACGGATAAATGGCCAAGGAAGGTGTTAAACTGGGTATTGTCTTTCTCATTGCTGTACTGGATCCACGTTGGGAGGATACGTGCATGACACCTAACGGCAACGGCTGCCTCTGATACGAACTTGGCTGACTCTGTAGCATCACGTGGCCTTTTTAAACCTGCCTCAAAATGGATCTCCATTCTTCCTCCTTTAGATTTTGTTAATCTGTCAAGCATTATCCCTAATGTCTGTTTCCGCTTGCGTCGTGGTGCTAGTTCAACAACGAATATGGAAAGTGTTAGTGTACATCAAACTGTGAGAGTACATATAAAGGAGCATGCAACTGCAACTTGACTCGGTCAGGTACCGTCTTGGTGTTGATGCTCATGAGGTTCATCTGATCTTGCCAAGTCCTGTTGTGTCAGCAGTGCTTCGGAAGTAGTGTTAGGTGTGAAGGCAGCTTGGGAACTGGCCAGTTCCGGAGCAAACGAACGAGTAACTCGTTGAGATGCTGGTACAGTTGAAGCGGATGCTGCAGCTGGTGGAGCAGGTGATACTGTGTTTGTAGATTTAGCTGGTGGACTTGGACCTTCTACTGCACTATAAGTACTAGTAGAATCTCGAGGGCAGATCCTTTTCTGTTTCACCCGACGAGTAACACCAATCCCTACTATATCCTTTTCCTTGCTCTTTTTTTGACTTTGCCATGTCAAGGCATACCCACAACACAAAAGAATAAAATCGCTCTTCAGTACTCATTGATGCATGATACAGACAAGCAATACTTTGATGTAAGACAACCGTATGAGGATGGAATATGTAAGAAAAACAGGACGGCATGACATATTGACAGCTACGATGTGTAAACTAAGCAGAAGGATTTTCAAGAAAATAGAAGTAATGCAAGCTAGACACCATATGAAAGATGCAACCAATATCACTCTGCCTAGTTAAAAGCGTCTTGTCATAAGTGGCATTTCGAAAAATTAGAAGCAGTACAACGTAGAAATCAATGCAAGATGCAACCACTATCAAACTGCCATGTTAAAAGTGTCCAATCATGAGTGACTGATGCGGGATACACAACAGTAGTACTTTGATGTAAGAACATGGTATGATAGATAGATGCAGTGTATTGTAGACACAGAACGCCATGTCATATGCACATGTATAACGTATGAACTCAGCAGGTGCAATTTAATCAAAATAGAAGAAATACAGGCTAGACAACATATGCAACATGAAACCAATTATCACACTATCAACTTAGAGCAAGCACCTGCGATGGTGGAGTACGGGAGATGAACTCATCATGTAGACTTGGGACTTCAACTTCATTAGCAGTAGCAGTGGCAAATCTAGAGAGTCTCTATTTGCATCGGTGCCGAGGACCACCAACATCCCCTAACTTACTCTTTTCCTTCCTATTTTCTGATATTGTAACATCCCAAATTTTCAATTTGGTATGTTATACATAGATCATCATTGCATATCATGTTTCATTGCATTCTTACAAATCCTCGATAAATCCTAAGCAACTCAAGGACCCTCGGAGAGAGTTGGGGATTTTCTTAAATTTCCATATTTGATTTTCATCAAATGATAATACGAGGATTTTGGTTTTAATTATTTTCTCTCCGGAAAAATATTTCACTTTTAAAAATAAACGAGAGGAGAAAATATGACTTCTCCAAAACAATTGAAATACTGGAGGAAAAATGTTAAAATCATTTATTGGAATTTATTTGGATTTTATTTGCAATTTTTATTGCATTAAAAATATTGCATGTTTTCAAAATATTTATTTTGTGTTAAAAATATGTTCACCCTATTCTAGATTTTCTAACTAGACGGGGAAAATTTATTTTATATTTTTCTGATTTTTATTTATTTTTCTACGAATTATTTTCCGTGGAACTTATTTTACAAAAACGCGCGCGCCCGCGCTGGGCCAAGCCCAGCCGCGCCAGGCCGCCGGCCCGCCCGCGCGTCGTCCTCCTCGC